>NC_086286.1:23915541-24274708 GCF_963924245.1 Chroicocephalus ridibundus
GCGCAAGAGGCATTTTGAAAGAGCTGCTTTGTGAAATGTGCAATAGTAACTACAGCATCCAGGCTCATCAGTGATGTCTTATAATATTATCAGCAGGTATTTAAAACCACCAGTGATTCTTTTGTTTATTTGAAGCTCTGGGGTTTATTTTTCCTTTTTTAAAAAGTAGCGTGGCAGTAACGCTTTTATAAGAGAAATAATGTCAACAGAAGGCTAAAGAGCACGTGCACGTAGAACATCTGCTCTGAGAATCACTTGAAAAATAACTACTCAGTAGCATGATAAGAAAACATCTGTGAATCACTGGGAGGAATATTAGCAATGGGAGAAGGCAAGGAAGGACAAGTGAGGTTGGACTTAGACCAGGGACAGACATCTACGAACTGCCAGTGTCAGAACCTCTCATTTCTTTCATGATTACATCTATATTGAACGTCAAGGTTTTGTTAGAAGTGGAGAAGGATATGGGAAGGGGAAACTGAGTAGGGTGGCCATTGTCTTACCAGGTGCTGGGCTGAAGCCCCAGCTCCCCCGTCTCCTCCAGCCAGCCCGAGTGTTGGGGTGGGATGGAGGGAGGGAGCATGTTGCTGGCCAGGCTTGGGGCAGGCGCTGGAGCACTTTGCACAATCAGAACCTGGTATGTGTGTGCGTATAGCCCACTCCTTGTTTTCCTTTGTTGTGCTTTACATGTTGGATGAATCACACAAGATTTTATTAGAAAAACACTATTCTTATTAAAATTGTATATAAATAAGCCATCTGCCTTCACACATCTATTTGAAGATTTTTTTTAACGCTGGCAATTTGATTTCAAGGCACTTACAGAACAGTTCTTTGCCGAATATTGGGAGGATGATACATAGCAGGGTCTTAGCCATTAAGCAGACATTTGGCTTTAATTGATGTGCAGATTATGCTCCCTTTTAAAAGTGGGATAGTTAGTGTTTATTCAATTACACAAGGCAGCTCCTCGGAAACTTTTAACAAAGAACACATACTACTGGGACATTTTCCACAACATACCATGGCCTCAAAATCCCATTGGTTTGCTATAGAATAAACAGTCAGGAATTCCTGGAAATGAAAAAACAAAAACCACATGGACGGTAGGAGAAAATTAAATTAGTGACCCTAGGTAGAAACAAGTAAGATTTTCAGGCATCCACTCTGTTTCCAATCTTATTTACTCCTCCTCTGGTATTAATCAGCCTCTTAGATTTCCCTTTGGATCTGGCTTTTTCCATTACAAATTTCAGGATATTGTAGAACAACAACCTCAATATACTATACGTTGTATATTATTCTTCTGAATAACGTATGCAGAAATTGATACATATTTGTAAAAGGTACATCTGTGACAAAGAGCTGAGTATAGATAGATGAAAGTGTATGGCTGTATTTAGAGAGACAGTGAGATGCTGGCAAACTGGTGCATCGGTTCATTATGAGATGCTCAGTCTACACAAAGAAGCAAACCCAATCTTTTATTGCTGGTTACAGATCTTACTTCACGAAATAAATCATAAAATGAAAGAAAGGAGAAACTATGACTAAGAGCCAGGCATAGGGGTCAGGATGTTTTGTCACCCTGAACAAATCATATTTGCTAGTATTCAAAAAAATGGAGCAAATTATTCCAGTTTATTCAAGGTACTCTAAATCTAACTGGGCAGGAACCCCCACCAGGAAAACATTAAACGTAGTTTCATGAGGATAATGTTTGAACACCTCCTTGTTTCTGTGGATTTAAGCATGGCCCATCCTAACAAGGAACAGTTCTGTGAATCACAACCTGAGTGCTGCATTGTAATCCAGAAGGGCAATGGCTGCAACATTTTAAAAAGAAGTGCAGGCACTCACCATTTATTGAAAATTGGACCTCTTTCAGGTGTCTCCAGCTAGAAGAGCAAATGGTAGGACAGTAAAACTAGACCCTTTGGAAAAAAATCTCAGCTTTCTCTGGAAAGTAAATTGTAACGATCGTTTGTTGTTTTGGTAGGTTGAAGTTCACAATGTTGCTCCTAAATTTTCTGTCTCTGACATACACAAGATAGCAAGCACGTGTTTAAGCCTCAGTTTGCAGCCTGATCTGCCCAGGCAGACCTTTCTGCTCCTGGGAACTACTGATTCATTTGTCCGTGTGATGGGAGGAGGTTGCCAGTGAAGAGGAGAAGTAGCCTTGGCCTAAATTAAAGATGTAAACTCACATCATCTTCTAGGTAAAGTTTTTCCTTATTCAGGTGTTTTCGTCATCCACCTCCAGATGTTTTTATCTGTCTGATCTGCTGGTGAATGGTGAAGATGGTGTTTTGGAGGTGAGCTGGGAGCATTTAGCGGTTTTGCAAGCACAACATAGCTAGAATAATATACACCTTTGCAGTCTTAAAGCTATGCCGGTTCAGCTTAAGTTTTGAATTGACAAAATTGATCCCTTGCAAAGCTCTGTTTAAACTCTAAGCTTGCTTCATACCTTTTTGTCAATTCAGTCTCTTGTACGAGTTAAATAAGATTTAGGAGTGTCCAAACAAAGATCTGTGCCAGTTTAAATAAGATGGTTTTTTAAAAGTATATATAGCTCAGCTGAGTAAGGTTTTGTTTAGAGTTAGAAATATGAACAGTAAAATATAATATGGATTTCGTGACCTTATCCTTACTTTCAACATTTCCTGTGCTTCTTTCCATTCATTCATCTAAAATGTTGAGTGTACAGGAGTGTGTACAGCTCCTGACACAGTGGGGAACAGACGTTCATTCAGCTTCTTGGTATGACCAGAATGTATATACTTTAAGTAATAAAGGGGTAAAAAAACCCCTAAAAATATAGAATTTTTGTAGTAATTTGACCTTAACTGTTAGAAAAGAATTATTCGGAAATTAAAACTATCCCAGAGTTTACCAAACTTTTTGAAATCTAAAGAATTCTTGATCAAGTTTGATTTTCTCCAAACTTGTTGCCTGTCCTTTGGTGATGATGAAAATTGTCTTCATCACCTGCAAAATTCCTTATCCTTCCCAGGGATACAGAGGGGAGAAAAAAGACTAATGCTAATAAACATTCAAGCCGTTTATTTCAATGGTTAGTAATCCCTGTATAACGATTTACAAAAATTGCACATCCTCTGTTTAACTAAGGTTTTGCCTGTAATCATCATAATCAGTTCTGCCTGTTTGAAGAAACGCATGCTTGCACAGCTTGAAATATTTAAAACCTTTCAAGTCGGGCTTTGGCACCTCTGATGGTATGTAACTGTGCTTATGACAGTTAATCATGTGAACCAAAGTTTTTTCTCTTCCCTTTAAACTTGGTAGATTTGAGATTATCTTTTTTTTTTTCCCTCATTATTTCTTCAAAGTTAAATTTCCAGTGCGTGAAACTACTTGACCTGGAAAATAAACACAGCACTGTGGGATAGCAAAAGAAATCTGACCGGTGTAACTAACAAGAGAGACATGTAAAACAATGAGTGCCTAATTTTCTGTGGAGTTTTATTCACAGCTTTAGGGCACTAAACAGATAGATGTGTCTGCAATTGTCCTCAATGTTCAGTACCTTGCATAAAGGAGTTTTAAAAATCTGGTAATTGAATCTTCAGTGACCTACCTTTAATTTCCTCAAAGTAATAGAGTGACATTAATATTATAGACTTCAGTGGAAACAGCTGATGTTTACTCCCTCTGAGAAAATCAGGGCCTGCAGACCAGAATCTCTGCTGGTGAACGTGATTGGGCTGCCCTCACGATGGTGAAAGTGTCTAATTTTACACCTGCGGACTCTTCCAGTGCTGCACTACCTTCACTGTGTTTTTTTTTTTCTAAGGTCCAGACGGAATTTTGTTTCCTGTGACCTGGGAGTGTTACCTCTTCTCCTTTTGCTGTGCACCTTGAGAAGAGTCTGCCTCTGTCTCCTCTGTGATCACCCTTTCATAAGAGAGTGGCAGGCAGGAGTTAAATCCCACCCTGGGCCTCTTTTTCTCCAGGCTGAACAAACCCGACACCCTCGGTTTCTCCTTTTTCTTCATGTGCTCCAGTCTAACTGTCTTGGTGTCTCTCCATTGCACTTCAGTTTGTCAATGTCTTTCTTGAATGGAGGAAGGAACAAAATTAGACATAGTACTCCAAATGCACCCTCAAGAAAGCCAAGTAAGGGGAGTGATTAGCAAAACTATTCACTTTGCATTACGATACTTACAAAATTATTCCATGTTTCCTGGCATGGGATATTTGGCTGATGTTCTCATACAACTCTAGAGATCCCCACTCCACACAGGGGAACATGGCAGAGACACGAAATCTAGCAGTGCTGATAAACCCTGTGTTCTGTGTTTGAGCAAGTTGAATCTGATCTGTGGAAACGGATCTCCTGAAGGAATGGGACTGCCTTGTAGCCAATGTTGCATTTGTGATGAGTTTTGCCATTATCAGTTCTTTGAAGATCATATGTCAGACCCTCCATTGGCATTGGGCTTTCAAATATCAGTCAGGATCTGCCTGGACTAGATGTGAACTGGGGAGTGGCCTCAAGGAGGAAGTTTTCATGAGCTCTGAACAATACAGTCCTGGTCAGTTCTCAATTACATAAAATAACCGTTTCAGGGATGGAGTAGTCAAGATAGCACAACGACGGTTGCCTTCTCTTAGTGACATAACAGGTCATGATACACTCACATTAGAGAAGGCTGGAGAGTCTGACAGAAACTAAAGAACAAATGGGCCCTTTGTAAATGTTTTGATAAAGTTTGCAATCACCCTTCTCATTGTGATTGCAGGGCACAATTCAATGGAGTAATTCCGATTCTATGGAATAAATAAGTTATGCAAGAGATAAACAATGATTTAAGGTCAAGATTAGTTTCTTAAAGGACTGTAGGGCAATCTTCTGTTCCTTAGACTGTCTTAATTCTGATTCTCAGATTCTGATTCTGAACCCACAGAATTTTTGCATCGTTAATATACCGTATTTTGTCAGAGGCAAAAAATTAATATAATAGAATGTGAAAGTTACTGCTTTTCCCCTAAAAAAGTCACTTCCTTTAAAAAAACAACTCTCTATCCCCCTTTCTAGACATCGAGCTTTGGTACGAAGATATAGCAGCAGAAGATGGTATAGATCACCCCTCTTTCCCTGTAGGCATTCAGTGATCCCATAAAAGCAGATTCTTATACCGCTTCTCTCATCTAGGCTGCACCTTTCTCTTCATGCTCTTAAGGCATTTAAGTATTGAACACGTGTTTGTTTGTAGTTATTCCTGATCTCATGCAGGATCTTCAAAGACTGTATTAGGTGATCTCTGTACATAGGGCATGTCACTGCATTTTTATATGGAGAATGTGTTACTTTTTCACTTTACTTTGGAGTGGATAATAGGGATCACAAATAGCTTTTCTTTGCTTGAAATGGTTTTATGTTTTACATTATTGGTTACTCACGAGTTCAAACACTTTATCTATACTGGATTTCTGTCCCTAAATATGCTTTAAGGTACAACTCATGATGCTGCCATCCTGAATTTTGGCTATAAGCTGTAAGAAGAAGAAGGGAAGGATTTTTAAAAGTAGAAGGAAGTATAAGGCTCCTGGTAAGGTAATTTTGGCAAGCTAAAGTTCTTTCACTTCTAATTATCCTGGAGGCATCAATAGTCACATTTTCCTTTATCACTTTAAGCATACACAGGATTTGGAGTTTTGTTTTATGTGTGCCATTAAAGTAGCAGATTTTATCTATTAGAGAGATTTAATATGGGTTGTATGAATTTTAGTGAGATGCTTGGAATAACAGTAGAAGCAATCCAATCAAGCTGATGGATTGATGTGCATAAAAGAGGGCCACATGGCAACAGAATGTTCATGTGACCAAAATAATGACAGAATACTAATTGCAATAAGGTTTGTTTTAGCTCTTTCTGGTGATAAGAAGTGTTTCCAGAATGATAATCAGAATAATGTTTTTGGCAACCAAGATTAAGGGCTTGCAAAAGTCCTTACTAGTAGTTCATCATCATAGTTATGATAAAGTAGACTTGTTGGATTAGGTGACATTTTCCTTACATTCTCTTTTGAAAAATAAAGGGGAGCAGGAAGGTCATGACAACTACTTTGCAGTGAGATGTCATCCTAGATGAGAATTTGGAAGAGAAGCGTGGGTGTGCTTTCAGAAGGGTGCTTACAGAACAGTGACTTGTTTCCCAGTCTGTACACTGTCATAGTGACTAAATACTGTGGCACATCAAGGGCATTTGTGAATTTCTAAAGGTAAAGTAACATGATTTATAGGAATTTATAAGGAACAGGATAAATGAAGATATGTTCCATCTTGTCTCGTACCAACTTGTGATTTTATCTCATTTAGTTCTCCATTTTGGTAAATATCTCGCACAATGTTTCCAAAATAAATATTTTCTAAAGACGTTTGATGTTTCTTGATAGGAGCTGAAGAACAGCAGTGTGCCCCCTACCATACCTTTACAGTGTTGCCTGGAACCCTGCAACTTTGTTTATTACAACATTATTACACATTATTTCTCACATCTACTTGGACACAAATAGACCACTTTTGTTCAAGACAGATTAATGACAGAGCTAACTTGCTGATTTAATAATCTCTGGGACCTAAAAGGGTGTATTTCAGGGACCAAATTTCCCTCTTTAGTTTTGTTTACAGTTTATGTTGTTCACACATATTAAGTAACTTCTAGCAGTTTTGGCTGAAAATTTAGTTAAGAGGCTGAACTCATATGTAGTCAGCATTTCTTCATCACACAGACATGCACTATTTATAACGTAAGTGACATTTGACTCATACTTAACAACCTAATCATTTTATTGCAAGGGTATGTATTGAAAAAGACCCAGAGTTGGAAGATGTTTGCTTCCTATGTGCAGCAAAACAAGACCTCCTTAGTTTTCTGTGGTCAACATTAGCCTACATTTTGAAGGGAAGTCTTTATTTTACAATGCTTTACAAACCTGTGAACTCAAGGAAGTTCTTAGCATCTTTTTTAATGCATGCCTGTAAGTAAATAGTGGGCTGCCTGAGTGCTAGCTAGTGATGGCCTTGGTGTCTGAGCTGGCTTCTGTTGTGAAAAATAGATAGCCTTCACTGGTGAAAAAATCCCCCTTATTCCAGGAGGCCAGGGTGTGCCCTGTGGTGGAGCACTCACCTGGGGGGCATTCATTTCTCCCACAGTCTCCCAAAGTGGTCACAGCTGGAGCCTTGGTCAGTATCCATGATTTTTCTGATAACCAGTGATTCTAATAGTCTCGAGCTAAAAAAACAATACCAGGGACGTGTTGTCCAGTGCAGAGCCTCACAAACCACTTCATTCCCTTAAGCAGCTTTCTACTAGTAGCTAGAGCTGAGTAATTGGCCAGGTTATGTCTTCAGAATCCTTGTGGTGATGCAATTTTTCCTAGTGAGTGATGCAGAATCCTTCTGCACACAAAGACCTGTAGCAGTGTTTTATACCTGAAAAAAATTTCAGCAGGGAAATATCCTTAAAACTTCTGCTTTTGGCTAAATGTGTTATTAATCCTCAGTTTGGCTACACAACAGTGATAGTTGGCCATTGTCAGGATTTTCTTGGCTAACACTGCTTCAGAAATAAAGCAAACACTACAGCACATCTGAAAGGAGAAAATCTCAGCCCAGGCAAGGTACTTGATTGCTAGCCTTGATGGATAGGTGTTTGTGTATGAACTGGATTCATTCCTTTCAAAGTCTGGCATATCTCACTGCTATAGTTCAAATACAGATTAGATTTGGGGACAACTGGTATTGTATACAGCAACTGGTTACCCTGTAGGTAGTATTAAAAGGATATAAATCTGAATGATCCCCCTGGAGGATGATATGAGATCTGGAGCATTGAGGGTGAAGGATTCTGATCTGTTACCTATTAGTATGTAAATGACACCATCTTAAAGCTACCCAAAATGCCAAAGTAGTCCTTCTCCATTCACATGGAGTTGCCTATCAATACGTAGAGAATATTGCCTGCTACTTTTTAACAGGAGATATCATGACTCCTCAGCCCTTAACAAATGTTTAGGCTTGTTGGCATGACTCCTGGGTCCTGTTTGCCATCAGCACTTACCTGTTGCAGTAACCCCTGGGTTCCTCTGGTAGGTGGCCTTAATGCAGCTGTACCACCTGCATCTGTGATGGCTTTGCCACAGGTTTGGGAATTCAGCGTTTTTGTTGCCTGCTATCCTGACAGAAATGTCAAGCTTCCCAGTGTCCATCCTCAGTCTCTCTCTGTTCCTTGTTCTGTGCTTTAATTCTCAGAAGGCTGTCCCAGGAGGAAGGCTTTCAGATAGCTGAGGCTTGACTCAGTCCCCACTGGTTACTCAGATAAATTATCCAGATTACTTACCAGCAGTAGCAGCACTTTGCTGTGTCTTCTCTCTCTGATACACTGAGAAAAAAGACCTCATATTGTTCCGGGGCTTTCAGACGAGAGGATAAGGTAATACTGTTAACACTATTGCAGATAATGATTCTTTCTTAAACGATTTTTTTTAAGATTAAATCTTAGAAATTGGAGGGATGGAGTACAGTGCCTATTGTTTCTGCAAATTCCTTTCATCACCTTTATTTGTTAATGTATACGTTATATGTGATATGTAGGCCTGAGTCAATAGTCTGGATTTACATTCAGGAATATTTGGAATTGGTCCCTTGCTTTTCAGTCTGTGTCTTCCCTAGGGTATAGGGAAGGACTTCATATTTCTTGTGAGCATTAATGTATATCATGAAACATACTTAGGGAACAAAAATCTATTTGTGCTAAAAAAGGGACTAGGCTGAAATTACAGATCACCACTCTGCAAAATACACAAAGGGCAGCTGAGGAAGATAGGTTTGACTCAAGTGATTCCTATGAGGAAAACCAGTATACTCAAGTATTTACTGAAGAATTGTTATTGTACGTATGTAAGTGAAAGGTGTCCCTGCACCACTGATTTGATTTTTAATTTCGGGTCTTATAGTTAGATTATAACTTCACTGAGACACCAGTTGTTACCTTATTTTGTGCTGTACAAGGTTCCTGCCATATAAATAGGATTCTTAGGCACTGAAGCAAAGGGAAGACAACACTTACACTGGGACTTGCGGTAATAATGTAGAAAAGGAGATCAGAGCTTCTGTCTGATTCCTATTGTAGGAGTATTTGATTGTCTTTTCTTTTCCTGTTTGAATGTTTAAATTTTTCTCTTTTTCTTGGTTTTTTTTTTCTTCTTTTAAATTTATCAGAAATAAGCCCTATTCTTATACATGCTTTCTTTTTGAGCTAAAAATAGCAGAAAAGATTGTAGCACTGCATCAGCTATTTGAAAGGTGAACAGGGACCAATATTGTCTCTGTTTCTTCCATCTGAAAATTTCCTGTGCTTCAACAGTAATGTTTCCTACTTTTTTCTACCTGAGCTTTGACCAAAGCCAAGACTAAATTTCTACATATTTTTATATGTAGAAATCCGTATGTAGAGATCTGGAACAAGAATTCTGAGATCCTTAATTAAAAGGCACTTCTGAAGTGAGGTATTACCACATGATTTTTCCCCCCCCTGTAGTATCATCTAACGTCAGAAATAGATGATTTGTTCCCATCCCCAAAATGCTGTACTGGAAGGACTAATAGCAGAGAAATATAAAAAGAAAGAAGATGGAAGTGAATTGCATTCCCTACCAACTCTGACAGCAGTTTTTTGGGTTTTCTCATCTCTTTGAAGCGGTATCAAAATCTGAAGATGATAACTAAAAGAAATTTTGTCTGAGCAGCACTCATCTATCCTAGAAATCTAGAAATTCTGCAATTTTCTTGGAAAATTAAGGAGACGTAAAGCTAAGATTCATCCACACAACTTTCGACCCATTACTAGTGCCTAGAGAGAAGCCTAGTCACTCTAAGCTTCATTTCCAGGCAGTAGGAAGAGGTGTAGGATGGATTTGGCTGAGGGGAGGAGAGTGTAGTTTCATTTCAGATATGCTTCAGTGTTTTGTAAATGGCCAGCTGGGATATTTGGCACTGAACTCTTCAGTCCTACCGTAATAGGAGCATAGCCAGAGTGAACACTGCATCTTCAGACCCTTTATGTTTTAATCTCCTGCTTCATAACACTGGTGTGTCACTGCATTCTTCAGAAAAATAGCCAGTAATGTTGTCTGAAAACACAGAACAGTCTGAATTCCAGCAGTGATCTGCCGTCATGTTTATATGTGTGCATCTCTTCTCTCAATATCTCTAACCTCATCTCCATTGCTTAGGGGCTCTGGATTATGTTCATGAAAATATGTCTGGTATATAATTCCTTATAAAAGTACTTCGTACTAAAGCTGCTTGGAGATCTCCCTTCCAAGGATCAACTTCAGAGGATTTCCAAGCTGCAACCACAAATTGTGTCAGTTGTTTTCTGTAAGAAATACAGTACTTCATAATTGCCACAGGGGGTACTGTTGGCTTAATTTTGTATTTGAGTCACTGCTGCTGAAATTATTAAGTTAATGATTTATGCGCCTATGATACAACAATCTCTAGTGTTTAAATTGGTTACTATGTTTTGTTTACTGTTTATAACTACCACAGTTGTTTTAAATGCCACAAAAACTACTTGCCAGCTTGTATGGTTTATTTCTCCCTGCAGATTTTTACAAACCACTGATTGATACAGGGAAAAAAAAACCCTATAGTGATTTATGCTTGAAAAAAAAATCCCAAGAGCTATGAATTAACCACTGTTCTGCTATACAGAAAAAATAACACTCTAGTGACACTGAACAATGGATGTCAAAACCTACTTATTCCAGCGCTTGCTTCTGGTTTTATCATAGTGGAAAATTTGAGTGCTTTTTTTCTTTCTTTTTCTTTGAGTCCTATGACTACATCAGTTTTGGACTATGAGCTCACTAGTTTTTCCCCAGGGTTCCTCCTCATCCTGCCATGTTAAGTACTTGATTCACTTAAACAGACCAATGTTTGCAAAAGTGGAAAAAATGTCCCAGAATTCACTGCTTGAGAGAAGGTTAGCTCGTTTTAGCTCCCGGTGCAGACAGAAAATTTGGGAGGCTGATCTACAGCATCAGGGAAATCATCTGATAACAAAGCAGGGTAGATTCTGGGGTTTTCTGTTGCTTTGAAGTAAAGAAACACACACTGTTTTTTACTGGGAAGGCACACAGCAGTGAAAACACAGCTGAGCTGTGTAGGGCAGGACAAGGAGGTTTCACCAGTGTGTTACAGCAGTTGCAAGACAGCATGACAATGGGCACTTTTCTTCCCTCTGATGGGTGAAATTATGGCCACAGTCAAGCACAAAAAACTGCTTCTGACATCACGTCTTAGACCTCCTTTTCTGCAGCACTAATGCCCATTTTGCATTGTCCCCATGAGCCACCACATCCACATATGTTTAGCCAGTTTCTTAGTGGGGAGTTTGTGATCAAAATCAGGAGTACAAGTTAAACCAGTTTATGGCGTTATGTATAACATACGGGACAACTCTTACAGATAGCTAGAATCCCAAACTCCAAAGACCAGCTCCATCTCCGTAGATACACAGACTATGAATCAACATCTGAACTGCTTTTCAGTCAGTGGAGAGGTCAGGCAGGAGCACATGTTGCTGATCCATCCCTCAGCCTTCGGTGGTTCAGTGACTCGCCTAGTTCCCAGCAACTTCAGGCTCTTCAGGCACCCAAAAATTGATGGACTTGATTAGGTGATGCTGTAGGAGCCATCCCAGAAGCAACACACTACCAGAACCCCTTAATTCCCCAAGACATGGGCTGGGATTTTCCCACTGTTGAGATCTCTTAATCATCAGACCCGCATCAAACGCTTGTTGCAGTAGGGTGTGCTGAACCTGAGAGTTTCACGTGGAAAGGAGATGCTGGAAATGCAGAAAATCAGGAACAAGTATTTTAAGAAGAAAAAGTATAGGATGTCACTTCTGTACTACCATATAATGTAAATCCAAGGAATTTTAGCTAATAGGGCTCCAATGTTTCTGTCCCAGATTTCCGAACAGCAGGGTGTCACAGATACTATGCAGCACAAAATGGAGTCATTTGTGGTCCGTCTGACTTACTACAAGAAGCAATACATCCACCTGGTGATCTGCATATCCACTTGCCTGGGGCTGCTGTACATCTGGCAGCCAGAGAACAACCTTTACTCTGGGATGACTTATTCAGACAAATGGGAAAAATTACCTTTTACTACCCAGAGAACATTTCCAGGCAGAAAGAGAGGATATATTCTGGGAAACCCAAAACATTTAGTACCCCCAGCTAGTGACACAACCTGTAACTTGTGGCCTTTCACAAATCCATGCTAGAGTTTCATTATCTGACAGCATGCAAGCAAGTATGAAGTCCAAAAAAGCCGCAATAGAAAAGCCTCGAGCTCTACTCTAAATGAATGTAGGCTTAAGTTAAGTTTTAGGTATGTTTTCCCATGCCTACCATGATCTTTCTGTGTATCCACTCCATCCTTCTCAACAAATACTGCGGAGAGAACAAAGGCATTTCAAGTGGTATGGGAGAATTTATCTGATATAAAGAAAACCTCAGGTGTGTGAGTGAGAAGAGCATGAATTCACAGAGGAGAGGGGGGGCAGACGAAGGGTTGGCTCTCCAGAGCACAGCTTTGAGGAACTGCACCCAATCCTGCAAACTCTTCCCAGTGTGGGCTGGGAGAAGATACAGATGTGAGTAATTCCTTGGGAGCTTCCTTTGAAACGCAAGTAGGAATTTTACCTGCGACGTGCTTCGGCAGTGAGTGGTGTGCCTGGGCGGTGGGTGCCTGAGGTGACCAGAGGGTGGGATGCGCTTCGTGTCCATCCTGACTGTCAGAAAACCTGCAGGCTGCCAGCACGAAGTGCCGAGCTCCAGGCTGATTTCACACAGCCTCAGCTGACGTGGCTTACACACATACCCGAGTGCCTTCATGAGAAGTTAAAACTGGCATCCAGGAACAGAAGTCCCTGGGCACTGCTGTACGGCCTCTTGTTACCGAATGCATCAGCATACAGGAGAAGCTGGCAAAGGAGGATGTATGTAATCTTTCTTGCTTCAGCAGGTATCTTGATAAGCTTGAGGAACACCTAGTCAGAAATGAGCTGCGCTTTTTACAAGTACTTTCAGAGACATTTCTTGTGAATTTTTCCGGGGCTGGAATGCTGTATATGTGATATTTCCCTTAATAGGGAGGACAAAATGAAAGATCTCAAACAGACCAAGTAAGAAATGAGACTCTCATTTTCATTTCGGGTCTAGGGTGAAATATTGATAGAAAAATGTAAAGGATTATTTCTCCCTGTAGTGTGAAAGCTTGAAGTGTGATCCTTGCGTTTCAAAAGTAAAAATGAATGTTAAGCATGAAAGAGTTATATCTCCATTACTCTAGCAGGAAGATGATACTTCCTGAAGCAGCGAGGGCATCAAAACAGCAGAGGCAAGAGCTCCTTATGTCAACTTTGTGCTCCTAAAACAAATGGAAAAAGTCAGTTTTCAGGAATTAATTGTAATTTTTCAATGTGTTTTAATGATTCACTGCTGATCAGCCAGAAGAGAACTGTATAAAAGAGCCTCCAGGGAGGAATGAGGTGTTTCACTGTTTTTACCAAGCAATAAAATTGTGTAGTAAGAGGGCAATATAAAACTCTACATTTTTTATAATTCAAAACCACTTTTTTTTAAAGTATGTTTTAATCCTGGATGTAAAATCTGACCTATTAGTTGAATGACTACATAATTATGTATCCAGCTTTTCACTGCTACAGCAGGGGACAGTGTTCTTTATAGTTTTTGCTTTATCATTAAATATAAATATTGGATTTTCAAATATGATTTTGACAACTTTTATTTAAATAAAGTCATAATATTCTGGTATGACATTTCCAAAACTCTTCCTGTTAACTCTGGAAACACTCTTTACTGCTGGATTCAACAAACCCTGTGTTCATGAACTTTATACAAAAAATAGGTATCTTTGAGGACCAGACTGGTAAGCTTCTTCCTTTCAACTGGGGACAAAAATCCAAGTCAAAATGTCATTTGCGCAGCACTTTGTATTTTCACTAAAGTTGGTGGGAATTGAATTTACTGTCTAAAATTAATTTGATTTACACAACATCTTTTCAACCCTTGATTCTTTGTTTTGGAGCTGTGATCATTATACAAGCTGAGAACCAGACCCATCATTTTTGAGGAGAGGAAAGGAAACTATTTTCTACATTTTCTTTTCACTTTTATACACTGCATTAAAATGCCTTTGCCACTTACCGAGTGAAAGGTTCGTTCTCCTTCTCCATGTCTCCACTCCCTTTCTGCCCTCACATTCCGTCTGGCTTGGTTCCTCTGTTTCTTCTGCTCCCCACCCTCACTTACTTTGTCATCAGTAAAACCAGTTTTGAAGTAAAACTTTCATGCTCCACAAGACCGTATGTATGGTACACTGACTTTTTGAGCACACGACTTGCTACCTCTCCCTATATTGAACTCTTCACTCTTACTAACGCCTTGTGTTTCCTGTCCATAAGCCAGTTTTAAAGCTTACAGTATTTGTACAGTTCTCTCTCTCTCTCTCTGTTTTTTAAGGGTTTTCTGAGAACTTTTTGTTACGCCAGCCATCATGCAGAGTTGTGCAAGAGGGAGGAGACCACAGAAGATCATCCTCCCTCTTTGCTTGGCCTTTGTGCTGTGCCTAATGGACACCTCTGTGCTTAGGACAGCACCTGCTCTTCTGCTGGGGTTTAAATCAGAAGGAAAAGTATGTATTTCAGTGGACCTTATGCTGTGCCCCAATACTCATGCAGTGGAACACATCATCTCCCATCAGACAGCAGAGTGAGTTGAAAAGAGGGCTGGGTCCTTGTCCCCTTCTCCTTGCATCATTTTCTAGTGGCTAGGTGGGAAGAGGACTGGGAAGAGCAGGAGGTGGAAGGCAGAAGTTCCTACACTCACTCCTCAGACGAGGAGTCCAAAGACTTCATAGTGAAGCACAAAAAGTGGAGTTCATTTTAACCTCCCTAATAAGAAATGAAAAGTAAACGTTTCTTCAAGAACAGCGTGACATCTATCAGTAAACAGTTAAAACTTCTGTGCAGAAGAAACCAGGTTACATCAAGTTACCAAATGTTTTCTATAACACTATATTCCTCTCCTGTGGACAATTAGGAACACTGTTCAGCATTGGAGGACTAGTGTTGACAGCACAGAGCAATGGACATTTCAATGAAAAAGTTGCTGTTCTCTTACTCCTGAGATCCAATAAAGATTTTATGCATTGGGTTTTGCCTTATTTCACTTCCATTGTGATGTTAAGTACAGAATGGTGATATTTATTTATGCTACACTGTCTGTTTGCATGAATACATAACTATAAACAGGTACTTTCTTTTTTGATGGAAGCCATGTAACTAATGTCTTCCAGTGACCTCTCATACTGATTTTAAACAATGCACCAATGTACTTTTAAAAAGGGACTTGAGCAATACTTATGTGGCATATCACCAGTTTTTAACTCCGTGTTTGGTAATCAATCATACACAAGCAAAGCAATTCTCATTTGCCAAAGAAATGCTAATAGTGCCTTACTAGACTGTAAAATTACTAAGTCAAGTTTTTCTGGCTTGTTGCCCTCTTGATCTCTATTTGTGAAAATCATTCTCTCTACAGACCATCTGCTCCTCTCGTGGTCTTCCATATTCTGCACATCTTCACAGCCTGACTACTGTCCTCAATGACAATCATTTTCAGGCCCAGGTAACGAGGCTTCCACCATTTCTCTGTTGCGGGTTCCTGAGCTCCATATCTGTCATCGTCATCATGGTCAGGAAAATAGACTATCTAGTAGTGCAGTTCTTTGGTCTCAATTCTGTCCTCCCTGGCTTTCCCTAAGGGTGCTCCGCTCCAGGTGTTGATTTGGTTCCTAGTCAGCAAAAGGAAGCAGAAATGTGGTGGTTTTCCCACCCTGCTTAGAGGACCCCGGTTGATCACATACTTTGGATGACGTACAGATAAACATACGGACCTTGAAATAGTTGTCCAAATGGGACATACAAACTTTGGGAGAGGCAGCTGTAATTAATTTAGTACTACAGCAAATCTATGGCTCCGTCCTGAGGGTAAGGATAGGCCAGGAAGCGGTAACAAGGAGCCTGTTGTTCTCACACCACCCAAGTGCTTTCCAGAAGGTGAGCTGGTCTTCTTTGGGAAAGGTCCATCACAGGGCTCTGGTCCTGGGCAATAGAGGGCAATGGTGCATACAACCAAGACAGGACGTCAAAATTAGGCTTATCAGTTGTCCTACATAGTCAAGTCAGTAAGAGTTTAAAATAATAGTTAAAAAAATCTATTTCTATCTCTTGAACAAAAATTTCCCTTTCCTTGTCTGAAAAAGGGTGATAGAAACATTGTAGGCAAAGATTTCTCCCTGAAATACAGGAGTGGGAACAGGTCACTGGGGGTTGGGAAAAGAACTTTTGTGGACAATGTTGAAGAGATATACCCATTCTATTGCAGTCCTGTTATAAATCACCCTCTAGGAGTTATGCCATAGGACTATTCACCCAAAAGACCATCAACTTTCCAGGATCCTGTTCTAATGGTCTTCAAACAGAGTATAATTTGGGGCACTTTTTCTTTTTTTTTTTTTTTTTCCTTAAATCTAGTGACCTAAATGCTGTGTTATAATTTTTCAGAGTCCTATGCAATTAACCTGAGAAATATCTCTGCTAGAGAGGGTCTTGGGAGCCTGATTTACCAGCCCACTTACATAAGCTAAGCTACCATCACAAAGCCAGAGTCCACAAGACCTTCATCTCTATGAACTAGACTGATCAGTCAAAGTTACCACAAGTCAAAACTAAATATGAGTATTAATTATTACTGATTTGCAGTGTAAGAAAACAGAAGATCCCTAAATCATTGTAGTTTCTGGTAGGGATCAAATTAAATTATCCTGTCCTTTAATTACAGTAGTTATTGGAAAACTTGCAGACTTTCCATGTACAGTGTAATGCAGAGGTCTGCTGACCCTTCCAGAGCACACAGATAACAGAGAAAAGAACTGATTGAAATGTAGATAGCAAAAAAAAAAAAGAAAAAGAAAAAGTAGCATTTTGTTGAATGTCCCATCTGAATTCCAAAGCCCATGGGAGGGTGCTTTTGTTTTAAAGATGTTTTTTCTATTTGGAAATCCTTCAAATAATTAATTCTAAACTGCTCCGCAACATCCTTCATTTCCTAATGTGAAAAATTAAAATGAATTGTGACTGACATGTCAGAAGGGAAGAGGAGAGAGAGAGAGGGAGGGAGGGTGGGAAGCTGGTTGATTTTTTCATACTGCCTTAGCAAAATTGTGTGTTAATTCAACTCAGAACAAAAGGTGCAAAAAGAAGAAAACAAGGGGGGGAGGGGGAAGAAAATGAATACTATGGGAATTCATAAATTTTACATGAATAAAATTCAAAAATGAATGGAGCAATTGATCTTGTAACTAATTAATGATCCTTTAGGAGGATTTATCAGGTGCTGCCACTAAAATATATTTTAAAATATTTTTCATGGAATATATGGAAAAACTGCAGAGCTTTAGAAAGTGAATGAAAGGATTTAAAGCATTATGGAGATTTCATTTGTAACCTTTTGTGTCGAGTTTTTAAATACCTTACAGTGATGACAAGAAGACTGGTGTTTGAGCAGAGCTTCGGTTAGTGCTGCAGCTGTAATTCATCACAGATGGGGTTTATTTGATTTTATTTATCATGCCTTCTTTGAGATTAAGCATCAGAGTCTGGATAGTATATTCAGTACATGAAATCACTGAATTTGTGTGGGTATAATCTCTCGTTCTTTGTTGGTGGGCGAGTGGGCAGGCACTCTGAAAGCTGGATGCTGTAGGATAAGCAGGGTCACGTTCATCCAGTGTCACTGTGCTGGTTCAATCTAGTGCCTGGGGAGTTAACGGTGAGAAATGTGCATGTGTCAGGTTGTAATAACTTCTCCCTGAAATCTCTGAGGGGCTGCGCTGAGTCATGTCAGTGAATCATGATCCTTAAGAGTTGGGTCTGTCTCTCACCTAACTTCAACAATGCTCATTAAAACTCTGGAGTTAGTGGAGAGAGGTAGGCACCCTCACAAATCTGTTTTAGGATGGAAGTAACCGGGCCATTGTAGGCCGGAGGGGAATGACTAATTTAGACTGTATGCCTAAAATTTAGGTAGCCAAGTTGGATGAGATGAATGTACAGTTACTCTCCGTGACTGTACTAGCTAGAGGATTAATGGAGCACTGCTCACTTTGCTATTCCATTACTGTTTCTCACTGCCTTCCACCACAAGCATACCCTGAATACGGGAGCAGTGGCAGTGGTGAGAGGATCTGGATGTGGAAACATTATGCTCCTTGGAAATTCCCCTTTAGTGAGGGATTTCCCAAGACAAGGCTTACTGGGGCAATTTCAGCTTTTTTAGTGCCTCTTTAAGCCTCTGACACAGGGTGCAAACAATTGATGTTGCACATCATTGAGTTGCATGTGTAGGACTTCCTTGTCCTAATTCCCTTAGAAAGCTGACAGAGCTCTAATCCATGCAATAGTATACACAAAGCTTTCTGTAGAAAGCTGAAAGTAAACCCCGTATTATAATCAAAGCAATGGCTACCAGCAGTTGTGTAAGACAAGCCTAAGATCTTCATTTTTAGTTTGTGTCTTTCTCCTTGCTGCCTTTCTTTTAGTTCTGTAATGCAAATGGACCTGTCAGTTGCAGCAGTGTGAATCTGACCTCATTTAAGGTTCATTTTTGCAAAGAAAAGGAGGTCTCTTCACCAGGCTCTGAAGATGTTCAGACTATGTTCCTCCTTTGATCTCCATAGCAGGCTGGGCTTACAGCCTAAGCCGCTATTGCCAAAAATTCAGTGACCCCACAACTCCTACTACTAGTAAGTAAGTTTATGAGGGTGAGAGTAAATTCAATTTTAAAGTGAGGCATACCTCATAATACAGATGACTAAATACAGTGACATAGTGCCATTAGTGCTATATGTATGTGAGATGTCATATGGGCCACACATAGATGACCATACTTTAGAAGATAGGGTCAGTGACCTTGCAGTTTATCTGGGGAATCGCTATATTAACAAGAATCAACCATAGCAGAAAGCAGAGCTTTCAATGTAGCATTTACTTCTGTTTCTTTTTCTTTTTATGGTGTTTCAAATAGTCCTCATTCCTCAATAACTTCTGTCATCTGGAGTTGTGTGCATTTTTCAGCTATCAATTTGTGAAGGAAGGGAGCTAGTAGCATGGTTTTAATTGGGAAAACCACCCAAGAGCTTGCATGTGCAGCTAATGCTGACCTAGATTATCTGACACCCAGGAGTCAAATATACCCTGGTACAACCGCACTGGAAATGAGAGGCCAGTTCCTCTCTCACAGCCTGTGGTACGAATCAGAAATAATTATTTTGAAGGAAGAGCAGTGATGGCTGTGTAAGAGCAGCACAAAGCCCAGGAGAAAACTCAGCAGAGCTACGGGGTAAGAATCAGGCCCCTACAAAACTGAGCCCTGGGAGGTCCAAGCATTCTCACACACCCAGTCTGATCGTGCTGGGAATAACACAACAGCTCAGCTTCGACTTCTGCTCCCGCGCTAAAGAGAAAAAAAAAGGAAATAAAAGAAAATAAAAACAAGCACTTTGGAACCTCCGAAAGTTCTGCTTCGGCTTTGATTGTATAAAAAGCGGGTTATTATTTTAACAGGTGGGATTCTTATTTTTTCTGAATCTGTCCTCCTGCCTACTGAATAACTGGAGTATCATCTTGGTTCAAGCCACAGATCTTAGTCTAGCAAAACCTTAAAAACCTGCTTCATTCCTCCCTTTCTCTCAGGCAAAGTGTCAGGAACATACATTTATATTTCATCCAGTCCAACCAACCACAGAGCAAGGATTTTCAATTAACAACTTGTACACAAGATTCTCGTAAAGCAAATGATACTTTTGCTGAGCTACAGCTTGTGTTGTGTTGTGCCAAAATGTCAACTCCCAGAATACAATGTGTTGAAGTGAAATATGAAAATTCTGCTTCTGTCTTAGTTGTCTAGTCATATACACCATATTAACATGGGATATTAAGGAAATACATGCTAATGATAGGAGAACCGCAGCCAACAGTCTTGTTCATGGTTGGGCTAAATGTCAGTTTTGTGGTAGTGATGGCAGGGGAGCGTTAATCAAGTGTGAACTTTGATTAATTAAACATCACTCTGAATGCAAACTGGAAAAGAAAATGTGCCATCTACTTTACAAGCAGCGTAGGTAGCGAACAGATGGTGCAATTAGAGAGGAACAAGTGCTTGTTTGCAAATACACTTGTATTAAGATTATCTATTACAGAATAAAGTGCTGTGATTACATTCAGTGTTGTGAAATAATGTTTTCTGTGTGTGAGAACAGTTGATTATTCTTTCAGCAGGTAATGGTCCTCTTTCCCTTTTCCAGCTTCCTCCACGTGTTTGTCTATATTGCTGTAGTCTTTCAAGACACTCACAGACACAAGTCTGTTGTTGCCAATTTCTAATCCAGTTAAGTGGAGCCAAATTCAGGGAGGTGGCTATGTTGTTTCACCATGCTGGTTTTCACCCTCCTCGTTAGCATTACGTACATTTGTGGGTGAAGGAGGGAGGGGGCGTGTTGCAGATGCCCTTTCAGGCTGCAGAGCCTGTGGCTCGGGTGACTCTGGCTCCTGCAGCAGAGCTAGAACAACATGATCCTCCTGGCAACGTGAGTTGGACACTCTCCAGTCATCTTCCCAAAAGTCCACAGCAACTCTAGCATGTAACTCAAGATCCCTCTGGTAGATAGAGATGTGGCTGGAGCAGGCTCTGGGGATGGGAACAGCCACATTACATTCCGTATCTGTAGGCAATATTAATGGAAAGTGCAGGAAAACAACAGCAACTCTAATTCTACTTCCTAACTGCGTTTCGTTTTCCCACATTCAACCTCAGATGCTTCTGTCAGAGAGACCAGTAATAGGCTTTGTTACCTATTTGTATCCAAAGAAAAGTGCAGAAGAATGAGAGGCACACAGAGCTAGGACTAGATTTTTCCATAGATCTCCCCATTGTACATGGTGGGAAGACCATATGAAAACCTTTATTGCAAAAGTTTCTCTGAAGAGTTTGTGTTGTAGCAATTCCAGAAAAGCTCAGAAAATTAGCTGTACTATACATACCCCCTCAGGAGGTTTTGCTTGTGTGCGGACATTTTATTTCCTAAGTAGACAGTCTGTTCTGCCATGGATTCTTAATGGAAGCCATGTCTGTGTTGAAGGCCCTATTCAGGACTTACCTGAAGGATTTTAGTGATGCGTAAAGCCTTAGGCAAATGTCACCTAAAGCCCATAGGGGATGAGATGAGTTTCCTCATACCCACTGCAATTATTCTTCTTCACATGCTGTGAGATGCATCTATAGAGTCTGAAAACAGGAATCTGTCATCTGGTTTTACTTTGTTGTTCTCGAGAATGTCAAGTTGATTCAGCAAGGTCATGCATCGTCTAAATATATGCCAATAATTTTTTTGTTGTTGTCAAAATCAGCTTTAGATTTATGACTATGAACAATAATCTAGCCTAAGCTCAGTTTTCTAGTTCTGCATGCTATTTTGCAAATAAAAACACTGTTACAAACTTTGAGCTTTTAGACCAACCTTGAAGTTGGCATGAAAATTTACATACTGAGCTATCAGTTTCCTAATGTTAGTACAGTGAATATATTCCTTCTTCTTAACCCTGCAATTTCCTGATATGCAAGTTACAGTTCTTGTACATCCCCTCTGAACGCTATCATGGTGCTGGTGACATATTTACTGTAGACGCTCTAAACAACTCCCGCAGAGCAGGTGGTCTCCATTGCGTTCTCCCTTTTTGCTGTGTTTAGTTAAAGCTTGAAAGAGCAATACCATACAAACGTAGTTCCTGGTAGCTACATCGCAACTGGACATTTTTCAAAACTCCTTGAAAGCCTTGAGCAAACATGCAAAAGTTACTGTGTGGAAGCTGATGGTTTTGATCTAAGTTTCAGTAGTATAAATCTGGAATAACTTCAGTGACCACATGTCTGAATATGCATATTTGTCTTCAGAACCTGGTTATAGTTCAATGTACCAATGCCCCATATACCCAACAGAATGCTTTTATGGTGAGGTGTGGCAGCTGCTTAATGCTGTGCAGGAAAGCACAATTTAGGAGAGCTCTGCATCAGGCTCTGTTCTCAAACCAGTTTTGCAACTGTGCAAATGCGTTGATTTATATGGAATTACAGCTTATAAACTCTAAGAGTTATTGGAGAATCAGAAAAATTACAGCTAGTTGAAATCAAAGAAGGACTTTCATAGAAGCAAACACATAATTATTGAAAACTGCATTTTTCATGCTCAGCAGGTTTGAGAGCAATACTGTTGAGAAAGCCTCAGGGACTGTTTCATGATCTCAGTCTTTGGGATGTAGATTTATGTTGCTTCCAAAACGTGACACTTCCCCAAATAGAGGTCTCTAATTCATCATTAGTTCAAGAACCAGCTCAGGTTAGGATAGTCCTAAATCTAGTTTAAATAATTTCTCTAAGGTGAATGCAATATGACATCTGGTAAAATGGTAAGATTACAGCGCACTCAAAATGAAAAATAAATTAGTCTATTGTCTTCTTTTAAAATGTGTCAACTTGTAAAAAAAATCTGTATGGTAATACTCTAAAATTATTAAAACACAAGGTCTCCTAAAGTAATAATCACTGGAAGATTTTTGTCCCCTGTAATGATGCAACGAACAGGTGTTTTATATGCTGACCAGAATCAAATAACAGAATCACAAAACCAAAGAATGGCTGAGGTTGGAAGGCACCTCTGGGGTTATTCCTCCCCAAGTGCAGGACTTTACCTTTCCCTTTGTTGATGTTCATAGGATTTCTGTTGCCCATTTCTGCACCCTGTTGAGGTCCCTCTGAATGGCAGCACAACCATGTGGTATATCAGCCACTTCCAATTTTGGTTTGCATGCAAACTTGCTGAGGTTGCACTCTGTCCTGTTGGCCAGGTCATTTCTGAAAATTTTAAACAGTGTTGGACCCAGTATGAACCCCTGGTCATACAACCAGTGACCAACCTCCAGCTGAATTTCTAGCTGCTGATAATAGTGCTCTGACCCTGACAGTTCAGCCAGTTTTCAGACCACCTCATTGCCCACTTATCTAGTCTGTATCTCATCAGTTTGTCTATGATGAACATGGTGTTGAAAGCCTTGCCAAAGTGAAGACAGACAACATCAATTCTCTCCCCTCACCCACCAATGATCATGTGTGATTTCCCATTCATATATCCGTGCTAGCGAATCCAATCATCTTGTACTTCATATATTTGGAAATGGTTTCCAGAAGGATTAGCTACATCAGCTTCGTGGGAATCAGGGTGAGGCTGACGAGCCTGTAGTTGCCCAGATTTTCCTTCTTGCCCTTTGTGAAGGCAGGAGGAACATTTGCTTTCTCCCAGTCCTCAGTAACCTCCTCCATGATCTGTCAAGAATTATTGCAAGTAGCTTCACAATGGCATGGATCAGCTCCCTCAGCACTCATGGGTGGATACCCTCATATCCCATGGATGTTCAGCTTGCTTGTATGTTCTTAACCTTTTCTATCCTCCAGTCCCCTCTATATTACTGCAGGGTCACCTACCCCTGTTTCCACTTCTTGTACACTTCCTTTTTCTGTTTGGATTTTGTCAGAAGCTCCTCATTCATCCATGCAGGCCTCCTGCCACCTTTGCTTGATTTCTTGCACATTGGGATGCACTGGTCTTGAGTTTGGAGGAGGTGGTCCTTGAATATCAACCAGCTCTCCTAAACCGCTATTATCTCCATGGCTGTCTCCCATAGGGTTGTTCCAAGCAGGCCTCTGAACAGGCCAAAGTCTGCTCTCCTGAAGTCCAGGTTTGCTTTTTTCTTGTTTTCTTGAGATGCTTAGTTCCACCATCTCAAGGCCACTGTAGCCAAGGCTGCCCCTGACCTTCACATCCGTGACAAATTTGTCTTATTTGTAAGTCTGAGGCCCATCAGCGTGCTTCCCCTTGTCTACTCCTTGATCATCTGTGTCAGGAAGTTATAATCAGTGCACTCCAGAAACCTCCTGGATTGCTTGTGCCCTGGTGCGGTGTCCCTCCAACAGATACCAGGGTGCTTGAAGTCCTCGTGAGGACCAGGGCCTGCAAACATGAGGCTTCTTCCAGTTGTGTGAAGAAGGCCACATCTACTTCTTCCTGGTCATGCAGTCTTTAGCAGACACGCATCACAGTGTTGCCTACATTGGTCTGCCCTCTAATCATGGCCCATAAACTCTAAACTGGCTTGTCATCCCTCCCTAGTCAGAGCTCCATGCTTTCCCACTGTTCTGTCACGTACAGGGTGACATCTCCTCCTCTCCATCCCACCTGTCCTTCTTGAAGAGCCTGTATCAGTCCATTGCAGCACTCCAGTTGTGTGAGCTATCCCACCACATCTCTCTGACCTCAGTGAGGCTGCAGCCCTGTAACTGCACACAGATCTCCAATTCCTCCCCTTTGTTCTCCCTACTTGGATTTTAAGCTGTATCTAATTCAAATGCCTTATAGTTGCAAATGATACTAACTTGGGTTTTGGAAGAGTAATATTTTATTAGTAGTACACATATGCATATAATGTATTAGGAGCTGGTATTTTCATCATTAACATATCTGAAGGATAGAGAACAAAAGCGGTTTTCTAAATTTAAATGTAACCTGCCTTTCTTACAAGGCCGCAGTGATTTACTGTTTCTGTCAAAGGGAATCTGTCTTGTCCTATATCTGTTGTATCATGAGCAAGCTCTATAAAACTGACATGACCTTCCTCCTTCCCCCTCACATACATGCTGAGCCAGGTATTTTAATGTGGCTGTTGTTATTATTATAAATTATTATTATAAATTATTATTATTATTACTATTATTGTCTTTATTATTATTATTTTACAATAGCAATTTTCTCTGACTCAGATGTGCAGAGACTTCTGTGCCACTACTACAGTTCATGGCCACTCAACAGCATTTGGAAGGTTGTTTCCATCTGGAAAATCTTTACTGTCATATGGGAAATGCATTGGTGATGTCAGCCTTGTACTTAATGGAAAGAGATCCACAACACTCGAATTGTCAATGCTCAGCCAAAAGTGGCCAGGAACTGAATGTGCATGAAGCTTGAAATATTTTCTCAGCCACCGAGAAGATCACTTCATCCAAGGGCTGAAACTCATTGGCAGCAAAGGGCACTGCTCACCCTATTCTTGATCTATGGATAAGTAAAGTGCTTCTGTTTCCAGGCTCCCCTTCAAAGACATTTCCTGAGCACTAAAAATGTTTCAAAAACGTAAAAGAAAACAGTTACAGAAAAACGATATTAAAAGAAAATTCCAAACTGCAGCGAATGCCTCCAGCCAAATTTCTAAAATGGGCAGCAGAGTGAAAGGAAATGGTAACATATTTTTGCAGCATTTACACTTTTTATGCTATTGCTGGCACACGCAGTTTTGTGCCTGTAGAGAGAAAAATATTGGAGTCAAAATCTACCCTGCAGATCTGAGAGCAGAATAATATTGAAGTTCAGGTCCACAGTGTAGGTCTGAAGATACAATTGTGGCCTCAGGTTGAACTGCCTGTATGAATTTGTGAGAAGTTTTTGGGAAAATTGTCAGCGGAGCTGGGACGAGCAAGTGAGGTTGGTGGCCCCGCCAAGGGGACGGGGAGGTCCTTGCCGGGAGCGTCCAGCTGGCTGGGCAACCTGCAGCCGGTAGCTCTGTGCCTGACCGAGCCTTTTGGGGACGGGGAAGGGAGTGTGAAAGTCCTGCCAGGAGGATGCTGGCTTTGTTTGTGTCCTGGGGAAGAAGAGGCAGAGCAGGGTGGACAAAAATCCCTGGGAAACCCGGCATTGTTCCTTAGCAAGACTCAGAGGAAACACTTTTGTTTGTTTGCTTGTCTCAAACTTTCACATAAGCGCCATCAGTCCCTTTGAAACTTGTTTAGAAATGAATGGAACATGGCATTAAGTGGCTGATACATAAATCAAACCATTACTGTAGCTGTGGAATGCAGTAGAGAAAAACAATCTTTCTTTAGTTTGTTACTAGCCTGGAAAAAGCATTAATTAGCACTAATGAATCACCAGAGCTATGACTGAGCCAGGTTTCCAGCATTGCCAAAACACAAGCATGATTCAATTAATGCTGAAGGTTTTAGTGCATGTGTTTTTATGGAACAGTCTTTTGACACTAGTGTCTTTTTAATAATGCTTTGCAAATCTCTTCCAATATTATTGCGTGCAGACTGAACTTCCCAATTTATTGTGAACAGTAAAGAGTCAGAAATGCATTTCTGACCTCCTTTTGGAAGAAATACTCATCTGGGTAATGTAATTATTATGTAAATTACTTAAAGTTAATGGTATTTTCTATTTATGCTGGATTTACTGCTGTCAGAGTTAATGACTGACTAGCACTAGAGCTTAGATATTGATGGAAAAGTTAATATGTTGTTTAATTTAATTTAAAAATTCTGAGAAAATGCTCCTAGTGTGTAAACAAAATCTTATCAAGTGTCCTCCACAACAACTTGTGTTTTTGTTGGTAATCTCTGCAATTCAGAGACAGGGGCCAAACTGTGCAATCCGACTCAATAGGGGATAATGTGGAATCATTCCGAGGAGTTGCGAGAGACCATATATTATTCTTGCCTAATGTCCTCAAAGTAGGGGGAAAAATAGCGCAGCCTCTGCCTTTGCTGCGCAAATGGCTCCATCCTCTTCGGGCAAAGTCTGAGCTCAAACTAAGAGGCAGTAGAAACTCCTGTACCTGAACCATCGAGTGTCACAGTCTGCAGCTGCTGCTTCACTGCTGTCCTGGACTGGCTTATTCCTAGAAATTATGATTTTCAGGGATAAGACGACTTTCTAGACCCGGAAGTGCTGATGTTTCCAAATCCAATGTGAAGAGATTTCCCATGTGCAACCCATAAAATTTAAGGTAGGTGGAAGCCTTCCTAGTTAAAATGCCTGAGAAAGAAAGTAACACATAATACCCAAGTTTTGTTTTCCTGTTGGATGTCAGGAGCAGACCTAATGCCTCCCTCTGTAATTGGAGTGACTGACTTTTTTTTCCAACAGTCTTTGCCTTTCAAAAGAGACTCAGAATTCCTTTTTTTAACAGAATAAGACAACTCATGATCCTGAACCATCCATAGTGCTTGGAGTGGAGACATCTCACAGGTTCTCTAAGTATGCATAAACCTGAGCTTATGCCAAACCAATATTCACCAAACAAGAACTACCAGTGTTTGTAATCTTTTTTCTTGTCACTCTTCCTTGTCACATCTTCCACCCCCTCCACCTCTTACCTCAAACTGCATTGCTGCTGCTTCCTCCAAGGGAAATCTGGCAAGTCACCCACGGTACTGGGTGGGCAAAGGGAGCTTGCTGGCCAAGAGGGAAAGTAGCAGCTCTGGCAACACAGAAGTTTTGCATTTTCCCCTAATTAGCAACCTGAATGTACTGTTGAGGAAAAGACATTTTGCATTTTCTCTGGAAATCCTTGACGTGGCCATTTAGGCCATGAACTGATGATACCACTGATAAGAGGAAGTAGAAACAAAATTCTGTCATGCAGAAGTAGTCTATACCAGAAATATTTATTCGAATCTCTTCATCCTTCATCTCCTTGAATTCTGAAGAGTTGAATAAAGCAGTATAGCTGTAAGCAAAATCAGATTTGCAAAATTACACAAACTCAGCAAAGTTTCACGTCCCAGATGGCCATCAACTTTGCCCATTTCCAGTATGTCTCGGGCTTGCAGTCATCTACTCATCTTCTCTTCTTTGCTGCCAAGACTGCCTGCTGAAAGCCTTTTTTCTTTGGGAAGGCCCAGCAATCACTCAGTGGGAGTACATGAGGCTGTCAGCTCCTCCTATACCACTAACACTGGGCTTGTTGTAATCTTTTCCACTATAAGCCAAAATTTCTCAGCGCTTACGACCCAGATGTACACATTCATTTTGGTCTAAAACCTAAAACAGAAGGAATTAGGCCACCCAGCTCCAAACGAAGGACAAACCTCCCAGTCTATGTGTTGTCCCTATGAGAAAAGTATAGGTCTCGGTTCCAGCTGGGAACATTTATGACATTTGGTATGTCTGCACATTCTCACTGCAAGGGACAGATTTTCAAATTCTGCTTTTAGTTACAAGCATGCAGCCCACGTGAAATCAGTAGATGATCACATCACCAGCCTCTCCAGTAAAATCTAGGTCTTTTATAAGCTTCAGTAACATTTTTTTTTTCTGTCTACTGTCACATAAATAGGAAATTAAATTTTAAAAGATAACAAAATAACTTTATAAACACAGTGCAAACCAAGAAAACATCAGAGTCCTAAATCAGGGAACCATATGCCTTCCCATAAAACGTGTTGGTATTGGTGTGGTGTATTTGTGTCATAACTTTAATTGCATTTAAATGTTGAATTTGAGATACTTCATGTGAGGCCGAGACCTGAGAGGAGACCAAACTTTGTAAATAGAATAAGCTCTATTAAAGCAGTGATTTACAGAGCAATTCCAAGTCTGGCTAAAGTTCCCTGTATAATAATTTCACAGGGCCTACTGTTTTCTCCAAATTCATCCTCTCTCTAACCTATGAGCTACTTTCCATACCTTACGCACATGGGTAGCAGTCAAGATGTTACCATTTTCCACTTGGATCATGGCACCGTCTCTTAGCACAGGTTTGTTTCATTCTGCTGCTGGGAATCAAAGCCCTCCTTTTCAGCTCAGGAGACAACATGTAGAGCTATCAGAAGTGATGGTTTTTTCTCTAAAATCCAAATTCCTGTTATCTCCTCAGATGCAGCTAACAGCTCTCCAAAACAAATGGTGCTCTTAATAATAGAAAAATGCACGCTGCAGCCATCATGTGCACTTCCAGTACAACTCCTCTTATCTACAATTCCCATGGGCTACAGTTATGACTCCCCTCCCTTTCTCCAAATGCTCAGTTGATTGTTGTGTTCATCAGAGTAATCCCCCAAGATGATACCTGTGCAGTTGCAGTATGTTAGTAAACAATAATTTGCCCAATTATATTTAACTTTGGTGCAGTTATCCCTAACCGTGTTCCCGTTAGAGAGTGCCAACAGCATGTTGTTGTTTAGGAGACTAAACAATTTTTTTAAGACCCTGGTACACAAGACAGAAAACATTGACTTGAAAATGTGCAGGACTTGCTATAAACAGAGGGGACCTGCCACAATAAAAGCAAAGATCATTTGACGTTTTAGCATAGTTTAAGGGCTTCCTGACAGATCAGCGTTACCTGTTATAAGACCAGACAAAATTTGATATGCCTTAAACTTAATGCAATTTCATTTTGAGTAAGAAACAAGCAAGTCACTTCTTTACCAATCTATGCAAATTCTTTGGTTTTTCCAAAGTATATCAAAACAAAACTGTCCAATCTTTTTTCCCAGAGACCATCTCTCCTTTATAGCACTCTTCAGGAAAAATTACCAAGCCAGCAGACTCCTCTGAAAGCTGCTGCTCTCTGATTATCTCAGTTGGAAGAACATAACTACAGAAAAATATAAAGTAGTAGAAAGATGCTTTCATCTTCTGTCTTTATTCTTCTTAAAAATGGGCAAGGACATGAAAATCAGAAGTTTGTTAGTTGGTGGTGGGTGTTTTTGGAAAAAGTGAGAAAATATGTCTTGGTTTGAGCTTTGTGCGTATTGCAGAGGTTCGGGTTACCTGAACTTTCTTTGGAGATTTCTTTTTCATACAGAAAAAATGCTGTTGGTAAAAAGATGGGATGTGTGTGTGGATCTGAGGTGTTATGTGATGCATGTAACAGCCAGTATTTCACTTCCAGCAGGAGTGAAGAGCATGGCTAGTGAAGTGCTCTACTCTAATTAGGGCTATAGCTATGTATTTTTAATAAAAGCGTGATGAAGATCACATGGCAAATATCATAAGTGCAGAATCTTTTAGGTGATGTTATCATGCCTTTTCAAATTCAAATGCAGCAGTCGCTGCTAGTCAAAGAATTTTCCCTTAGGGGCTGCATCTTTATTTTGTCTTGCGTTTCCTTGGGGATTTACCCAGTTTCAGCAGGGCTTTGCAAGCACATGCCGATGAAACATTCCCATGGTCACAAAAGGGTAAGACAAGAAGATGGTGAAGGTTTCTATAACGAGATGGCTTTATCCTCATTGTACGTTTTTACTGAAATAAAGATGAGATGGAGAAAGAATGAAACTCCAGATTCAAGCCGAAAGCAACAGGACCAAGAGCCCCATCTCATCTTCAATCTAAGAGTGCAGTTGGCTTTGCAGAGCCTGTGTGCAGTGGTTCAAAAGGTAAATTTAGATCCAAGAGCTGCTTGAATCAAGGGATGGGTTGTCGTCTTTCACCATGAATATAAGACCACACTATCATCTCAGTGACAACACGTATGTATACAATAACTATGCTGAAGGCCACAGAGTTGCTCTAGATTTACAAGTGATCTGAATACAGGACAGAGCATTCACTGTTCTTTTTAACAAAAATGAACATGTCTAAAAATATATGCGTAAACTGCATAAAATCTGCAGTGCTATATTGTTACAGAAAACACTACCTTGTTTATGTAGTCACACAGTTTGTGTAGTTGTGTGAGTTACAAACTCAGCTTGTAAGGGAACTGGTAATACTGCCTGTGGCTGTCTGTATGGAGGGACTCTATACTTCCTTACTTCCATGTTTAAGGATTAATGATTTTGTAGTTATTTAAGCTAACTTAAAAATATTGCAAATACATCTTTATGTAGCCCTAAGAAATGTTGATTTGCCAGTTCTTAAAATCTTCACTGATAACAGCAGTTAGCTTATTGGAAAGTTGTGTTTTAGAGAGACTGTTTAAAATACTTTTCTTCTGGAAAGGAAGGGTCACTCCAGGGAAAGCAATATGTTAACAAACCTTGCTGTCATGGCTTTTAGTTTCATACAATGACTAAAAACTTTAAACCAAGACATGTCCTATATCCAGGAAATAGCATTTGAAAGGCAACGCTTTTTGTGACTATATGTGTAATATGTAAAAACAGTAAGTCTCCTGTATTTCATAACTCCATTAAATTCTAGAAAGGCCCAAAGTTTTGTTAGTGTTATGATAAGCACAAGTTATGACAAAATGGCTAAAACTAGCATTCACCATTTTTTCATCTGGCCTGTTGATGCTTGTTAATGCACTGTGACTATGTGTCACAGCCAGGTCTACTCAGCGACATACTTTGTGAGCTTCTAAACAAGGAACAATGCACCATAAAATGTTTACATATGCTAACTGACTTTAAATGCGACTGAATATGTGGGACTTCCTCCAGCTTTGTTCTTTGGTGGATTGCTATTAGCTTACATTTGAAATCTCTGTTGGCCACACATTTCACATTGTTCTTCCAAATGTAATCATTTCTTTCTTTTATCTGATCTCCAGCAGTCTCTCTGTTTTCATCAATATTTGACAGCAATTCCCAAAGATACAATATAGTCCACTCTAATATCCTTGCGCGTACTCTCTTCTCCCTTTGAAATCCAATACCTAGGCAGTGAAATAATTTATTGTACCTTATTTAGAATTTTATTTTTTGCATGTGTTTTGATACTGTCCCTTTGAAATGAAAGTTATTTGGAAATTTAAACCAACTGTTCTCAAAAAATAGTTATGAAGTATTGTTCAGTCTCCCCCCTTTTCAAAGGTGCAGTGTTTGTCTTGTTTTCTTTTCAAACATTGCTTAAATATTTCTTTTCATCCCAAATCATAATTTTATCAGAATGCACAAAACCCAACTTACAACAGCCACCTGAAAACAAAGTATAAAAAAAATCATCCCTGAACAGACCACTTCCATCCAGAAATCAATGGACCTTTGAGAGTGAAGGACCAAACATAGTACTGAGTTTGGTTTATGTGTCATTTTCTGGCAACACATCATATGTTAAAGAGATAAATGAGTTTTCTGGATAAGCATGCATAACGTAATTATCCCTGAATAGACAAATTTAACAATAAAGATGATAACTTTTCAAACAAACTATACAGAAATGGTGGATTTTCCACACCGGTCTGAAAGATAGGCATTAATTAAATGCGAGTTAATAGGTTCTGTACAAGGATAAAATGGTGAAAATACCTGATTAAAATCTAGAATAAGTCATTTAGAAATACATTGATATTTCTTGACCTTAGAATTAAAATGAAGGATTTTGGATCATATTCTGTTGTAATGAGTGTGAAGAGGCACTTACATTTAAGATAATGCAAGTTGTAAATCTATTGCATTTCAACTTCTAATAATAGAGTTATAAATTTACAGAAGTGGAGATAACGGTAGATTGTGTCTCCTATTACAAGTAGTGAGAAAATGAGCAAAATGATTGACTAGATGCTATAAATAATAGTGATTAAAAAAATGCACTTTTCAGTTTTGAGGGAAGACCAAGAATGAAACACTGCTCCATCTAAATTAAAATAACATTAATATACTACCCAGCACATAAAATAAGCCGAAGTACTTTGTTGTAGTTCAGGAATACAGAAACTAACTCCAGCAGGGCCGAATACATTAACTTTTTCTCAAGAAAGACCAGGTACTGCTCTTGGAAATTAACATTAATAAGAATTTTTAACAAAATAAGTGTTTAAAGAGGAATATAATTTCCATTGAAACCTAAATATGTTAAGACATGAATTTTAACAAATGTCTGTTTTGAAAAAAGAAACAAAACAAAGCATTTCAATAATGTGCAAGATATCTCTTGATGAATAAGTTGACCATTTTTTGTATTAAAAACCAAAAAGTTAAAAGTGATCAACTTTTAACCAAAATGCATCCTTTTTTATCTGGATGAGATGTCGCAACTGACTTCAACTGTTTTTTAAATTTGTATTTCATGGGATTTTTGAAGCCTTGTTCCTTTCAAAACAGCAGAATTTCCTCTCAAATGACAAGTCAGTTCCTGCCTACTCAATTATGTGGTTATAGTGTTCCTGGGCTTAATGTTAGTCTTTCTGTTCAGAAAAGAGCAATTTCATTGCAATTCATTTTCTCCAGAACATTGCAATTCATTTTCTCCAGAACATTGAGGTAAGGGTGAAAAATGTCTTACTGCATTTCAAAAGTGTTAAATTGTCCTTGTTTTTGGCCAGGTTTGTAGCAATCTGAGTTTTTCACGGAGCTCTGATCCCGAGTGATTGCTTTGCTCATGGGCATCTGAATGCATGACTGAACTGTAGTTGTTGGTGTGTTGGCTGCTTGGGCTAGGATGGTTTTGATTTTCTATAAAGAAACTTACATTTCCCAGGTAATGCATTCAGGCTCCATCCTGACTGGAAGTACAGTTCTCCCCCATGTGCCCCCTCACCAAACTTGACTAACTGTAAGTGCTCTGCTTTGAAGCAGGTTAACCCGTTTCATCTGTCCACATGTGGTATAATTCTTGCACTATCCCATTGGGGCCCACTGATCAACAGAGCTGGAATCAGATGAAAAGAGTTCTTCCTGGAAGGGAAAAGACTACTGCATGTTCAGTTCTGCACATTTAAGGAGAAATGAGATGGTGATTGTGGAGTTACCTGTCACCCATTCGAGCTGCAAGGGGTACCAGTAGCTTGAGCTGTGATATTCTCCATGTGTTTTGTTTCCATGAATGCTAAATATTCCTATGGCATCCCTAAGCTACATGACCACTGACTCAGTGCTTGTCTGGGTTTTCTGCCAAGGAGTAGCTTCTTTCACCATCACTCTTCACAGCCAGAGAGGTTTAAATATGCTTGGACCAGTTTTTCCCATTCAGGTTCTGGAGGAGCTCCCTCAAAGCAGAAGAAAGGTTTTAGTTCTAGGTATTCAAAGGATTTCACAAAGTTTTATCTTCTGTAATAATTCGTGCTATGGAAGCTGGTTCAACCAAGAGCCATGAAAAAAAATGACTTAAGACTTGAACAATCAATTCATGTGTCTAATTAAGCAGTACTTGGACTAAAATTCCTAGTATTAGAGCAACTGGAACCAAGACTTTGTGTGCAAAATTTGCAACTGGAAGTAGTCCAGGAGATATCTGCCTTCCCTCCAATTGCACCACACTTTTTGGGTTGGTCTGTTTATAGAATCATAGAATGTATTGGGTTGGAAGGGACTTTCAAAGATCATCTAGTCCAGCTCCCCTGCAGTAAGCTTCTTCAACTTCAACCCCATCTTCAACTAGATGAGGTTGCTCAGAGCCTCATCAAGCCTGGCCTTGAATGTCTCCAGGGATGGGGCCTCCACCACCTCTCTGGGCAACCTGACCCAGTGTCTCACCACCCACATTGTAAAGAACTTCTTCCTAATGTCTAATCTAAACCTACCCTGCTCTAGCTTAAAACCATTGCCCCTCGTCCTATCGCTACATGCCCTGGCAAACAGCCCCTCCCCAGCTTTCTTGGAGGCCCCCTTTAGGTACTGGAAGGCCGCTATAAGGTCTCCTTGGAGCCTTCTCTTCTGCAGGCTGAACAACCCCAGCTCTCTCAGCCTGTCTTCATAGGAGAGGTGCTCCAGCCCTTTGATCGTCTTTGTGGCCCTCCTCTGGAACCTCTCCAACAGGTCCATGTCCTTCTTGTGCTGAGGACTCCAGTGCTGGACACAGGTGGGGTCTCACGAGAGCAGAGTAGAGGAGCAGAATCACCTCTCAATCTACTGGCCACAGTTCTTTTTGATGCAGCCCAGGATGCAATTGGCCTTCTGGGCTGCAAGTGCACATTGTTGGTTCATGTCCAGCTTTTCATCCACGAGTGCCCCCAAGTCCTTTTCCACAGGGCTGCTCTCTATCATATCATCCTCCAGCCTGTATTGATAACGAGGATTGTGCCGACCCAAGTGCAGGACCTTGCACTTGGCGTTGTTGAACTTCATGAGGTTTGCACAGGCCCACCTCTCGAGCTTGTCCAGGTCCCTCTGGATGACATCCTGTCCCTCTGGCACGTTGACCGCACCACTCAGCTTGGTGTCATCTGTAAACTTGCTGAGGGTGCACTTGATCCCACTGTCTGTATCATTGATGAAGATATTAAACAGGACTGTGAACTCCACCGGTGCATGATCACTACAGCCCAGGTGTGCATTGGTGACTTGCATTGGTGACTGTCAGGTCCAGTATCACATCCCCTTGTGTAGAGCTGTCTATTTCCTGTCTTAGGAAGTCATCGTTGAGACACTCCAGGAACCTTATGGATTGTCTACAGCTCGATGCGTTACTTTTCCAGCAGATGTTGGGGTGGTTGAAATCCCCCAGCAGGATGAGAGCCTTCGAGCTTGATGCCTTCTGTAGCTGGAGTAAGAAGGCTTGATCAGTAGGCTCCCCTTGATCAGGTGGCCTGTAGTAGACACCAACCACATGGTTACCCTTGTTGCCTTGGTCTCTAATTCCTACCCATAAGCTTTCAGCTTCCTCTTGGCTATTCTTTAGGGACATCTCTTCACACTCTATCCGTTCCTTAACATAGAGGGCAACACCTCAACCCCGCCTTCCTTGCCTGTCCCTTCTGAACAGCTTGTAGCCATCAATAGCCACACTCCAGTCATAAGATTTGTCCCACCAGGTTTCAGTAATGGCCACTGTGTTGTAGCTTTCCAGCAGCACTGTAGCTTCCAGCTCCTCCTGTTTGTTGCCCATGCTGCATGCATTCATATAGAGGCTCTTCAGCTGGACTGTGTCACCTTCTTAGAGGAACGCCCCTTGAGGTGTTGCACGAGTGTTTCCCTGTTGGCTCTGACTACCTCAGGAGCCCCTGGCTCTTCTCCATAAGACTCTGACTGTGATGCAGTGTCCTCAGCATGCCTCGGGGCAACACATTGAAGGCCCTTACTAGCACTCCATCCCTCTAACCCTGATGTGTTGTCCCACACCTTGTCACAGACAAGCCTGATATTATTATCCCCCTCCCCCTTCACATCTAGTTTAAAGCCCTCTCAATCAGCCCTGCAGTCTCTTGGGCAAAGACCCTCTTCCCCCTTTGAGAAAGGTGTCTCCCATTTGATGCCAGCAAGCCTGGAGCTGCATAGGCCATCCCATTGTCACACAAAACAAAACTGTGGTGGCGACACCAGCCACAGAGCCATGTATTAATAGACTGGATCCATCTGTTCCTTACAATATCACTGCCTGCAACTGGAAGGAGTGAGGAAAAATTAACCTGTGCCCCATATTCCCTCGCCAACCCTCCCATGGCCCTGAAGTCCCATTTGATTGCACTTGGACTACCAAGTCACAGCTTCCTCTCCAGCTACATGGAAGATCAATAATGGGTAATAGTCTGAGGACTGTATCAAGCTAGGAAGTTTCCTGGTGATGTCCTTAACCTGGGCTCCAGGAAGTCAGCCGGCTTCACTATGAGGAGGGTCTAGCTGGCATATTGGACCCTCTGTTGCCCTCAGGAGGGAGTCACCAACAACTATAACCCCTCTTTTCTTCCTTGTGGATGTGGTCGTGATACAGGCAGTACACCTTTCTGACCGTAGAGACATCTCTGGTGTAAATTGCCCATTATCCACATCCTCATTTGACTGGCCTTCCTCAACAAGAGCCTCATATCTATTGTTCAGAGGTACTTAATGCTCTTCAACCTTTCAACTTCCTCTCACAGCTCTGTCACCAGGCTGAGCAGATCATTCACCTGTTCACAACACACACAGCAGTTCTCATAGCTGCCTCCCATTACCAGCGAAAGGCTCCAGCACTCCCTGCAGCCTGTGACCTGGACAGCCGCATGTTTCTGTGGGAGCTCTGTCTGGGTTCCCACATCCATTCTGGCTAAGGTTGAGAGCTGCGTGGAGACCATAGCTAAGCTCCTTCTGAGAGGGTGATGACCACCAACAGGACACACCTGTCGAGCTGGCAGAGCTTCACTTCCTTCCTGTGTGCCCTTCCTTGCGCCCTGCTACACCCCGCTAGACCTGACGGCCATGCGCTGCTCGCCCACCCTGTGCCCGAACTCCCCGAGGCTTCTTTTAAGGACGTGGGTGTTGTCGCCGTTGCCCTGGCAAGGCCCACGCCTTGTCAGAGCGTCTGTCGAGAGATGCCGGCTCTGGATGGGTCTCTCCACTCCCCTGCCGTTTCCCTGCCTCAGGAAAACCTCGGGAAACCCTCCTGTACACCGAGATCTGCTGCTCCAGTTCTGGCCAGGCAGGGTCCGAGGCAGCTCCTCTCAGTGACTGACCTTGAGTGCCGGTTTACAGCCTTTTACATCTCCCGCCCTTGTCCTGGCAACGCCTATGCCTCGTCAGCGTCTCTCTCTCGAAGCAGCTCTGTCCGGTCCCCTGGTGTCTCCCTGCCTCAGGAAGACCTCGGGAAACCCCCCTGCACACCAAGATCTGCTGCTCCTGTTCTGGCCAGGAGGTTTCCTGGCCGAGTTGTCAGTCTTTCAGTGCTCTCCTGTGCAAACTGCTGCGGTCTGACTGTCGTGTCGTGCCGCCCCGCGCCCTGTTTGCCTGCTCCGTTCGCCCGCCCAGGGAGCCTGCCCTTGTCGTGGTGCTCCCAGGTGATGCCCTGGGTGATGCCCACTCGCTGCTTTCTTACTCAGCTCGCTACCGAAAGGCTTCTTTTACGAAGTGAGGGGTGGTCCGGGCGAGTACGTCTCGTTTAGATCTGCCGCCGGTGGTGCTGGCTCCGCTCACACCTCCTCAGCAGCCCGTCCACAAGCTGCCGGTTTCTGGCACAGGCTAGCCGCTTTTCCTGGCTTCAAAAAGCCCCCCAAAGACCCCCTTGATGGTCCTTTTTGCTGCGATTCCCTTCCCCAGTGAGGACTTAGCTGCACTGGAGCTCATCTCCTCATTGAGGGATTATACCCTGTATTCTTTCCATTCTTTGCTTCCCTTTCCCGTGTTCTTCTTTTATCTAGTGAACACTGTATTGGTCCTCTTAAACATTTCAGAGTTTGGAGCAGTTGTTGTTTGTTCATTTAAATCAATATCCGTGAAAGTTACTGTGTGGGATTTGAGTTCAGGATTGTGCAGAAATGGTCAGAATTTTGCAAGGAAACAGAACATGAGTAATTCCTAAATTGATGAGTCTCAAGATGATGTAAATTAACAAAGTTTGGGGACTGAATGTGTGGAATCGGGGATAATGGAAAAGAAAGTGCTAAATGGGAGAAGAAATGAATACTGCCCTGAGACTCGCACTGCTGACAGTACCAATGGTATTGGTCATGAATAGAGACAAATAGAGAGAGTCTCTTCTAATAAAGCACGTGTTGCAATGTGTATTCATTTCTACTTGCTGGCCTATTCAGAATGAAGGAATATAAAAGTGATTGAAACTGAAAGGATAAACATTCCAAATCTGAAAGCACGTTTTGAGCACCTTGGAGTAAATTCTTGTTTGCGGTTCAAGTTTGTTCCTCCTGTCTGTATCTGAATAGGTTTGCCCATCCTTAATTTGCATCACATGTTACTGATTGTGTACAGTGGAAATTATGATATGAGTTACACATTGCATAACCTGATTGTCATAAAAAAGGTCTGGAAAAAATGTAGAATCTCTAAAAAAAGTTGTTTGCGTTGAATCAGAATTTTCATGTTAACTCTTCAATATTCAAGAAATTACCAATAGCACGGCATACTTTGGTTTGGTGTTTGATATGCACATTCAGTTATTGATGCATTTCCTCCTGGAATGGAAGGCTTCTATAGCACTAAATAAATTTGAGACCTTCAGCTTATATTTTGTCATCTTTTTAATGAATTCACTGCCCAGCAAGTTTCAAAGGTCATGATAAGATCAAAAACTTCCGAAACATGTTCTTTTGCTATTTCTTAAGCTCATACTCTGACACTAAACTATTTGCAACATCTTTTTGGAAGTAAAATGTTGCATGTCTATAAAAGTATTGAATTTTTTTTATTCAATGACAAAAGATAGAAGAGGACTGTATGTGAGGACATAGAAACACACAAAGAAAAGTTGTTCTAAAGATACTCAAACGATTTCTTTGAGCACAGTCATGGTGTCAAGCAGTAAAGCACTGAGTATGCACTTTCTATTTTGTTTACATAAAAGTGAATTAAAGAAACACAAAGTATTCTGTAAGACGGTAAGCTCACTTTTGTGTGTGCCTGTCTACACATATATGAATTTATAGGACTGTAATCTTTCACTTGCCTGGCTTATGTACTTAACATGGAGCAGATTCAGTTTCACACTACACTGAAAGAATTATTTGTCACATGGGATTTTGTTGTGCTATAGATGAATCTCCCTCATTTTCTTGAGGAGCCTCAAAGAATGCCTGAAACAAAGTCCTATTGTGGAGTCCTACGCCTCTCATTTATGCTCTACACTGGGCTACAAAGTCATGCTAAGTATCTGTTCCTAAGGTCTATCAGAAATCTTCTGTGTATAAGAAAATTTTTCACCCATTTAGTAAAAGCAGGATTTTGGTTCTCCTGTTCTTTTTTCCCCCTCTATCTTACAGTAAATAGAACCATTTCAAGCTCCGGGTAGGCCTACTGAATGCTTACAATACATAAAACAAGTAGGGAGATGAAATTTAAAAAAAAAAAACCATAAAATAGATAAACTTATAGTACTGCTCTATGTATATCCTGGCAAGTAAAGAGATAAAAATAGGAATATGGGCATCTGCAGAAAACTTCCATAGGAGAAAATGTTTCTTACGGAGAAGATTTTCATTCAGCATTAGTTACTTACAAAGAACTGGTTCTCTGCCAAAGCAGTTTAAATATGTGTTTCCCAGACCGTATGAAAGGTACACTCTTACTCTGCATCAGTTTCTCAGGAAATAAAGTATTCAGAGTCTGCTTCTAGAGATAATCGGGAGATTATCAGTGCTCTCTGACTGAGGTGTTGAAGATAAATATGTTCAAGTCAACTGCAAACACCTCAGCAGACTTTACATGGTCCGGCACAAACCCTGAGCCCAGATAGCTGGCCTAAACTGGCACAGCTCCACTGAGTTTGTGGACATCAGCGAGGTACTGTTGATTTACACCAGACGGGCATTTGACCTCTTGCTGTCTGCTGAGCAGACTTGTTAGACATAATCTTTGACAAAAACTAACAATGGGCACCATGATCTAAGTACTTAGGGAAATGATGGAATAAAAGCATCCAAGTGTGTTAAATGTCTCAATGTATTGAACCTACTCATTGTGAAGGCAAGTCAAATACTGTGCCAGTTTTTCCCCCAAACTCAGCAAAAAGCAAGAGAGCAAATCAAAACAAAATCAAATCCACAGCCAGGTTTGCTCCAGCACAGTCTTTACTTACGGGTTTTCATGAGTAAAAGGACAAAAGCATACAGTCACTATTCCTTGAACCATGGTGTGTTTCCTTTAAATGGATTGAGAAATTAAACTTTTAGTGTATCTGTCTGACATATAAAGTGGAGCTTCCTGACCTATCCATTGCAAAGTACCTGTCTTGCACACATCATCCATCTTTATGTGAACAAACTGACTCTGGTTTCTGAGCAGTTTGGATAATTGACTTAAACATCTTGTGAAATGAAATCTTGACTTTTTATCCACAACAGGAATAAGCATTAGTATAAAACACTGTAGCAGCAAGATTTTAGTCATATAGCCATATAGATCACCAGCCCTGGAACTGTAGTGTGTGAGCACTGCTGTCCTGACCTGAGGGTCTGAGCAAGTGTCTCTACCTGGCCACACAGTGCACAACAGCTCAATCCAAGGTAACTCAGTGATTCTGCATCATTTTTTCCTCTGCCATGTGGACAACCCTTCTGGGTGCATAAGAGGGATCTCCACGTCTGCCAACTTAATGTGTTAGGAGCACACCTCAGCTCTGTATCCCAATGAAGGCCTGCAATATCACAAGAGAGGGAGTGACAGCTGACTGCCCAGCTCTCCAATATCCTGCCGGGAGCAGTTTATCAAAAGCCTGGTCCTACCTATCGTGGGCTGTGGTGACGCGGGAGCAGGTATCGAGCAGGGCTGGGTTCTGGGAGAGGATAGCAGAAAGAAAAGTGGGAAAGTAAATGTCTGAACTGCAAGGCTCCTCAACATCTTGCTCAGCTTTTGCCCTGCATGATCAGGGCTATAACAATGCCTCAGGAAACCAAGAATTGGTCTGATTTTTTTTAAAGGAAATAGCACAGGACATTTTAGAGATATATAACCTTTCCTAGCTGCTCACAGAGGAAATGATTCCTAAGGATCCCTTATCTTAAAATTAAATAGGTGATGATGGGAGAGAAACAGAACAGCTGTTTAGAAGCTGTCTTGAGAGAAAACAGAAAGGATTGTGTTCTTCGATGTGGTCCTGCTGCTTTAAAGAAACTTTTATAGGCAATTAAAAAGTGAAGTAATGATAATAATCTGACAAAATCCTTCCTTATCTTTGCTCCCTGACTTTACCTATCATTGCAGGAAGACCAGTTCACAGCTTGAACGTATCTTTGATTGCAGCATATGAATCACTATTCTCCAAAGAGGTATTATTTACTTAAAAGTGATTAACAGGGATAAGAAGGGTCAGGGTGTTCCACTTTGTGCTGTTAGATGAACTAACTTGATGATAGGCATAATGCAGTGGTTCTGGGAGAGCTGTACCGTGTGCCAAAATGATCCCGTGCATTATCAGATCTTACCTACCCTTGTTTAAACTAAACAAAAATGTCAGCTACTCAGTTACATTTTCCATATGGTGCAGTATCTTCTGAGCAGCAACTTGAATCAATCTTTGTGAAGTAATATTTTGAGTTATTTTCCTGCTATTCACATTTGTCTCAACAGTACATGTTGAGAGCAGTAATAAAAAAACCCTAAGGAGTCCATCTGCTTTAATTAGTCTGTTCTTGTAGCTATTATTATTATTAATGGAAGACCCATGTGATATCCAGTGCAAAAAAAAACTTTGAAAGACCATTTCATTTTAAGAAGGCAAACAAATTACATCATTTCATTTGGAAAGAAGAAAATGGATGGACCTGATTCTCTGCTCGGCCATGTCATTTTTCTACCAGTGTAACATAGCTGATGTTAGTAGAACTTTCCCTAATTCACACCAGGATGAAGAACAGAACAGGGGAATAGACTCAGGGTGTGTATTTATGCAAGTCTTTCAACATCAATTCTGAGCTGGGAGGGTGATCAGAGTTTGGAAGCCAACCCTGGAAGCCTTTCTAAGGACACTCAGTGTGAGTGCATTTGCTTGGCCCATGTAGGGTGGCTATTTGCTGGAAGAAAGACAGGGTAGAAAGAAATAGAAGAAGGAGGGAAAAAAGTTTAGATCTGGAAGGGATGGGATGTGAAACACATGTCACAGGATGACACAGTGGGATGATACGACTAGATGAACAACGGAGGAAGGAACATAGGAAATAATGAGTTGGGGGCCCACGTTTTTGGTTGGCGGGAGCTTACCCTTTATTCTCTTCCTTCTAGCCTTCTTCCCAAACTCTGCAGGACAATATCCTGATTTCAGTACAACTCCTCAAAAACCTGGAAGCATCACTGGAAAACCAGATCATTGTATCCACTCACATGGGAACTGGCTGAAATAAAATGTACAGCAAGCCATTCTCCAATGACTTGTGATGTGAGAACAGGGAGTATGGGGAATGGGCAATAGTGATGGATTCATTCCTTGGCAGATCTTCTTGGCCATTTCCTTCCACACTCTACAACCCTGGGGAATTTGACAGCTCAGCTACTCCAAGCCTCTGGAAGTTTTGTTGGAGCAGAAAAAGTTACGCCAATTTCTGTACTTTTCTACAACTGTATGTGTTTTCATCTAGAGCTAATTTTGATCCAGAGAGTCTTCTTTTAAATTATCTTATTAAATAATGCTTTTATTTTTCTCGGGGATTTTAAAGATGTTGTATGCTAATTCCATCATGATTCCCATTCACAAACTTGTTTTAATACTTTTTTCCTCTCTATCCATATTTTAATGACAGAACCCATTCAGCATTTCTGCAGGTTCCTCCTGGTCTCTGACAGGTCACTGAGGAAATCCTGCTTGTTAGGTTTGGTTGCCCATAGTGTGAGAACTCCATCTCAGAAGCATCTCTACAGGCCATTTCCCTGTCCCTCCAAGGGACAGGGACTTCATTTCCTGACCCCACTCACTGAATCGTTTTTTCAATTAGGCCAGAAAAGTTAATGCTCTTTGAATAGATCATTTCCTTTAACTGGAAGGAGTTTCTCTTGTGCAATTAGCAGTACAGGAAACAGTTTTGCGTTGATATGGTTATTTATTATTTCCTATTAGTGAGCAGCGTATCCTGCGATAACTTTCATAATTAGTAGGTCAAGTGCAAATTTCGTCAGAATGCACGTCATAGCCTTCAGGATTGAAATGCTACGTACAAAAATAGTTTGAAGTTAGATGCTCTTGCCTCCAAAGCACCTTTGCCACTGTATTCGCTTGTGCCTTAACAGTCTTTATTTAAGTATAAAATAATAGCAGAAATGTGTTTATCTTGTGTTTCTGTCAGAGTTTTCCTAATCTGGGATATACAGTGATCGAAATAGCCCTGTGCCACTATGCTTTGCCAGCCACAAGGAAAGATGCTGGGGCATATAATCCTTCCTTCAAACACAAGATTAAATACCACCCATATTATGCTAATACTGGATTACACTTAAGTATCTACCCCAATTAAACCTTTAGGTCAAGTGAGGACAGGATTCACAACAAAGCCGAGTTGAACATTTTGGATTCCCTGCAGTGGGGCACCCATTTAATTGGGAGGGAGAAATGTCTACAAAAGAAGCAGAAAAAATAGCGCAGGGACACGATATTGTTGTAGGGGCAAACACAGAAAGAAATTGAGGTATGAGTTATGTTTAAAAGTGATAAAAGAGAAGAGAATAGATTATTTTCCTGGAATTTTCAGGCACTTCTTTTTATTTTGGGAAGTCGTAATTAGAGTTGCACACATCAAATGTTTGTGGTCAATGAATTCAGCACTCTATCTTCAGAGCAAATCTCTGGATTCCTCTTCTATACAAGGAGGCTGGAATACAGTTTCTTGGAAACGCTTTAAAAAATAGCTCTATTTTCTCAATATTTTCTGCTGAAAAAGCTCCATTTTTCATCTAGCTCTACTCCCGCTCAGTTTTGTGGAGGAGGACTCCCCACCTTTGGGTTAATTTCTCTTTGGCCTGGAGATGAGTCTGTTTTGGTGCACTTAAAGCAGGCTGGGTTATGTTGGACTCTCTCTGGGCCGTGCTCTGGGGCCAATGTGTGGACGACTGTGTCCTTCGCCTGCACACACACACAGTCATTTAACACTTTTTATAGACCTCTTCTTCCAGCCTTTCTTCATTTCTATTAATTTTCTCTGAACTCTTTGAACACAGTAATGTCAAGAGCTGACTGTAGCATTCTAGGTATTATGCCATTGTTGGTACTTTGCCATTTAAAGAAAGAAAGTTTCCTTTTTTTTGGCCTGTGACATGAATTGCCTGTAAATGCATCCCATATTTGCATGAGGCTTTTTGCCATTTTAGCAGATGGAAATTTCATATCTAATTTAATGTCCATTAGGTCAGTACCATTGTTTTCCAAGTATCTCCCTCCTATGAAATTAGTATTAACCCCCCCTCTCTCACACACACACACACACACACACACCACTTTATAATTATCCAGCCCTTCCCCTGCTTAAGGACCCTCAAACAAAACATGGAATTAAATACGTGAAACTCGAGCGTGCACACTTAGTGCTCTGTGCTCCTGATGCTTGTGTTGGATCCACTGGTGGCTTGTGAGAGCAGGCTGTGCTGGGATCAACAATGGATAAACGAGAGGTCTGCTGCAATCAGTGACTTCCTACTGGCAAAAAGTGGAGGAAGGATTGTGCCAGGACTGACACTAACATTTCTTGGGTTGAGGAGCAGCAGGGACATGATTCTGCTTCTTGCAGGGGCTAACAGTGATGAAAAACCATGTAAAGCTGCTCTAGGCTTTGCTGCTCTGGCCAAAGTGGAAGTGGATTGTTTTCCACTTCCTTGCACAGCACAACCACTCCATTAAATTAACAATCTGACCCTTAATGCCACGGATGACAGAGGAGGCCTTTGAAACTTGAATGAACAAATGATTTCAGCATGCAGTGAACTCTCGGCACACACAGGCTCCTCTCTCCATCAGTGAAATCATTAGTTAGCCTCCGCTTAAATATCCTGCTCAATCGGAGGCCAGTGCACGGTCTGCCAGCGGGAGCTTGCTGGGGACCGGTTTGTTTTGTGCAGATGCATTTTTAATTCCCTTCTGCCTGCGCCTTCATTAAGCCAGTTGTTTCTCAGCGAGGGGTTCAGACCTTCCCGGGAGTACCTGCGGCCGACCAACTCGCTCCTCCCCCACCAGGCGCAGCCGGAGGTGAGAAACACGCTCACTGCCAACTCAGGTTTTGAACACAGAATAGGGGAGGAAATTTGTTTTGTACAAATGATGGTAAGCAAGGAAGGGAAGAAATTCACATTAGTCAGGCACAGGAGGGGTGAACAATCCTGTTGAATAAATGCCTGTAAGCCACGCTCAAACAAGACAGACATTTACAGGGGCAGAAGGACTGCGTAGAGGATGAATAATAAAAAATGATTTAATTTTTGTAGATTTCAAAATCTAGGTAGGGGCACTTTAAATACTGAGAGGTTGTTTAAATTGCCACTTCCCAAGAAAATTATACATTGTGATACCACAGTGTTACTAAAACCTGTATTTTCTCTAGGACCTAATCCTGAAAGATCTGAACCAGCAACCCAAGCTAATGTCCCGCCTTGAAAAACAAGGCTCATTTAAAGATGCCTAAACGCATTGCTGGGGTGCAAGCAATACATGACAGAGTTTCAGCCCTGGAATTTTAACATGTAATTGTTGTATTAAATAATTGTCATTGAACTTATCCCCCTAATTTGTCATTAGGGCAGGTCTTGCTTTGCCATTACTAGGGCATACATGCTGTAAGAACACAGAGTTTAACAGAAGGCCAGGGAATCTGACAAGTGAGGAGGTTTACTCGCACATTTCTAATCCAGCCTGTACGCAAACTTATCCAGCATACAGGGACTGTTTGGATTCATAGTTTTTCTCCAGGCCCATCTCTCCTTTTTTCGAAATGACTGTTATTTTTTGAAACATAACACTGTGCAAATAAAAGTGAAGCCATACTTGAATGTCAAGAAATGCATGGAGAACATCAGTAATGTAGAGAACACATACTCAGGGAATAAGCTTCAGCAGGAATGCTAACTTAGTTATAGTATTTAAAGCTGACTGCAAACAGCTGGGTAGCATTAACCATATTAGGGAAACAAGAAAGGTGGAGCAAAATCTACGGGACTGAGGTATGACAGTGCCAAATGTATGGAAAAGATTTGGAATATGTGAAATGTACTGCTGTTAGACCCACACTATGTAATAATGGTGATGTGGTGTGCAGTTATCTCTGGGACTTCCCAGCACACTAAAAGATTTGTAAAGTAATGTCTGTGGCTTGTGGCAGGCCACTCTATCGATAACACGGCAGGGGAACAGAAATACAAGTTAAACTAGCATGTGCTGTGTTATTTTACAGGGGCTGTGGTCCTACCAGCGAGGAGATCCTGACAGTCCTTTATTCTCTTTTCACACACACGCTGCTCTACTCTGCAGCTACTCCAAAAGTCTGCAAAGTCAAAACTGGGAGATTAGGCTTAAACTACATCCGATCCATCTGCATAGCACTTACTTCGCATTTTAAATTTTCCAAGAGCCGTGCAAACTTTAACTAATTAGATCGAATCCCAGGAATACCATTCTCACGGTGGTAGGAGCTTTTATCTGGTTTTTATGGACAGATGGAGGCAAAGAGAGCTCCAGGAGCAGACTGCAAAACTTGTCCTCATGTAAGTAGACCCATGTTCAGGCTGTTTCCATAATTCAAGCGCAAGTTTCATGGACTGCAATGTTAAGCAGAACTGCTTTGTTCTGGATCTGGTTACTAGAGTGAGTAAGATGTTCAAAATATGGCCCTTTGTGGCTTGCCCAAGACCACACAGTGAGTTAGAAGAGAGTTGCGATTTCACTTCCTTTAACTCTGATTTTTCTCACAGTTGTGGTTTCATTGCAAACCTCTTCTGTTGCTTTCATATTTTTTTGTATTGCTCAATGTGTCTATACCTTATGGTAGGTTCATTTTTAAGCTTATTATTAGAGATGGGCCTGAAGTGGAACAGAAGATAAGGTGCTTCTTGACTCGCTGGGGACAGTAAGGTGCGTGCAGATTTTTACCAGTTGGCCATTTATCTACTTCTTGTGGAAATGGAGAACAGTTGATGCAACAACCCATGAGTGGTGATTGAAGCAACTTCTTTTTAGAGCTAGACAACTAATTAATAGCAATTTTTCCAATGGCATTGATGCTTTTATGTTCACGTTTACTCTTATCATGTTTTATATTCTTCGTGTGCTTCTTTGCCAAAACAACATTTTGGGTCCATTTGGAAAGCAGCCCGTTAGGGAAAAACTAATTTTGCGCAGTACTGCACCGTTTGTTTGATGGTTTTAGCTGTGCTCCCCAATGAAATGGCTTATACACCTCACCAAGAACTTTGTATTTCTAAGCATGCAATCAGACAAAGTCAGACAAAGTGCTGCTGACCTGTGCTAAGTGTTCCCACTCCCAGGCCATTCCTGGCTGCTTGTCCCTTCCCTTCTGCAAGAAGTTACTTTCCTGTCAGATCTGCTAGGTTAAATAATTAATTAGGAATTTCTTTAGTCTCCGGCCTGGCCCCATGCATTTCAGTTTTAAAAAAATACCAAACTATAATAAGTTTCACATTATTCTTTAAACCAAGGTCATGTCACAGAGCTGTGCTATAGAGCAAAGGCGGGCAGAGCTGCGCTGCCAGGGACTGGAGCTCAGGAGAGTTTCCTTTCGTGGCAGTGGTGGCAGGGAGTGGGGATGTGGAGGAGGCTGGGGATGGCACTTGCTGTAGCTGCGTCAACAGTAGCAGTGTTAGGTGGGCCAAGTGTGCCCGAATTGTATTGCCGAGTGTAAAATTCTTATTAAAGTTTGGTTTGGAATTTGGTTTCAGAGGACAGTTGAAAACTCAGTCTCTAAAATTAGCTTTTAGCAAGTATTCCTGTTTATAAAGTTCATTCACTAGCATGTTTATGGAAAGTGAGCCCAGAAGGGAAGGAATGCAGTAAAAGTACATTCATTTGAAAATTCAAATAAAAATATTTGCTTTGAATCAGAGGCCTTTTTTTTTTTAATCCTTATGTGCTCTTTGTCCAGTTTGTTAGTACTTTTGTTGTCCAGCAAGCAGAGTCACTGTCCTGAACTTTCCTCCTCTCATTACCACGCAGTACGTGTGAGTGAAAACTCGTGTCTGTTGTGTGGGGGAGCTGTAGGTCTTGTTTGTGAGCATGGGAAATCAACAAACACCCCCCCAACACACACACACGCACACCTCCCCCACCCCAAATTCACCCTCCATTTTGGGAAGCTGGGTGGCAAGAACAGCTGGGAGTTGTTACCATTGCAGTGACAGCATTGGTAATACCAAATGTGTAAAAAATAATCAAGCCTTCACAAGAATGGCTTAAAATAATGAGGTTTCTAAACCGACACTTTTCATTTCTCTTCTGGATTCTGAGAAGGGCTCAGTAAATAGTAATCAGTTCATGGGATTACCTTTTTATTTTCCTTTCAAGTTCCTGTCCTCTGCTGCCGGCTGTTTGTTCCCCCATCTTGCCTCTCGGGCAGAGCTCAGCCACGTAGCAATTCCACATTTGGTACAAGGAAGGAGGGACATAAAGGGTGTGGAAAGAAATGGCTTTGGGAAGGGGGGATGGAAACTCCTTGAAACAATAAGAAAGCAGGTCAGGAGGCAGAGCAGTGGAAGTGAAAATTGCTGTTGTTTCTTCCCTGGTTCCTTAAACATCTGCTAATGCTAATCAGATACCAAATCCTGTGAGCGCTCACTTCAGATGATTATACATATGGGGCTTGATGATAATGTACTTGGATAGCTGGGGCGGTTGAGACACAACATCACCGTTATGTGGGATCCTATCATTCTTAGCCCCTTGTCAAGCGATCCCAGGTTAGGCAGGAGGGCATGATGTGATAAAGGAACCCAGACTGCCTGTAGGTCACACCCCTTAGAGAAAATGCAGTTCTGCTCCCAATATTCACATTTTGGATTGAAAAGTGCTTTGATCACATCATATGTTAAGAGCTGCAAAATGGCAAATGCAAAGTCATTCCTCTGACTTTATTGTACCAGCTCAGCGTGAAGCCAGACTCCATGCCATAAGAATTAACCTTGTTATCTTTATTAATTACTTCTATTTAGTTACTTCTGTTTAAATACACAAAGTCTATCTAACTTCTTATCTCTATTAGCCTTACAGGGAGAATGATGAAATCTCTTCACAAATGATATTAGAAACAAGAGTTTTCCACCAGCTTTGATCATTTTATATTGGCAAGCTCTTTGTTTTCATCCTTTTAAGCAAGTAAGATCACTGTGTAAAGAGGTGGACATGAACCAGAGCTGCTGATCTGAACGCACAGATTTTTGGAGAACTTTGTATCCAGAAATTAATATCTAAGGAAAAATAAATACACTGGGAGGCAAGGACACCCTTTGAATTGAGCCTGTTTCAAACTCTGCAGAGATTGAGATGTGAAGGTGAACATGGGTCACCTGGTTCCTCTTTGAATGTTTTTATGAAATGAATTTAATGGATTTGGCTTACTTCTGCTAGCTAGCCAGATCTGCAAACTACCCAGGAGACAACGTGGGAAAATTGGGCTGGCAGGGTCCTTGCCACCTCCAGACATGTCTTAATCCAGTACCTTTTGCAAATACTAGAATCATGTCATTAAATTTTTTTAAAAGTCAATCAAATTCTTTCCCACATTCATGTGTCTCTAGCTGTGTGTGGTAGGAAAAGGATCCAAAAAGTTTTTTCTCATGTGTTTGGTTTCGTGGCAATGAACTGAACTGTTCCCCAGAGCCTTTGCTTTAGGGTTTCATGGTACTGAAAATGTAGTGGGCTTTAATTTGGCCTTGCCTTCTCTTGGATTGTAAAATGTGCAACAGTTACTGTTCATAGACATATTTAATGTTCTCCTTGTTTAATGCAGGAGCTGGTAAAAATTTCTGGTCGAAATAGTTTTAAACTCCAAATCTTCTTCAGTCAGCTCCCTGTTCATCTACTATTTTGCTTTCAGAAATGAGACTACTTCAGAAGACGTTGTTTGATTTGTGGATTGTTCGTTGTTCACATACTTTTTATAAAAAAACCCACTGTTCTCACATGGCTATCAAGAAGGACAAAAAACATTTGCCTGTAAGTTCCTCTTCCTTGTCTTATCCAAAAAAGAACATCTAAGTGAGTATTTACCCTAGTAACTGTGAATTGCATATTTTAGGTTTTTTACTATTTTATACTCTCTGTTATCTTTTATACTGTGCTTTTTTTTTAAGATCTTAAAATGCCTTACAAAATCAGCTTTGCATCATGCAACCTATTTTGTAGACTGAGAAAGTGAGACCAAAGGGAGTTCATTTCTATCAGAGTCAACACTTCTGGACTACAGGTTTAGAGACCTCCAAATGGACAAAAACAGCTCCTTGTTTATAGAATCATAGAATTGCCTAGGTTGGAAGGGACCTTTCAGATCATCTAGTCCAACCATCAACCTAACTCTGACAAAAACCATCAATAAACCATATCTCTAAGTGCTATGTCTACCTGTCTTTTAAATACCTCCAGGGATGGTGCCTCAACCACTCCCCTGGCCAGCCTGTTCCAATGCTTAATACCTTTTCAGTGTAAAAAATTCTCCTAAAATAATAATTCTCCCCTGGCGCAACTTGAGGCTGCTTCCTCTTGTCCTGTTATTTCAGAGAAGAGACGGACCCCCACCTCTCCACAACGTCCTTTCAGGTTGTTGTAGACAGTGATAAGGTCTCCCCTCAGCCTCCTTCTCTCCAGGCTAAACAATCCCAGCTCCCTCAGCTGCTCCTCACAAGACTTATTCTCCAGACACCTCACCAGTTTCGTTGCCCTTCTCTGGACCCACTCCAGCACCTCAATGTCTTTTTTGTGGTGAGGGACCCACAACTGGACACGGTACTCGAGGTGGGGCCTCACCAGTGCTGAGTACAGGGGGACAATCCTACTCACCACTCTGTTCCTGATATGGGCCAGGATGCTGTTGGCCTTCTTGGCCACCTGGGCACACTGCTGGCTCATATTCAGCCAGCAGTCGACCAATAACCCCAGGTCCTTTTCCGCTGGGCAGCCACTCCTCCCCAATCCTGTAGCGCTGCATGGGGTTGTTGTGACCCAAGTGCAGGAGCCGGCACTCGGCCTTCTTGAACCTCATACCACTGGCCTCGGCCTATCGATCCAGCCTGTCCAGATCCCTCTGCAACGTCTTTCTACCCTCAAGCAGGGCGACGCTCCCACCTAACTTGGTGTCATCTGCAAACTTACTGAGGGTGCACTCAATCCCCTCGGTCCAGATCGTTGATAAAGATATTAAAGAGAAGTGGCCCCAATACTGAGCCCTGGGGAACGCGGCTCGTAACCAGCCGCCAACTGGATTTAACTCCATGCACCACCACTCTCTGGGCCCGGCCCTCCAGCCAGTTTTTAACCCAGTGCAGAATACTCCTGTCCAAACCATGGGCAACCAGTTTCTCCAGGAGGATGCTGTGGGAAACTGTATAAAAGACATTACTAAAGTCCAGGTAAGCAACATCCACAGCCTTTCCCTCATCCACCAAACAGGTCACTTTGTCATAGAAGGAGATCAGGTTTGACAAGCAAGACCTGCCTTTCATGAACCCATGCTGACTGGGCATGATCGCCTGGTTGTCCTTCGTATGCCACACAATGACACTCAGGATGATCTGTTCCATGACCTTCCCAGGCACTATGGTCAGGCTGACAGGCCTGTAATTCCCCGGATCATCCTTCCGGCCCTTCTTGTGGGTGGGCGTCACATTTGCTAGATGCCATATGTACCTTCTATAATTCAGTACAAGCCCACGATCATATTGTTACAGATTTATGGCCACGAGTGACTCCTACTTTTAGGACACTCCGAGTGCTCAGCATCTCACTGGGACAGGAAAATCTTTATTCCTTCTATCTCTCTATCACAAGTGACAGCTTATAGTTCTCTCTGATGATGGCAATACAGAATTTTGGACTTTCGGACTCTTGTCTGTCTTGATTGTATCCAGCAGATAACAGGAAGTTGTATGCCTTTCACTGGTACAGATGGAGTCTCTTCATGGATAAGATATGTGTGTCAGCTACTTATGTTCCTCTACTGTGCCTTCCTTCAGAGCACTCTCCAAAAAAATGTGTGCAATCATACGGTATGATTCACAGTCTAATGGCATACATGCCTTGATTGCTTCGCTTAAAAAAAAAAAAAGAAAAATCTGTGATTTCTCATCGGTCATATCAGAAAGATTTTCTTCAGCTGGATGAATTTCGGGTTCCATCCTTTGATTCCAGCTTCAAGTTTCAAGTCCAAATGAATCCCAAATAACAAAAACCTAAGAGTCCCACCTGGTTTCAATACAAGATCATGTTTTGTGTTCATTTCAAAATAGGCCCAGGTTGGTTCAAAAGATTCATGAACCTTGGCAAACTTTTCAATGAGCATGATTTAAGTTTCTGTGTTTGTACTGTGTGGTTTTATAGTGAATGTTTCTCATGCTTTTAGTAAGGAACATAATATGGATTCACTATAACATCAGCTACATGATAGCTTGTCTGCATTTGATGGTTGACGCTCATGTTTTGATACGTATCTACAAATCATCTTATGTCCATAGCTGAGAACTTGGTTAACCTAAAAGATTGCCTTGCCTTAGATCAACTAAGAATTTTGTTTCACTTCTAAAATAAACACATTCAGAATTACAGATGGAGAAAAAGAAGTCTAAGGGAAAGGAGCTTAGGAAGTTGGCAGATCCTCAGAGGAATTATATTAAAGAAACAAGCATACACTCTCTAAATATGGAAGGAAGGCTGGTAATTTCATTTAGACACAAATTTGGCTAAATTATGTGCTTTTCAGAACCTCTGAAACAAGGAGAAAGGGCAGAGAAACATCCCTTCCACTCCTTTTTCCCTGTCTCCTTAATTTCTAGGAATGAGATGGTATGGTGGGGACCTACACAGAGGTAAGTTTTTTTCTGTTTTTAATATTGGCAAGATAGACTTTATCCAGCTTCTTAGTGCATGATCTTGAATATCAGGCAGGAGTCCGACACATTTTTATTAATCCCACAGAATGTGTTTCTATTGTATGTTACTGCATCACTGGAGGGACTTATGTCTTAAATTTAGACTCTGATCCGAATTTCCTCCAAATCTGGGGAGGCTTTAGATTTTGCTTCATAATTAAGGTTATTAGGAGAGGTGTACTGCTACTGATTTTCTTTGCTATCTATATTCCAGGTTGTTTCCTAAACTGAACCAGAACTCAACATAAAGGAGCACAGGATTGCTTTTTGATTTCTAGACTTCTGTTCTTTGATATAGCATTTCCTTCCAGTCAAAGTTCTGCCATTTAGGTGCTACTTCAGTGAGAAAATATGAGAAATAAAATCACAGTGAAATAACTCTGTCTTCATCTCATTTCTCTCTGCCATTCACAGATACCAACTTAATACAATAGCTCTTTGAGATGATGGACCCATGTGGGGCGGCAGCAGCAGTGACCCAAATGCTACGGTGTACAATTCAGCAGAGACTCCATAGCAACTGCAGAAAAAAATCAGTAAAAGCTATCGCTTGGCACTAAGGTATACTTTCAAAAGTACCCCTTTATTGATATAAGCATTTGCGCGCATTCCTCAAGATAGCTCGAAAGCAGGAAATTTTGAGTTTTAACTGAACAGTGTGTCGGTCATTACTCAGAGTGGCGATGCATTTGCAGTGTTGCTGTAACACACAGTTGAGCAGAAGGACAGGGTGTTACAGGCGTCATCTAAATGGTGCAGCTACAATCACCGCCTCCTGGCTCAGCTGGGAACGGGGCTCCTCTCCCCCTGGCTCAGATTGCTGGTTATGGTTTCAGTTAGTGCTAGTTGAAAAGGATCTATTTTATACTTTTTGCATCTGAAAACAGGGCTTCATCAGCAATCATATTTGTCAGAAGGAAATCTGGAGGTGGAACTCCTCAAAAGAGGAAACTTTGTCTTTAGCAATTTCCAAACAAAAGCTTTGAGCTCTGTTTTGGAAATTTCATAGGGTTTTCTGGGTCTTATACTCTACATCTCTTAATACAAAAAGGCGTTTCAGCCCTAAGCGTGTAAAGGACATGACCGTATTGCTCCAATGAAAAACAAAAGGGAAAGATCTCTGAATCAAAACCTGCGCGAGCTGGAGCACTTCTGACAGCTGATGAAACCAGTGAGAAACTGCATGATATCAAGAATTCAGCTCCTTATCTTAACAATGAACTCAGGGCCACCTTGCACTTTGGAAGCAGAAAAGTTTGGATGAGCACTTTGCTGGATGATCTTTGAAAATCCCAAACGTATAATCTTAAAAACCTATTTCCAGTGGAAGCCATGTTCGCTCCAAAGAGTGTCACAGCCTTTGTCAGAGGAGCGTGGAGGCTCGGCAGTGAGTAAACCACCCTATTTCCTGGAAACCCATTTACTGGTGCAAGTCACCAGAGAAGTAAAATGTTTCTAGATTGTCCAGAAAAACGTAGACCTAATCCTATATTTTTGTCATCCCTAAGTTGGTTTTGGTGGGAATTGCAGCACTTTTTTCTTCCAAGAAAAAGATCTAGGGGAAAAAACATGGTAGGTTTACTTAAAATGGATTAGAAGTGCAAATCCATATTTTCACCAGTGTAAATAAAAGCAAAATGTAGCCTGATACTTTATTACTTTTCCATTTTATTTCAAGCTGCTTAATATTTTCTGTTCAAAGGCAGTTTCAAGCCAGTAAAGATTCATTAAAACACTTTAGTGGTGGTTTAAGAGTACTTTATGAATTAAATTATTATTTATTATTAATCATGTGTTAGTGAATGGGGAATTTAGGAGGTCAAATACAGTTGGCATTTTATAGCTGTTTCTCACTAAAAAAATCATCTTCTAGGCAGACTCAGTAATTAATAAAAATTAATTTTCAGGGTGAGCCGTTATCAGTTTGGGAACATTTGACTCCCACATTTTTCAAAGCTGAGGAGGCAACATGGAGGGAACACTGACAGCCAGCTGAAATTCTTTATTGCCTTCCTGTGTGATGTGCATTTGCTCTCCTTAGGATAACTAGTATCACGCTTGTCAGCAGTACTTAAAACAGACAAACCTTTTTTATTCCCTTCCTCTACGTGACCAGTTCCCTCCGTCTCAGGATCCAAGCCAGTGCTAGTAGCCTCTGTCATGGCTGCATTTTGCAGTTCTGTGGTCTATGCCCTCTGGGGACCTCAAAGCATTTTATGTACGCTAATGATGGATTGCACTTTCTAGTATTCTGAGGAAGTAAGGAAAAAAAAAAAAAAAAAGCCTTTCTACTGATTTGGAGAAGCGTGTGTCAGAGGAGCCTGTTTGTTGCACTCATTAAAACAGTCAGAGCAAACTCAGAAATCCAGAGCGAGCGATGTGCAGCTCCTGCTCTCCAGCCTCCCATCTGAGCTTTTAGTCTTCCCAAATGCCTCTGTGGCCTCCTTGCCTGTCCTCTGCTCTAAATTACCTTCTTTATTGGCTGTAAGATACCAGAGTGGATTTCCTCATGTAATTGTGGATTTACGTCTTTCAGCACAAGTTGCTTTTCTTCATGTCTTGGCTCTTTCTCTCTCCTTATCTCCTTCTCAGAGAAGTTTCTGAGCTAACACTTTAATAAATACACATTTTGGTACACCATAGTCCTTCTAAAATAAAAGATGCATGTAGAGATAAAATACCAAAGGTGAACATCTCAAAGTCAACAGAGAAACATGAGGAAATAGATGACAACTCTTGTAGTGACATTTCTTAAAAGGCTTTAAAAGTTTCTGGAACCTTTACTTCTTACCAAATTAATTCCATCTGCGTGTTTGCAAACATTTTTTTTTAGAGTAATGTCTAAAGTCACAGGTGCTTCAGGTTGTTAGGGAGAATATTTTTACAAGTGCAGATGGAAGCCTGTATCTAACCCTGTTTTTCAGGTTAGCCAAGCTCTCACATCTCCAGGCACAGAGCAGAAAGACAGACAGATGGGTGCTGGACCGAGTGGTGCAGAAGGGGCATCTGGCTTCCAGTCAAGCCAGTGGACAATTTGCACCTGTGAGATGCATTCAGTGATTGGGCTGGTATAACTTACGATAAAGTGGATTTGGGGGTGAAGGTAAGGGTCCTAAGGTGAAGGTACGGCCTCATTACTGCGGCAGTATTGCGTGGGGGTGCTCTGCCATGCCAGACCCCATTAGACTCATGTGGGGTGTTTTTTAGTGCGGTACGTTAAGCCACAGGTGTTCTGCACCGTACAAAGCCTTCAAAGATCAGTCTTGAATGTTTCTGTTACTATAAAGAGGATTAAAAGGGTTTTAAAACATAGTGGTGCAGCCCGACTGCTGGTGAAATTGCCAACATTTAGCAAAAAGCCAGGGGGAGGCTGGAGCAGCAGGGCAGAACGGGGGCTTTGGGAAAGCCAAACAGTACCTTTCAGGGGGATTTATGATCCAAATGTGGATCTGTAGCACTTTCAACTGGAACTCATTACGAATTCATGGAGCAGAAAATGCGAGAGGTTCTGGAAATGAGGACTTTGAAAGGCCAAATGTGAACTGTAAATAAAATAGAGTGGATATTCAATTTTGGCTATTAAATATCTCAGAATATTTTCTCAGATCAGACTTTCAACTAAAAACCTACCCCTAAAACAAAAGGACAAATAGAAGTTTTACAGACTCATAGGGCAGAGAGCAGATAAAGACCATAATCAGCTATTATACGTCTCAAAAACGTGAGATCTTATTGATTAGAAATGCTGAACAGCACCATTCATTCTGGCTCTGATTGAGCAATGTACCAAAGCATGTGTTTATCTTTAAGCATATTTTGAAATCCCATTGACTTCCATCACCATTGACCCCTGTTACTGAAATTGGACCCTTGGGAAGACACAGCTTTCCTAAATATTATGTGTATAAACAAGAGAGTCGGGAACACCCACACTTGAGAAAGCCAGCATCTTAAACAGAGTGTACCAGGGTCACTAAGAAACCATCTCCTAACTTCATCCATTACATATAGGTGGTGCTGGTGTTGGCAGTTATTCATCACAGCATTTTCTAGCAGCCAAGCCATTTGCAAGAGAACATTTTATCTGCTGCTATATTCATTTGAGGCCCTCTTTCAAGAAAAGCCTCCTTCCCTTTGTTCCTCATTGCTGTCTTAACATGTGTAGACCAAGCCATTTCATGAGTTTGTGGATAAGTGTGTCTGAGTAAGCAAAACATTGTTTTGGACTAGCTTTATAGGGAAGCCCCTCCAGGAACAAAGACGTAGCTCATGGTGTCCGCGGCTGAATGCCAGACAAAGTAACATCACCCGGTTTGCAGGCCCGGTTTTGTGCTGTTGTTTAAATGCAGCTGCAACATTTACCCTAGCTATGGTAATTTTCTTTTGAAAACTTGGGTTTTTCTACCAGAGGTGATTTGTGCATAGTGGGCATTGCCAGCTAGCTGTGTTGAATTTGATGAATATTGTTGTCACTTGTATTTTTACTCAGGACTCTTCAAGGATAGCTGTCCAATCCATTATTTCAACAGTGCAACAATAACAAATAAATAAATGATAGCAAGCTATTGATTGAAGGCGGAGATCAAATAATGAGGAGCAATTGCACCAGATCTAGAGGATGCAAGACTTTTCTGTGTACTACGTCAGTCAGCACACAATACAATTTAGTCTGAAGAAACACAGAGTATTAAATCTGGGAATAATAAATCAAAACAGCGTATAAAGTCTCTCCTGCTTATGGGAGCACCTGTTAAAAGTAAACTCAAGTTAAACAAACAGCTCTCAGAGGAACTGATTATTGCCTGTAATTTTCGATGGTGGTTTTTCCACTTTAAAGGAACACTTATCAGCTTGCAAGAACATGTTAAAAATTTCATTTACAGTTCTAATACAAACGTCATCCTCTCTGGTCAGTCCCTTCAGTTCCTGCAAGAGGTGAGGGTTATTAAACATATGAGAAAACCTGCCAAACCCTGAGGACTGGCCAGATGTGATGGAAACTGGCTGGAGTTTTACTGAGATCTCATCAGAACTTGGGTAGATCCATTACTCAACACTGTCTGAAAAGAAAAATATCCTCCTGAAAAGAAGAATGTAGGCAGATGATTCCTCAGTGAGCTAATGCCTCCTTGAAACATTCTAAAATTTGATTAATATGTGCAAAATATTCTGAAGTCCTTAGAAGGAAAAACGTAAGAAGGATTAAAATGTTACAAGTGGTGTTGTGAGTATAAGCAACTTTACAGTGCACACCAAATATGAGAATTTCTTTCCAGTTCAGGAAATTTAGCATAGCATCTATTGACACACTTAGAGTGTGCCTAATTTTGGCTTGTCTGGCAGAAATTTGGTCTTAAGTTTAAGGGGTTTCACATTTGAGTATCTGCAAATGCTAAAAGTTCATGACCACTGCAATTGTCAGAAGAAGTTCAGTTACATCGCATATCTCAGTTTTGCAGGGATTAACTTGCTATAGCTAAATGCTAATGATTTGCGTTGTTGGAAGATTATGACTGCACTGAGTGAGAAAAGGTTATAGCTCAAGATTTTAAGCCCGTGTAAAGTCAATGAAAATTATGTGTCAGAGGTAGAGTTTTTAAAAATAACCCGAAATCCCTTTCCAATTCACAGAAATTCAATAAGGTGCCTGGTAATGTTACAGTTATGCCCCAAAAAAACGTATTGAAAGAATTCTCTTCTGGTTACTGGGGGACTCTATCTCTTGAAACTACACTCATCTTTGATAAGCATCCACAATAGGTATTCTGTAAATCTGTGTTAAATATTATAAGAAACCATTTCACCCTTCATTTTAGCAGAAGCTTCCTTTTTACTCCAACACAGAATCTGGTTATATCTTGGAAAATGTGGACTGATAAGTTTCAGAATTACTAGTAATGCACTTTAAATATTTCAACTTTGTATTTTATCTTACTCCTTTAATAGAATTTCCCTTCTCAGATGAGCTCCTTTCATTGCCTTAATATTACATCAAAACATTCAGACGCCCTAATTTTATCTTCAGGAGGCTGTGTTTGTCATCTCACACCTGCTTGTATCTTTTATTTCCCACTTGCATATTCTGCTCTGCATTCCTCCAGATAGACTAATCTCATTCTTTATGCCCTTTTCTGCATCTTGAATTTGCTCTTTCTTCATGCTACTCCTTACTCTTAAAACAGATGCTTCTGGTAACTCTTCTCAGCTCCTAGGTCTTCTTTCATTTAAAATGAAGTGCAGATAAACTTTCTGCCTTGGGTTGCTCACTGGTAATACAGTCAAGTCTGTAGTAGTTCAGCTGAAATCTTGTCTCTCTTAGCAAACTCTTTTGGACATCAGATGTCTTATCAAATGGTTCACGAAGCACAAACTAAATTTCCTTTACCTCTCAATACCCATCAGAAGAAAAAATGCAATAAAAAGTATTGTAATTAATACTTCTGTATTTCTACTTTGGATGGTTATTTAGCATGCTGAATTTAACGTGCTGCCTGTCCAACATAAGGTCTTATTTTGCCACACTTGCTGAATCTGGACGTTGTAAGAAATGCTAACAATCTTCACAGAATAAAACATATAATTTCCAAATAATCAGCCACTGTGTTCCTGCTGTGTATTTTCCTGTGCCAAAAGCATTTTCAGCTCAGAATAAATAATCTTATTGTCCATTTACCAAAACCATTTACTCATTTTAAAAATTATGTTTAGAAGTGTCCCAGGGACTATTCCTGATACAAATCGTACACAGAATCATAGAATAGCTTGGGTTGGAAGGGACTTTTAAAGGTCATCTGGTCCAACCACCCTGCAGTGAGCAGGGACATCTTCAACTAGATCAGGTTGCTCAGAGCCCCGTCCAACCTGATATTGAATGTTTGTCTCCAGGGATGGGGCATCTACCACCTCTCAGGGCAACCTGTGCCAGTGTTTCACCACCCTCAGTGTAAAAAATTTCTTCCTTCTAGCTAGTCTAAATCTACCCTCCTTTAGTTTAAAACTATTACCCCTTGTCCTATTTCAACAGTCCCTGCTAAAAAGTTTGTCCCCATCTTTCTTATAAGCACCCTTTAAGTGCTAGAAGGCTGCAATAAGGTCTCCCTGGAGCCTTCTCTTCTCCAGGCTGAACAATCCCAGCTCTAAGAATCACAGAATTGTAGGGGCTTGAAGGGACCTTCAGAGATCATCTATTCCAACCCCCACCCTGCCAAAGCAGGTTCACCTAGAGCAGTCTGGACAGGAACGCATCCAGGTGGGTTTTGAATATCTCCAGAGGAGGAGACTCCACAACCTCTCTGGGCAACCTGTTCCAGTGCTCTGTCACCCTCAAAATAGAGAAGTTTTTCCTCATGTTGAGGTGGAACTGCCTGTGTTCCAGCTTGTGTCCATTGCCTCTTGTCCTGTCACTGGGCACTACTGAGAAGAGCCTGACCTCATCCTCTTGGCACTCGCCCTTTAGGTATTTATAAGCGTTGATAAGATCCCCCCTCAGTCTTCTATTCTCCAGGCTAAAAAGACCCAGGTCTCTCCTCTCAGCATTTCCTCATAAAAGAGGTGCTCCAATCCTTTAATCATCTCGGTAGCCCTCTGCTGGACTCTTTCCAGCAGTTCCCTGTCCTTCTTGAAACGGGGGGCCCAGAACTGGACACAGTACTCCAGATGCAGCCTCACCAAGGCAGTGTAGAGGGGGCGGACAACCTCCCTCAACCTGATGGCCACACTGTTTTTGATGCACCCCAGGATGCCATTAGCCTTCTTGGCCACAAGGGCACATTGCTGGCTCATGGTCAACTTGTTGTCCAACTCTCTCAGCCTGTCCTCACAGGAGAGGTGCTCCAGCCCTCTGATCATTTTTGTGACCCTCCTCTGGACCTACTCCAACAGGTCCCTGTCTTTCCTGTGCTGAGGCTCCAGAGCTGGACGCAGTACTCCAGGTGAGGTCTCACCAGAGCAAAGGGGCAAAATCACCTCCCTCAACTTGCTGGCCACGCTTCTTTTGATGCAGCTCAGGATATGGTTGGCCTTCTGAGCTGTGAGTGCACATTGCCGGCTCATGTCCAGCTTTTCATCCACCAGTACCCCCAAATCCTTCTCAGCAGGGCTACTCTCAGTCCCTTTCATTCCCCAACCTGTGTTGATACCATGGGTTTGCCCCAGCCACGTGCAGGACCTTGCACTTGGCCATGTTGAACTTCATAAGGTTCATATGGGTCCACTTCTAAAGCCTGTCCAGGTCCCTCTGGATGGCATCCTGTCCCTCAGGCATGTCAACCACACCACCTAACCACAAGAAAATGCTTCTGTCTCTTTTGGATTCCCTTACCTGGAATGTCACTACCTATCCTGAACCTATTGATTGCCAGATTGATCCTTTAAGCATTTTACTATTATCCTTTCTGCATACTTACATTTTCACAAACTTGCTCTTAGCTTCCCAATAGAGCAAGTCAAGAGGAGTATGTTTTTTAGTCAAAAAGGGCATAATAGAAAAATACTGCTTGAAATTCTGCTCACTTAGAGAATTTATTTCCCCATATTTTTCCATTTTTAAGAGAAAAAGAAAAAAGATTATCTTTTCAAAATTTCTTCTTTTTATGCTATGAAAATATGTAGCTGGAGAGAAAGAAACTAAGATCAATATTTCTGTGGTTAGCTAAAAGTTTCTTTTTCACTGTCTTCAAATTTTGAAAGAAAACATGGAAAAGCTGTAGGAGTCTTTTTTTTTTTTTCTTTTAGTAATCTCATTCACCGCAATGAACACTCCCCCTCCCAAAACAGTTACAAAAGTTGTTCAGAAGTCAAAAGATTTTAGAGCACTGATTGGTCTTGAAATTCTGCCTTGCATCCTCAGATTGCTTACATTGTTAAAAGCAGGCCGCAAGTGCATAAATGATAGCTTTGATATTCACCATAACACCATTGCAGGGAGTAAGTGTTGTGCTGAACATGGATTACGCTCCAGTTTGACATCCATTAATTACATTCATCAAAGCCACGGCAACTTGCATCTGTGCTCAATGGTAAGAACAGGCTTATGCAATTTTCTTAATGAGGACCAGAATTTCTTCTGCTTTCTCACTTAAACATAATTTTATCTCCTTGTGTCTTTTTGTGTTTTCTGTGGTGATAAATTTTCACTTTTTTGTGTCCTGAATGCTTCAGTTGTTGGTGAACAAGTTTTAGGCTCACTAAAACTTCACACAGCACTTTGGATCAAGCTGGATTGGAGCAACTGTACTAATTTCACGTGGCCTTGCTGCAGCTGGCAGAGTCCGTGGAGCGCTCAGCAAATTCACCTCTGGGGCTGGAGAGCCGGCTGAGCAAACACGGCAGAGTTATGTCCCTTCTGACAGGTGAGTCAGAAGCATAACCTTGGCGACAGCAGTAGGGTGTCTGTATGTTCTTCCTTCTGCCGGGTTTTGAAAGAAAATTGAGATGATGTGAAAGTGTAAATACGGTCTTGTGTTTTGCAAATAGACCAGAAACTTAGGTGGTGCAATGTTGTTGGAAAGGCTGCGAAGGTTGTAAGAAGGTTTTGTATGACCAGGGTGCTGTGCATCGTGCTCTTTGTCATTCAGACACAAAGAGAAATTTCTTTCTTACATGTAGAGCATCTGTAGAATTACAGATCTGCATCTACAGACACTAGATTATGGCTTAGAAGTGTCCCATCACTTGCAACTTCAGTTGTTTGGTTTGCACTGCAAGAATTGTAAGCTTTTTTGAATATTTAAAGTGAAATTACTGGTAATGAAACGGCTGTTTTCTTTCAGACGGGTCTTGGATGACCACAGCATAACTGGGGAATATTAGTTACTGTTTTTTCATTGTACAGCCTTATTGGACCACAGGCGTGAAGGTCTTCCTAGAAACACCTTCATGCAAAAGCAGGCGAGCAGGGGAAGATGAAGACATGGGCAGGTCTGACCTGGCTCTCAGGATTCTGGCCTTGGAAAATAGTGGTGCCCAATTAGAAAAAAAGGACACAAAAGAGAAGGAATTATGGGATATCACTTTCTTATTTATGAGCCTTAGTTTTTGCGGGAGTTTCTTTTTTAGATGTAGAACATTCTAAAAATAATGTAATTTTATCTGCATTTTCTATGTTCTCTTTAAAACTGCATTACACCACCTGTGAAAGGATAGCATGCCACAGTGCTTCAGTACTTGTAATGTAAAACTTTGGAAGGGGCAGACCCAGATCAGTAAAAGCAAAAACAGAAGACTGAAAGATGTATTTTATAATAACGGTGACTTAAGTTTCTTTAAATACTTCAGTTCCATCAGGAAACTACATACTGGTATGACAGGAGCAATATTCAGGTAAATGTGAGTAAATATATGTCCACATCTCCTGAGATCTTTAAGGACAGTTTCTGAAAAGGGGAGAGCTACTTACTCTCACCAGCTCCTGCCTTACTATAATGTGAAAAGTAAGGAAAACATTGGTGAGGTAGTAGTTTTATTTTTTTTTAAAGATAATTAACAACATCTTGATGATAAACTGCATCCCATGAAATACGTTTTGATGTGAGTTAGGCACATGATATATTTTTTTAATCTGCCATCTGCCAAACGTTACGACTTTCTGAATACTAGGGTGAATGTATGTCTTGTTTTCCCAGGAAAGAAATCAGGGCAATTAGTGCGTTTTTGGGGACTATATTTAGACCGAAGAGAGAAAGAATGAGAAAGGCAATTCTACCTGTCTGAGTATGGAAAGGTACAATACATACAGAGCCCTCTGCTCCTGATTGCACCAGCAAACACAGGCTTGCTGTGCTGGGCGTACACTTCTATGCATGAGGAGCTGAGAATAACTGCATGAACAGTGAACAGGTGGCCTCTTCTGAAATCCCGTATGGAAGAATGGAAGAGGTTCCCTCCAAGCTCCTTGTCAATAAACATGCTCCGGCATTTCTTCTCCCCTCTTTCCTCAGTGGATGAGGGGTCCCTCATACAAACTGCTCCACTGGAGGATTGCTGGGAAGGAAATATAACAAATGCAAAAGCAACCTGCAGATTGTTTGAACTAATGCCAGTCTGCAGGATCCTCAAGAGCTGACAGAGACAGTTCTAGCTCTGCACCTTAGCTTGTCTCTGAAGACCAAATGCTACAAAGGAGAGTGGGATGTATCATATGGAGTCAGATACAGACATACCTGGAACCACGGAGGGATCCTTTACCACAAAGACTTTCTTGAGCAGGGCTTCTTGCTACTCCATTTATGAATCTAAAAAGGGCCTAAGTGTTAGAATCAAAGCAAATATTTTGTTAATCATTTTTCATTTTAAAATATCTTTGTGAATCCATCCCATTAAAAAAACACCCTAGGGAAGCGCTAGCAAGGTAGTGGGAATCTTTGCAGCACCAAATTTTTAAGTAGCACCCTCATATTTTCCTCCTGATCTCAACAGCTTGCCTGAGAGCATGCACATTCAAGGATACACATGACTAGCTGGGAGCTAGTCCCAAAAGTTCTGGGGTCCCATTGCTCAGCTTCTTGATGAATAGGGAGAGTGAAAGCCACCATAGTTGATAACCCACTGGGAGCTGTGATGCTGTGCGAGGGCAACCGTCCAAGAGCCCTGATGGCTTCACTGGTCTCCCGTCACCGAGCCTGCCTGATGCCCCAGTACCTACCCACCACTGCTGGACGTGAGGGGCCATCCTAGGATACGGAGCCAACCCCTTCCCTTTTTCTGCCAGCCTGGGCAGAGATGGTCATCGCAGGGTGCACTGCTGGGTGCCGAGGTGGGACACTCGGGGCTGCCAGGGCCCCTTCCCAGACACCAGCAAAACATGTTTTCAGGTTCTTCCTTGAAAGCAATCAGTGCCCTTAGCAAATAGGTGCCTTAAAGTGTATTTATTACAGCTCCAGAGAAAACAGTAGTTTGCTTTTATATATGGACACCATAGTGACATAACAGTAAACCCACCATTTACGGTGGTTGCCTCAGGAGCTGCAAATAAAGTTACATGTTTTATTTGAGCGTTTGAAAAGGGTCACTGTCAAGTAACTTAGACTAAAAATCTAAGCTTTGGTAGGAAAGGAGAGAAAGTCTACAAAAGGCTCCATTAATAGGAGCATTTTCAAGATTTTAAAAAGAAAAAGGAAAGTTAGAGCTTTTTAAAAACATTTTTTCTCCTTTGCCCTGCAGCATTTGCAGCCCATCACCAAGGGTCCTGTGTTAGGCAGACTGACAGCAAGGGAAGGAGATAGGAAGGAGAAGCAAAACTGATTATGACTTTTGGTTTTCTTGATTGTCCAGAAACCTAAACAGCATTGCTGTACAAAAGTGAGCATGATTTGCTTAATGCTTTACTTTTTCAGAATTTGAATGTCATTCACTTAAAGGGAAAAAGAGAAGATCATGGAGCTTGGAGTTTAACTAGAATTTTTTTCCCCCAGTTTTCACAAATATTTGGCATTTCCCACATTTTTTCTCATTTGCATACTTCACTGATTTGGTTAAAAGAGAGAAGGAAACTTATGACCTACACTGAACAATATTTATAATTATACAGACACTATCCGTCTGACTTTGGGGTACACTCCAGATCAAATTACACTTGGTTTGCAAGTCTAAATCCACAGCAAGGGTTCTAGGTAGCAAGTGTATGGACGCTAGTTTGATCTGAAAGCAGACCTTGACCAGCAGATTTTGGGCAAGTTTTTAGTTGTCATACTCGTACTTTCATAGTCTCCTGTCAAGCTAATGAAGTTACATTAGGTCCAAACACTGAAAAGGAGAAGTCTGAGGGATCACGGCCTTAATTAGCAACTCCTGTAAAGTGTGAGTCTTAAATAAAAATTTTGAGATTTTGACAAAGTTTGTCTTTATTTTAGACTGGATACATTCTACAGATAAAGCTTTACATTTGAAAAAGCCAGGCTGAAGGATGAATCACCTTGTAATCTTTATGTTCAGAGATGTATAAAGTGTTGATGAACACTGCACTGTGCTACACTGCTACATTAAAAGTAGAAATTACCAAAAACCAGATTTCCCACATTCCAAAAAAAAAAAAGTTTCCACTGCTGTCTTTTCAGGCATAGCTTTCATAGTGGATAATTTAATTTCATTCTAAATGAAGGAAGATCTGTCCATTGCAGAGACCGAAGTTGCCTTTGCACTCTATAGGATGAGTATAAATATCCTAATGCTTTACAATGTCCATAGCATATCCTCAAATTGATTGTGAAAAGATGAATAAGAGAATCATCTTGTTCATCAACTGGCCACCCACTTCTTCAAACACCAAATTGCTGATTAAAAATTGTTAAGCATGTAAACCTAAGAAAAAGCAAGGTTTAATGACCTTATCAGTGTAAACTGTCCCATAATTATCTGGTCTTCTAGCCACACGTTAGTCTCCTGCAAGGACTTGATACTTGAGTTTCCTTTCTGCTCTAAGAAGGAAAGATAGGAGTTTCAGACCACCCATAGAGCTATCTCACTGTGAAGTTTAGGGCTGTTCCACTGTGCATGTTCCCCTGTGAGGACATGTGGCACTATTTTAGAAAATGCTTGCGTAACTTTGACCACTGAAATACACAGAGTTAAAAATAGGTCAACATTCCAGAAATGCCTTATTCTTTCATATCCACTATGGTTTTATCATGCAAAATTCAGAGAAATTCTGGTAAGGAAATTAATTTCTTGATTTCTTTCAAATAAAGATGGAATAGGGATTGCTTGGGAGGCAGGAGACATTCAGGGATGCAGAACTAGATCGTCAGCCAGCTGTAAATATTCATCTCACGGAATAAACATAGAACCCAGGGAGGGCCAGCTATCAGACAATTCCCAGGAGATCAAGGGAAAAACAAAAATAACCACACATGAAATATAAAACCAAAAGATGATCAAATAATTACAGATACTGCAATTGATGTGCTTGTTAGGATTCACTGAAACTTTTAGGAGGTCTGCTTGAGGTTTGTTTACTTCAAAGCTTTTTGTTATCTCCATGGGAAAAAGACACATTTGAAGAAGGATATTATAGAAAAGTCAAAAGGTTTAAGCTGCCCATTCAAGACTTGTATTATTTTTAACAATGGAATAAGGGAGTAAGAGTTTTTTTAGAAAAAGAAGTATGTAAGTGATAGTTTGTTTGTTCCTTTTAAAATAACACTGGTTTTGAAGCTGTGCTTTCCTTCTCCTCTCTACGTTCATTGTATAAATTGTTTTATCTCTGATTTATGTTTTCCTGTATTGCATTTTATTGTGGAAGATGCACAACCTTTTTCTGGTCTTGATTCTGCAGGTGCCAGAGTTAATCCTAGAGCTTCCTAGAGCTTCCCGGGGCTGAACACCACTAGAGGTATGCTAACTGCCTGTATCTCCATTGCAAGCAATGCCATGGTGTGCCAGTTGTGTACCCATTTTTTTTCTTCTCCTGTTTATCTTGTGTGCTTGACTACCCAAACAAGTCAGACTATGGGGAACTCTCTATGTCCTTTCCATACTTATATTCCTGAAAAGATGGATTTTTAAGAGCACCATCACAGTCCCAGTCAAGCAGTTATTGTGGTAGGTACTGCATAAAGAATTAAAAAAGTAAGTGGTGCTGCCTAAAGCACTCACATTCAGTATATTTGTTAGGATGTGATCCAGAAAAACTGTAGGTTTCAGAATTAAGGTATGAACTGAGCAGAACAGAAAAATCAAATTAGAAAAAAATGCAGTCGGAAATCACAGTCTGTCAAATGATGAGCAGGAATGATTTCCGTAAACATGACACCCTTACTTCAGACAGTAAGGTGGTGTCTTTCAGGGTATAGATGGAGTGATAGGAAGGTTCTTGTGCTTGGAGTAGACTCCAGACTCCAGTAGAATCAAACATTATGGGCATGTCGGAAGATGGAAGCAAACCACTGTGCTAGAAGATGGAATAAGATGGAGATAAACATTGTAGGATTTTACAAACAAAGATAGGAAGTTTATTTTTGATACAGTAATGGGGAAAGAATTAATACAAAAACACAAAGGGAAGAGTGCAATCAGACTGCCAAGTCATGAATCTGATCCTACCAGCAGTATTTTCAGAGAGTGGAAGGAGGATGCAGCAACATGACAATGTTTAAACACCCCAGAAGACAGAAGTTTTATTACAAGTTGAAATGCAAAAAATTAAAACTTTCTGCTTTTGAGGCAAACAGAAAAACCTGAATATTTAGTACAGAAAAAGAAGTGGCAAGAGACAGAGATGGCCTACTGTGGAGGCATTTGGTTTTCTGGCGCTAGCACCCTATTGGAAATGCTGACTGTAGTCTCTTCACAACCAAAAAGGAGTCCATTGCTCTTCATTGGGGACTTTCATTGCATTCACTGGCAGGGAACTAAATATCAGTTTGTAGAATGAGGAAAGTAATACAGACTGTTACGGTAAGCCAGTCCAACACAGTATCATTATTTCAATATAAATACATATGGATTTTTTAGAGGAAACAGAAAAGGCTGACACCCTTTTGATGAATAAATCCAGCAAAATCAGGATGAGTAATAATTCTGGTTAGTCTGCTTTTGGCTGCTCTTCAATTCAGCAGAAACCAGGTCTATCACAAAAATGTTTCATTGTGTAATACATTCTGCTTGACTGCTTTTATCTGTTTATGCCACACACAGAGCAGTAATGAACATTTAAAGGAAAAAATGGATTCCAGTAATACAGGTATATGAAAAAATATCAGCAGAGTTCTCCTATAGTTTGCTTTAGAAAAGAGGTGAGTATGATCTTTCAAACTGTTTGTTGGAACCATGTTAGTGCTGTAGTGTTAGCCTATATAATTATCTGTATTGCATGATTACACATATATAGAACAAATACAGTGTGTAAGCGTGCTAAAAATGTTTGGGGATTTTTTCCAAGATTTTTAATCTATTGAGAATATTGGTTAATGGAAATAAAAACCATTCTTGAAAAAGCATCACTTTTTATTAGTCTTTTACTGTTCTTAAAAATGTGCATTCTTACCTGAAAACTCTAGATAATTTCAAACTACTTATAAAAAATGAAAGCTATTATACGAAAGGAATGATTGTCACAACAGTTTCAAAGTTTGCAGGATCTATTTTGCTATAGATAGTCTCTGTGGAAAGTTAGAAGCCTGAACCAACAAAACCAGATCATGTATGGTGTACGTTCTACAGAATGTGACCACATTCACTTACGAGCGCAGTTCATTTTAGAGCCTGTGAGGAAAGGCAAGGAGAGAGGAGAATTAACAAGCCGTGGCCTGATCTACCCATCAGAGCTGTGCTGTCAGATAGCCTGAGTGCGCCTTTACCATTCTTCCCCATGCCAAGTAGCTACTGGCAATGCCACAAAACAAAGTCCTCTAAATTCACAAAGAAAAGGTTGCTTGATAAATACTTTGGAATTTTCTTTAAACTGAGAAGCTACCAGATGCCCAGGTTTAAAGAAGAAAGAGAAAGCAAAATATGAGACTCCATTCTAGAAGGGAGGCTTTGAGAGGCACCCTGAAAGAAAATTACCATGGGAACAGCTGAACATGAGGTTCATGTCAGATATACTTTATATCTGTATTTTATTGATTGTGTGCGTTTCTTTTATAAAAGTGTCACTTATTTAATAATCAAAAGCTTTGCTTCATGAGGATAAAACTTCTTTTTGCTTCAAGTATGTCTCATGCTTACTCAGATGACAACAAATGCAGGCACTTAATTTTCATGGAAAGGAAAAATCCCTATAAATCAATATAGTAATTTTCTTGGAAAGGATGAATCCCTATAAATCAATACAGCAGACAAGTCCTGAGGACCATCTCCAACCACTAAGCCAACCCAGGAGTAGGTGCGTTTTATTCAGGCTGTGTGGGGACTGATGCCATGGTAGGAGTGAAGGTTTTCCCAGGTAGACATAGTTGAGTGGTTCACCGACAATGAGCTGAGAAGGAAGCCATGACTTTTTAGAAATATTCATAACACAGAAAATTTGTGATACTTCATGTTTTTTGCATGAAGAAAGAAAGAAAGAAAAAGAAAGAAAGAAAGAAAGAAAAACTTTAAAAAAATCTCAAGTGAAAGTTGTAATGTAGGACAAGATCACAATCTTACATCATCAATTCCCAACATATGTAAGTGCATGGAGAGCGTACTCCTCTGAGCTTACAGCTCTGCCACTACCCAGCCTTGTTTGCTTTTGACATGACATTGTATCAGTGGTAAAGGAAAAAAGGGAAGCTAAATGTCCCACTGTCAGAAGAAGAAAGGAAATAAAAATATAAGACATATTGCCTCTGAGAGCATATATAGTCCATTTATTTCACCAGATGATCTTGTAGGTGTCAGAACTGCAGTCACTCAGCTCGCCGTTTGTAGCTGGAGGCAGTGGTCAACTGTGGCATCTCAAATGAAGCAAGAGATATTACATTGATTTGGATTATTGAATTAGACAGTTCAGGGCTTGATTATTATAGTTCATGAACATTCTCAGGCCACACGGTTGCAACTCTAACAAGCTCTGCAGGGGGGCAGATAGAGGTGACACTCAGTGAGTTAAACACCAAACCTGGGCCCCCCAATTAGGCTCACTGGGTAACCCCAAGCACAGTTCTCTTGTTACTGTATACTCAGGGTGTTCCTAGTGAAGGGCTCTTGGCTCCTACAGCACTTCCTAGCCTCAAACCCCACTTTCAGTGTATGCTACTGCACTACATGTTCTAAGAAAAGTTAAAGGAATAAAAGAGAAGGCAAAATTAAAAGGAGTGGATGTAACTGCAAAACTGGAAAATCTGTGTAAAAACTGTCCATGTAATAATTTTGGCTGTACTGATTATCTATTCCAATGAGAAGCACCAGAGTGTGTGTGAAGGCAATGACTTCCAGAGGATGGGCAAAGAAAGCCAAGGCCCTGAAAGTAAAGTGAGGGAATTGAATTACAAGCTGTTGAAGAAAGGAACCACCACAGTAAACCCAGATTTCAGCAGATGGTCTTGGAATACAACACAGGCAATTAGCACTCTTCATTGCACTTGTACCACACCAGACAAGAAGAGATAAAATATTCAGCTGGAAAACAGAATTGCAGTCAGACATCTTAGTAAAGATAAATTGAAGCCTACTACTTTTGTTAACTGAGTAAGAGAAAACACCTCATTAAAAATAAGGAAACACTAACAAGTCCCCAGTATTTACCCTCTGTGGATGAAAGAACAATTAAAGTTAGTTTTAGTTAAATCTCCAATTACACAAATGAGAAAGTTAACGTAGGCAGCAGTGGTCATGAGATAGGGGAGCCAGAAAAGGTCCTCTATGAGCACTCATATAAAAAAACCATGCTTTTTTTTTTCCTCTGTCACCTCCTGGAATCTGGAAATGTTTTGGGCAACAAACATACTGCCTAAATGACAGCCACCAAACAGAAATGTAGCATTAGGAAGCTGAAATGGGGAAGAAATTAAGGTAGCTGATGACAGAAAAGCTAAAAGCCGCTTTTTTTAAATTTTCTTTTTTTTTTTCAAAGCTTTGGTTCACATTCAGAATAACGGTACCAGAGACATCATTTTTCAAGATGATTTTTTTGTTTCAGGGTAAACTCTTACAGCTGTCTGTGGTGACTGTCCAGGGGCATTTAAAATTATTTTCCACATGATAATGACTGGCCAACTTTCCGCTGTTCTCAGTGCAAGGAAATGTCTTTAATTATTGCACTCAAAATGGCTTCTGTGTGGACCTCTCAGTCATGGCACTGTTGATACCTCACATATTTTGTAAAGCCCTTCAGACTAATTTCTTGATAGAGGAAAGACAGTGAGTATGAAATAAGATTCTATTACATCCTATATGGCCAAAAATCTCATGGTTATGAAGCAATAATTGCATTATTTTACAAGTCTTTGCCTGACCATGAGGGGGATAATTTGTAAAGACCAGGAGGTACCAGCAAAGGGACCAAGCTGCAAGAGGAAGTCATTGCACTCAGTTTAGCCATATACATGCAGTCCAATCCCAAAACTAGGAACAAATCAGAAGGTACTGTGGAAAATAAAATACCGGCCTTCGGGAAATGTGTGGGTCATTTTCTGAGGTATTGTCTGTTATCAGAAACCTGAAAGCCACTGTTGCAAGGCATGATTTCAGAGCGTGAGAGCTGTCATGAAAAGTGTCACAGCCTTTCCATGGGAAGGGCAGGGAAAGGTGCACCACAACATGCTGCAGCCCAGCGAAGCTCCCACAGAGGTGGTGAATAGCTCATCCATTCTGGCCAAAACCATTACCCTAAAGTTTGGGCTCAGAGGGATGGCACAGAGGGAATTTATTCTACCTCTTTTCCCAAAGTCAGTTTCTTGCCCAGAAGGGTTCATCTTGCAGACTATAGCATCCCTTGAATCATATTACCTTTCATCAGAATACAAGTTCTTTACAGAAGTTTCTTCGTACATGTCACTAAACTTTCATATATTTTCATCTCTGGATTACCTGGGCTACATCCAACATCTCTATCACCTTCAGACAGCTCTTTCTTTTAATTCACATTTCCATCGACATTTCTGGCAGGCGTACAGTGAAATATTCTGTAGCTTTTATGAATGTAAGGAATGTGGTGGTGAACCACAGGATTCCCCCACCTACAGCTCCCCCTTTCAGCTGCCAGCTGCTTGTCAGATTTTAATTAACGAGAAAGTTGCTAGCAGTTATTCATGCTGGTTCTCTCTGTTCCTCTCTGGAGAATTCCTAAATAGCGTTCAGAGCATTAAGCCTACACTTTCTCTTTTTTTAATGCTGCTCTTCACAGCAGCCAGTGAAAAATGCTAAGAGCGGTGAGTTTCTTTACCCAGAGATCAGTTAGTAGAGAACGTTCTTCAATAGTTATAGACGTGGCACATAGGACCTCCCTTCCTTCCACTTCCTCCTCCTGTTTCCTGCACAAAATGAATGGAGAGGTCTTCTAGAAAATTATGCCTGCTCAGTTGTAGGCATATTGTTAAACTTTTTATTTTTTAAAATATCAGGAATATAATATAGGTGAAAACACTGAAGCACTGCCTGCAGTAGGCAAGTCAATACGGGCATGGACAAGTAAAGTTATCACCAGGGAAGAAGGAGGGCTCCTGAAGGCATTGTATCCAGCAAAAACACAGCAGCTCATGATGTGAGTTTATTTCTCCTCCCTTTGAGCATCCCCCTAAACCACATACCTTTTTTTTGTGTCCATCACTTCCTGGAATTCAGAATTGTTTGGGCAACAAACATTCTGCCTAAAAGACACCAAATGTCTAGTACCATATCAAAAAGTCTGAAGAGCAACACAGCAGTACAAGGAAGTGAAAAGTTAAATCAAAGTATCATCAGCCAGTGAATATCCTCAGCTTTAACCTAGCTCTGAAATCTAACTGAAGACAGTGCTTATGGTACTGCCAAATGGAAAGGTTGTACTTTTCACTGTTGGCTATCAGCCTTTGAAAATTATTAAAGTGCAGCAATATGCAGCAGTCATTCTAAGTGATCCAACAGAGACTCAGAGAGCATTTCTGTACTCAGTCTTAAAAGGCAATAGCAAATGGTAAACAGTTGGTTACAACAAATAGCAATTTAATAGGCATAGCTTCTGATAAGCTGCAGATAAAATCTCATGGACTGTGGAACCCCAAGCAGCCATCCCATACTCTGAGTGTAAGAGTTTCCGTTATAAACCCTGTTTTGATGCCCTCAACCAACCCTTCATTCTAAGTTTCTGCAAAGAGCTCCTTCTTGTGTAACATTTCTGCTATGTGGACTCCAGCCAGAGAAAATCTGGAAAGCAGGGAGGGAGGAGAAAGAAGCTGGAGGTTATTCTTACAGGTATGGTGAAAAGAAAGGACTTTGTGAAGGGTGTTACTAACTTTTTGACACATTTTCTATCTTTTCTAAGGTAAATTTTCCTTAGTGTTTCTAATTTGCATATAACTTTTTTTTTTTTTAATTTTTTTTTCTGGACATTTTTCATTAAGAACTAGAGTGGGGAACACAGCATTGGTTCAGCATTTGCAAATGATGGCATGGACCCCCCTGCTCAGCTGCCTCCATAGCACTGGTGTTGTAAGCATTTCTACTCATGTGAGACAGTAATAGTCCGATTTATGCGTCCTCTCCTTTACAGATAAAAAGGGTGTCCACTTTGGGTGGAACTTGTCCTATATTAAAAGAAAATGAAGGCTCTTAGCGATTCTTCAGTTCCTGGGAACCATTATAGACCTCATTATATATTATACAGAAGGAATAATTCGCTTCCATCATTATTAAGATCCGTGGTACTTCCTCCACAAGCACTGTGGGTAGACATTGAATAAACATGGATAGCCTTATAAAGGCTGATATAGCCTCAGTGACAGGCCTTGGTTCTCATGGGGGACTTCAATCATCCTGATATCTGCTGTGAAGGCCGCACAGCCAAGCATGTACAGTCCAGGATGTTCCTCCAGTGTATTGCTGATAACATTTTGACTCAGGTGGTGAAGGAACGAACAAGGAGAAGTGTACTACTGGACCTAATACTGACAAACAAAGAGGGATTGATGGAGGACATTAAGGTTGGGGGCAGCCTTGGCTGTAGTGATCATGAGAAGATAGAATTCAGGATCATGGGTACTATTGCACAAAACAACTAGTAGGACTGCAACCTTGGACTTCAGGAGGGCTAAATTTGACCTCTTCAAGAAACTGCTTGGAGAGATCCCATGGGCTAGGGCTCTGGAAGGTAGGGGGGCTCAAGAGACCTGGTTGATATTCAAATACTACTTTCTCCAAGCTCAGGATCAGTGCATCCCTAAGAGCAAGAAATCAGGCAAGGGAAGCAGGAGACCTGCATGGTTGAGCAGGGAGCTTCTGAAAAAGCAGACAAAGGAAGTTTACATCACGTGGAAGAAGGGACTGACCACTTGGGAAGATTACAAGAATGCTGTCAGAGTATGCAGGGATGAAACAAGGAAAGCCAAGGCCTCCTTGGAATTAAACCTGGCAAGGGATGTCAAGATCAACAGGAAGGGTTTCTTCAAGTATATCGGAGGCAAAAGGAAAGCTAGAGAAAATGTTGAGTGAGACAGGAGCCATGGTGATAGAAGGTGCAGAGAAAGGGGAGTTAATAAATGCCTTCTTTGCTTCAGTCTTTACTATTCAGGCCAGCCCTCAGGAGTCCCAGACTTTGGAGGTAACAGGGAAAGTCTGGATGAAGGAAGACTTCCCCTTCTTTGAGGAGAATCAAGTTAGAGATCAGTTAAGTAAACTGGATATCCACAAGTTTATGGGTCCTGATGGGATGCACCCGCAGTGCTGAGGGGGCTGGCAGAAGTCGTTGCTGGGCCACTCTCCATCATCTTTGAAAGGTCCTGGAGAGCGGGTGAGGTGCCTGAGGACTGGAGAAAGCCAATGTCACTCCAGTCTTCAAAAAAGGCAAGAAGGAGGACCTAGGAAACTACGGGGCGGTCAGCCTCACCTCCATCCCTGGAAAGATGATGGAACAGCTCGTTCTGGGCATCATCACAAAGCATGTGGAGGAAAAGAAAGTGATCAGAAGTAGTCAACACAGATTCACCAAGCGGAAATCATGTCTGACTAAACTGATAGCCTTCTATGATGGCATGACTGGATGGATAGATGAGGGGAGGGCAGTGATGTTGTCAACCTTGACTTCAGCAAGGCTTTCGACACTGTCTCCCACAGCATCCTCATAGGGAAGCTTAGGAAGTGTGGGTTAGATGAATGGACAGTGGGGTGGATTGAAAACTGCTTGAAAGATAGAGCTCAGAGGGTCATGATTAGGGGCACAGAGTCTAGTTGGAGCTCAGTGACGAGTGGTGTTCCCCAGGGGTCAGTACTGGGTCCAGTCCTGTTCCATATATTCATCAATGACCTGGATGAAGGGATAGAGCGCATCCTCAGCAAGTTTGCTAGTAATGCAAAACTAGGAGGGGTGGCTGACACACCAGAAGGCTGTGCCGCCATACAGAGAGACCTGGACAGGCTGGAGAGTTGAGCGGAGAGGAACCTTATGAAATTGAACAAGGGCAAGTGTAGGGTGCTGCACCTGGGGAGGAATAAGCCCGTGCAGGCTGGGGGCTGGCCTGCTGGAGAGCAGCTCTGTGGAAAAAGACCTGGGAGTCCTGGTGGACAACAGGGTGACCATGAGTCAGCAATGTGCCCTTGTGGCCAAGAAGGCCAATGGCATCCTGGGGTTCATCAAGAAGAGTGTGGCCAGCAGGTCGAGGGAGGTCATCCTTCCCTCTTCTCTGCCTTGGTGAGGCCGCACCTGGTGTACTGTGTCCAGTTCTGGACTCCCCAGTTCAAGAAGGACAGGGAACTGCTGGAGAGGGTACAGCAAAGGGCTACAAAGATGATTAGGGGACAGGAACACCTCTCTTATGAAGAAAGGCTGAGGGACTTGGGTCTTTTCAGTCTGGAAAAAAGAAGGCTGAGGGGGGACCTTATCAATGTTTATAAATACTGAAAGGGTGGGTGTCAGGAGGATGGGGCCAGGCTCTTTCCAGTGGTGCCCAGTGAGAGGACAAGGGGTAATGGGCACAAACATGAACATAGGAAGTTCCATCTAAACATGAGGAGGAACTTCTTTACTTTGAGGGTGGCAGAGCACTGGAACAGGCTGCCCAGAGAGGTTGTGGAGTCTCTTTCTCTGGAGACATTGAAAACCCACCTGGACGCATTCCTGTGCAACCTTCTCTAAGGTGACCTTGCCCTGGCAGGGGGGTTGGGCCAGACGATCTCCAGAGGTCCCTTCCAACCCCTATCATTCTGTGATTCTGTGATTCTGTGATATCATGAATGATAATTAGTCTGTGAGAACCTTCCACGTTTTTACAAAGTCTATAGATATTGTACTGTTCAGTTACAGTCACCTCCTCCAGCCTTAACCCATTTATAAACTGGCATGTCCTTCTTTAATGTTCTGTCTGTGCTTGTGGTGATACTGCAGTAAGCCTTCAGGTGAGAGTATCTTCAATCCAGCCCTCTCTTACCTACTATCTAGTAAAAAATGATGCTCTGATTGATGGCTTTCATGTGAAAACCATGTGATGGCTATTTTTCATGGTCAGGAATTGCGGTAATATCCATGTTTCTCTGATCTTCTACAAAGCTCTTGTAAAGACACTATTGATCACAATCTAGCAGAACAGTTGTAAGCCTAAGCAATGGAAAAGTAAAGCATATCAAGTGTGATACAAATAACAGGGCCAATTCATAGACAAGATATAAACATCTGCAAAGATGAGAAATGGCTTCCAGTTCTGTGGACTCAGAGTTGCAGCCACGTACAGTTGCACAGTTCCCCACATGTGCTCATAGTGGCAGAGGATTTCGGAAGGACGCAGGGGATTTAGGCACACAGTTCCCAAAGCTGACCAGGGGATTTACTCAGGTGGCCCTCACTGTGAATCCGGTTGGAGTTTTGTATGGCTGGTTTTGTATCTTGTGGTTAGGTCTGAAATTTTCAATCTATGTAACTGCATGCCTACATTTGTTTAAAGGACAGCAACTAAGCAAACTTCAGTCCATGCCCAACAAAATTCATACACATGGGAGAACTTTAAATATTCCAATTAAATTACTATTGGCCTGGCTTTACTTTGGGACTACAAGCTTCCATTCATCAGCATACTCTTTCCACTCTTTGTTTCTTCCTTTGGAATGTTTCTGAAAATCAACTTACAAACTTTTGGATTTAAATAAAAAGATGCTAGGGTTTTTTTGTTGTTGTTTGTATGTTTTTTTTAAAACCTATTGCAAGAACAACTGCAAGGTCTCTCCTTCCACCAGGGCTCCCCCTGAGAGTTAAAACCGTACTCAAACAAAAGAGAACAAAGAACAGAGAGGACAGAGAAATCCCCTACAAGTCCCTGAGGAAACCGACTCATCTCTTTATCAGCCTTTGACTTCTATATATCCCAAGGATGATTCAGAAATGTTCTGAGTTTGTCCCATGCAGGAGGTGGTGGTTATGGTGTTACAAAGGCTCTTCTGTCGACTTCCCAGCTGCGTGAAAACTGGCTTTTATTTCATCAGCTACTTCAGTTCTGAAGAGGGACTTCTCTTTTATCTCTACATTGCATGTGTCCAGCCCATCTGATTCATACTATTCTGGCATTCCTTTTGTGCACTAATTAAGGTCTTTGGTTACCCAAAAAAAAAAAAAAAAAAAAGTTAACGCTATGTATCCAAGATTCCTTATGTGCTGCTCACTTTAGTGTACGTTTTAGCGATTTAAATAAAATCCCAGCCATGCAATGTAAGTAGGAACATACGACTTGCCTTATCAGATCAGACTGTTGGTCCATGAAGTCTTGCCATCGTGAATCTGACACCTGATTTGTGAGAGGAAGGTAAAAACAAGCAAAGCATTATCCGTCTTAGCTCAGTCTGCAATGCTGCCCTCCAGAAAAATTCCTTCCTTGCCCCTGCGGTGATCAGATCACTACAGACTAATTAAAAAGGACTTCTCAGCTCAAACTGTGCAAAGAAAGAATGTATGAAAATTGATAGAAACAGGATAAAAAATAGGAAGATGCCAAGAACTTGGAGGGAATTTCCATTTACCAAATTTGTTTACAGACAGTTGCAGAGTTAAAGGCAACAGGAAGAAGTTTGAGCACTGCAGGTACAGTGTGAGATAATGTTCACACCAAGTGCTAGCACAGCATTGGCAAAGAAACTCAAAGTACTATGTATGCAAGAGACCATGTGTCTCTGATATTTACTGTCGTACAGTTTCCGTGCAGATATTAGCATGGTCTCTAAAGGCCTGATTGCCACAGATGTGGTCATTCTGCTCCCATTTTAATTACAGTAGATTAATACTTACTAGTAGAGAGCAGATGAATCTGTAACTTAGTGGCCTTTCTATGATGTCATCGTAAGGGGCCATTGTATAGCTGTAAGGTCACTATAAGGACATGTCTTTTGGAGGGATGAAAACGTATACAAAATAGAGTTTTCATGTGGAGCATGATCACTTGGGATGTTTAAAAACCAGTTCAACTTAGTTCTCCTTCAATCATCACGAAATCTGGAATTAGTGTGCAAAGAATGTAAACTTTTAGGACCGTACCATGAGCTGAGTCCTCCAACATATGTACTAATTACTTGAATAAGAGAATGTCATTCTGTGAAATAATAAATGAAGTCATCTTTTACTTATGAGAACTACCAGCAGGATTTGCTCTGCAATGCCCTTATTTGTTAAACTTCTGGAACGCAGTACTCTGTACAGAATTGTGTGGTCTCCCTTATCATTGTTTTTTTGCATCCCTTAAGTTCAGAGACATTAGCAGGGTGTGGCTTTTTTCCATTAAAGGCTGTCTTGGGTAACAGTAATCCAAGATCTATTTCGTTATGCTAACAGCTAAAGGCCTTGTAATAATAATTTCTGTTTGGCAGCATCACAGTCAATTTCATTGATGTTACAGTTGTTTTAATTATCTTTCTCAGGGGTGAGAAAAGCTCCAATAATTCTTCTGAGATGATTTCTCTATACTTTTCATCTTTTACCACAAAAGGGATTGCCAGGGAACAATCCAAGAAAGAAATGTAGATAAGCAATACCACCAGCAGAAGTACAATTTATTCTGTACACTACGGAGGGGAGGGGAGGGGAAGGGAAGGGAAGGGAAGGGAAGGGAAGGGAAGGGAAGGGAAGGGAAGGGAAGGGAAGGGAAGGGAAGGGAAGGGAAGGGAAGGGAAGGGAAGGGAAGGGAAGGGAAGGGAAGGGAAGGGAAGGGAAGGGAAGGGAAGGGAAGGGAAGGGAAGGGAAGGGAAGGGAAGGGAAGGGAAGGGAAGGGAAGGGAAGGGAAGGGAAGGGAAGGGAAGGGAAGGGAAGGGAAGGGAAGGGAAGGGAAGGGAAGGGAGAAAATATTTGCTTTTTTGTCAAACTCAAAAGTAAGAGCAGCTGTAAACTTTCAGAGAGGAAGAACTATGCAAATCTGTAAAATTTCTAACACTTGCATGGGTGCCGAGGTATTGATACACCAGTTACCTGATGTGCAGATGACTGGTTATAAATTTAAAAGCCTGTGATAATATTAACTGAAAACAAGGTGTCTGTCAATAATGAACTGATTCATAAACATGCACACATAATGCATAAGTTAGTGATTATAACAATGGAAGTATCACCTTTCCCTTATATGCTTCAACTCCTTTCAGCATGTCCATGGGCAGAGCCGAAGGTGAGTTTTTCATGCTCTTTTTAGGCACAAACCAGAATTTGTAAGAAATTTGCTGGGGCACCTCAGAAAAAAACCTGTAGAATCCTTTCCTGCTGTGAAGGAAAGGTTCCTGGAGCAGTCACCAGCTCTGCGTTGCACCTCCCAGTATCCTCCTGTCTGTACAGATACCTAATGGACAGCTTCCAGGCTGCTTCCCACCAGCTTTGCCAGTGGTGCTGCGATGCTGAGCACTCACAAGCGATGAGGAGACCATGCTCTGGCTTCATCCGAGCCTCTTCTCGATGTAAAGAAAGTGGAAGAGGCTTGCAATCATTAAAGCTTCCCAGGATGCTTTTAAGAAAAATATAACCTATGCAGTCTGGGCTCATAAATCCTTTACTCATGGGATTTGTGCTCCTAAATCTTCAAGGTACTTCTGAAAATATTTCTTTTAATACGAATTTATTCATTTTGGAAAACTTACCAAAATGTTAATAAATCCTAAATCAGTAGACTTACACCAAAGTCGACCTTCTCTGTTGCTGTGAGGAAGGAGAGTCGTTGGCATCAGTTGAATTGAAGGGGATTTCCTTTTGTTTTGCAATGTATGTGCAGACAAGCAGGCACCAAGCTACAAGTGAGTAACTTTCCCACTAATCCTCCAAGGCGTGTGACAATATGACCCTGAGCTTTTACAACTAAGAACAGTACGGTATGTAAATATTATGCACATATATGGTAAGTGCTCTACTTGCTGAAAAACACAGAAAATGATTCCCGAGAATGCCTTGCTGACCCTAAAGCTACACAGATTATTCTTTTTTTTTTGCCTGCAGCATTCATCTCTGTTCAAGACCATGATGATACATTAGATGCAAGTTCACTGAAGCAGGAATTGTGTCTTGTTGACTTTATTTCTCAATTAAGCATCTGTTTTATTTTGGACATAAATAATAAAAATGAGAAGTAAAAAAATTACTGTGTTGTATTTGCTACTATATTCTTTCCAAAAGTAGAAGTAATCACTTGGTGAACTGAGAACATTTTAACTGCTAGCTGGAAATCAGGATGTCACTAATTGTGCAACACACATTAAATGATGCCAAAGAACATGACACGTTCTCTGTGGTCCCACAGTTAGAAAACTGAAGAAAATTTGTTATTATTTCTTTGAAAATGTTGTGACATCCATTAAAGTCACTAATATATGGGAAAAAAGGAAAAAAGGGATATTGTTTTAACTCTGTGAATAGAAATTTCACAACACAATACAACGTCCCCTTTTTTATGATGAATATGTACCCTGATAAAAAAGTAGTAGTGGCACTAAAACAATGTGCAAAACCTTGGTTTATTTATATACAAGCAATTAGGATAAGGCAGATGAGGAAAAAAAGTGCAGTGGAGACTTACTGATGTTGCAATGGAAAAGAGAAGTTACGAATATACTTTCAATAACACTCCCAACTGTTGCAGGGCCATGTATCACCTAATATATTTTATGTGTTGTGGCGCATGATGGATGTTGAAAGTCCCCATCTCTTAACGTGTATATGTATCAGCAGATTCTCCCACTTCTCACTGTGTATTTTCTTGATTTGCAATTCAGCTTTCATTATTGATAGAGACTTGGAACCTGCAACGCACATAGAAGTCCCAAGAGTGCAGATCTATCCATGGAATTATACCAAGACTGAATTAGACCATGGACCTCAGAAGCCCCACTCACAAGGGTATGAACTACTGGGTAGGATCCATAGTTTCTGCACTTTGGTTATTTCCATTTACTTTAGTTAAACTTGATTAGATTCCAGCACTTGGAAAACCTTATCCTTTTTTTTTTTTTTTTTAAGAATATGTTTGCATATAAAGTACATTTTTCACATCCTTGCTCAACCTCCGCAAAAGGTTACTGATAAAAAGGGAACTTGCAACTTTGCCTGTGATACAGCAAGAACCAAGATGCCACTACATCTCGGGGACAAGCATCGGGTGATGGAAGAATACGATGCAATTGTCCAGGTGAGCTTAATGTAAGATTATTAACTGATGTAAGATTATTTCCTGCAGTGTCACTGAAAACGTTATTCCTGCATTCTTCCAGCATGACATAATGCTTGTGACTGATAGTGGCTGTTAGGTCCAGACCAGGAACAACAGCATCCTGCCGTCAAATCCTCTGCCTAATGCTCTGTGCTTCGCCTATTAATATTCAGTTAACTCCTGGTAACCCTACCATTCCTACGAGGGCCTTAAAACCCCTCCACTTTCTTCATCATGACATTATTACTTAATGATCACTCTGTTCTTATGGAAACACCTGTACTGAACTTTAAAAAAAAAAAAAAAAAAAAAAAAGAGGAAAGAAAAAGACAGCATCTGTGTAATGAAATGGGACAAAAATGGCTTTGTAGCTCCTGCCACCATTTACTGAAGAATTCAGAGTTCAGTTCAGTTTTTTAAAACCCGAAATAAACTTGTATGTCACACAGACTTGAATTTTCAGTATGGCTGAGCTGCTGCAGAAAACAAATAATAAATGAAAGTGCTGTATCTCTTGCTCTCGGGTTGCTGGCAGTGTTTTAGAGCATTAGAGCATTTGGGGATTTGTTAGGATTTAACCCCTGTGAGCAACTATGTCGTTAGGGGATAGTCCATTAGAAATCAGAGGGTTTTCCTTTTAAGGTCTTTTTCAAACACCATTAAAGGCAAGGGAAAAAACTCCCGTTGACTCTGTAGGCTGACTTTAGGCCCATGTAGAAGTCAGTTCAGTGACACCTACTTTTTCACTTCTGACTGAAAATTAGAATTGATCAATTGGTAAAAATAATGTGCAAGTACTTCTGCACAATGATTTCAGGGTATATTTCACTGTTTGTTGTTCTTAAGCTCTTGCCATCTGTTGTTCACAGATAGTCAGGCTAATTTACAGTTTAGTCATGAAAATGTTTGAAAACATAAGAACTTCAAAAGTTTTTGGACAAATGATCAATCATCTGGAAATTCATCACGGAAGTCCATTATACAGTAGCTGTAATCATTTCAGTCTTTTGTTTAAAGACTACCAGCCACTCAACTGGAAGCATGTACTGTATCCAAGATTTATGTTAAAGCTAAGGCTATAAGTCACCTTCTATGGAAAATAAATATTTCTGGACACCAAATAATCAATTACATAGATTTCAAAAGCTCCAGAGGTTTAAATTTGAGTGTCAGTACTATTTTTTTTTTCACTAAAGCATTAACATATAAACATGTATGTGCAGCTATACAAACCATACAGAAAGTTAGGCATTATCTTAAAAAGATGGCAAGAGCTAAAATAAACGTCTACACTTAGTGCAACAAAATTCATCCAAAAGTAGCTGATTCAGACAAGATGTGTGTACCTAGAAGTATATAAAATCATGATACAGCTGACCCAGAAACCAAGCTGGTTGTGGCTGTGCAAAGTTAGGATGACGCTCATCCACACTCTGTTGCAGAGTACTGAAACTACAGCAGGAACAGCAGGATGGGCAAGGTGTCCATTCCTCTGCTGCCAGTCAACAAATTAACACAAATGGAATGAATGGTAGATTTTGTTAGTATAACGACCAGGAACTGTGACTACTGAAGAGCAGACGCTATTTGTTCTGCTCTCCGTGAGATAGTTTTCAATATCTTTGTCAATGACATAGACAGTGGGATCAAGTGCACCCTCAGGAAGTTTACAGATGACACCAAGCTGAGTGGTGCGGTCGACGTGCCAGAGGGACAGGATGTCATCCAGAGGGACCTGGACAAGCTAGAGAGGTGGGCCTGTGAAAATCTCATGAAGTTCAACAAGGGCAAGTGCAAGGTCCTACACTTGGGTCGGCACAATCCTCATTATCAATATAGGCTGGAGGATGATAAGATAGAGAGCAGCCCTGCAGAAAAGGCCTTGAGGGTACTTGTGGATGAAAAGCTGGGCACAAGCCAACAATGTGCACTTGCAGCCCAGAAGGCCAATTGCATCCTGGGCTGCATCAAAAAGAACTGTGGCCAGTAGATTGAGAGGTGATTCTACCCCTCTACTCTGCTCTCGTGAGACCCCACCTAGACTACTGTGTTCGGCTCTGGAGTCCTCAGCACAAGAAGGACATGGACGTGTTGGAATGGGTCCAGTGGAGGGCTACAAAGACGATCAAAGAGCTGGAGCACCTCTCCTATGAAGACAGGCTGAGAGAGCTGGGGTTGTTCAGCCTGCAGAAGAGAAGGCTCCAGGGAGACCTTATAGCAGCCTTCCAGTAGCTGAAGGGGGCCTCCAAGAAAGCTGGGGAGGGGCTGTTTGCAAGGGCACGTAGTGATAGGACGAGGGGCAATGGTTTTAAGCTAGAGCAGGGTAGGTTTAGATTAGACATTAGGAAGTTCTTCTTTACAATGAGGGTGATGAGACACTGGGTCAAGTTGCCCAGAGAGGTGGTGGAGGCCCCATCCCTGGAGACATTCAAGGCCAGGCTTGATGAGGCTCTGAGCAACCTCATCTAGTTGAAGATGTCCCTGCTTACTGCAGGGGGTTGGACTAGATGATCTTTGAAGGTCCCTTCCAACCCAACACATTCTATGGCTCTATGATTCTATGGTTTTGATAATTCGCAGCTCATGGGTACACAGGACAGCTGTGGGCAGTAGCATCTTCAGTGGTCACATCCAAATCCAGCACAGCTCATGAATCAGAAACCCAATCTTGCATACCGGTTTTGTGAGATATAAGCAGTTTTAAAATGCAGAATTCATGCCCGATAAAACCACCTTTACACTGAATGACCATGGAAGAAGCAGGAACAGTAAGGTGTAAAGAAGTTCTTAGGTAAGGATAGGATTTGGGCTGGGTGGTTTTTTAACCATACTTGGTGATGCAGAAGAAGTGGAGTTAAACTGCATTCTTCACTCAGATAGCAGGAGGGAGTTTCACCTTCATCTCACTCCCTTCTTCAGAGCTGCACAGTAGGGTGGGTTCATTGTTGCGGTTTTTCGCATTATCCAGATGCAACACACATTGAAGATGGCTGGCAGGAGAATATTCGGCTCAGTACAAAGGTGTCCTGACCTAACAGAGCAAATCCCATGTTCCAGCCTCCCACACACCGTGGTCCTTCACATGCTTGTCTGTTACATAATAAGTGTATTAATAGTCGTTTACCAGAGATTCCTCTCCCCATCCCTATTAATTGGTTCACATGCTGTATTCATTGCTCTGTAATCCACAACTGTGATTTCCACCCTAACTGTGGGCCAAAGGAACCTTCTGGTAGAGCACATTTTTCTGTCTTTGTGCTTTACAGGGTACGGAGGGAATAGGAGAAGTAGGAACAAACAACAGAAGGGATGCTCTCAACTAACAGAGAATTCCCCACTCTTTCTTCAGTCCTGCTGTACATATGTAAGCAAAGACAATTCTTGGTGAAAATTAATATTCCTTTGTGGGAGTCAGAACTGAATCAGGATTGACGCTGATTTCAAATGCAGATGCTGGCACAGAGTAAAATTATTTTTCAAACACCGAAGCTTTCCCTGGTAAAGTATTTAAGGTTGCATTTTCAGGCTAGAAGGAAAAAGTGATGAAAAGTTCTTAAAACTGAAGAAACAAAATCCTTGATTCTGATCCAAAACCCAGCAAAACAAGATCCCATATGGTAATGGCTAATCTTAGGAGAATGGAGGGGGATAAAATGGGTACATTTTCTTTCCCCTCTCTCTCTCCTTTTTTCCCCTTTATTTTTTAAAGTTGCATGTAATATGTCACAGGAGGGTCTCTGCCAAAGGTGTGTTTTTGCCATCATTCACAAACAACACACATCCCATACTTTGTTCGTTGTGTCTCTGTAAGGAAATAGCAGAAGGCACTACATATCACCTGGCAGTGCAGTGCAGAGGTGTTAGTTCGGGTCCCGCAAGTGGCATAGCCCTGTTTTCAGCTGGACTTCATTAACCCGGTGCAAGCTTTTAGTGTTGTGATGGCTCTCTGTACTTCAGATAGTTCTGCTACTCTGTTTGGCATTGCAAAATATTGAATGATGAATTGTGGGCTAAGTGTAAATGCTTCTGTCCAGTTTTAAAACGCCTTTCCATATCGTCTTGGGAGCAATGCCTGTCCTTGGTTACACCATGTTTTGCACTGTGTATAAAGCAGCTGTGGTCCTAACTACTTCTTCTATGCCTGGTGAAAATCAAACAGCCAAGGAGTAATTATGTAGATACTATTGGGTATTATTATTGATTGATTGTACTGTTAAAGGATCTATAGTCATTAAACGAGGAAAGGTGCCTGGTATCCTAAGTAGACTCTGCAAACTAAATAAGGCTTCTCAAGAAGCCTGTTGTCTGAACAGACCCTTCAGAAAGAGATCCTGTGTTTCTGATCCACTGCCATAGATGGTCCTTCCCCATGTTTTACAAGAACAACAATTCATTTGGCAATGAGTTCAGTTGTTTTTCCTTCATATCCAAGTAGCTTTACACTTGTAGGGAGCCACTGGTTCCTCATCCATGGAAGGGTTTTCACAGTGGGGCTTGACAGACCTGTTAATTTTCATCCTGAAAATTGAGGCCTTAGAAGAAAATGGGACCATAAAACACACTGTCAGCATACATGATTCATAAAGGCAACATTTCAAAGATGCCTTACAAATTCAAGTAATGTGCAAAAATTGCAGACAGTTGTTGGGTGTTAGTTATCTGGCAATCTGTCTTTTTTCAAGTTGTAGTTGACATAATATAAGGTGATATAATTCAGTCATAATATAATTCAGCGATAATGTAATTCAGTCATAATTCAGTTCATAACGTAAGGTGATATAATTCATTTTATTGCTGCAGGTTTCTCTAAGAACTGCATGGATCCAGCCCAGTAGAAGAGAAACAATTTAGTGTAGTATCTTGTTATGAAACTTCAAATACTAAAGGAAATCACATCCACCACCTGCTATAGGGTGCAAATAGTTCACACAGAGAGTTTTGGGAGAAATTTACTCTCCATTTATATTTTATTAGTTTGGTAGTAACTGGTACTACTCAATTACCAATTACTACTTCAGACCACTAATCACTTCTATCCTAGACCGGGAGAAAAAGACTTTGTGTGGTGACATAATGCAGCAACTGCCAAGGCTAGTCTGGATGCTGAAGGGTCAAACATGCTTACAGGGTTTTGCTTGTGTTCGTTTTAGTGTTTGTAAAGACTCCCATAAAATTCATTACAAGTAGAGCTGGAAAAAGCAAAGGAACAAAGAGAACCATTCAAAAATGATGGTGTGGCAAAAGCCAAGCATTCAGAAGAAATATGAAATATATAGACTTTCATTCAGAACTCAGATGTAGTACCAAAAACTTGAAATATTTTGGATTCAGAAAGCTCTTGTGTTGCTGTCTTGACGTAGTCCAGTGCTTCTGTTCTGAATGGACAATAACAGACTAGAGACATCTGCCAGAGATGGAGTTCAGACAAATCACCTACTCTGTCCGATGAGCGGCCTCATTTCATGGACTTGAAGTCCATAAGCTTGCTAAGAAGTCAAGAGAGGGAATGCAAACCAATCAAGACACTTCTGAAAGATGAAGGTGGCAGTTATTTCCACAATATTTCAGCTTTGACTGTTTTTTAAAATAAAACCAGAGTATTCTGGGCAATTTTGGAGGAAAAATTCTATTTACCTCACAACCTAACTTTCTACTGTAAAATAGCTTTCCTGGGTTGTGCTCCGCTGTCTATTTTCTTCTGGGAAGAATGCAACACTGTTTGTTTCCTCTTTAAAAACTCTGCAGTTCCCTAGTGAATAACTTGAATCCATTCATCCCACACCCATGCCATGCTTAAGTATGTTGGCTCAGACAACGAAAAAGCTATTTTTCAGAAGTAATAATTGACATGAGTGAGAGGTTAAGTCACGTGCAGCTGACAAAGGAAAGGAGCGGTGTTTCTATGGTACGAGAGCAGTTTCACATTTTTGGAGTATTTTTTTGTATGACCTGTACAGGGAGCATTCTCCTGTATAGCTTCTGTATTAGAATGTTCTTTTTTGGTTCATTTTGTGTATCACACAGTGAACCATGGAAATGCAATATTATTTTAATAAAAAAGAATTAAATGTAAATTAACACTTAATAATTTTTATTTAATTTTGATTAGCATGTAAAACGTACTTTAACTACATCAGAATAAAACCTGGAACTTGAGCAATTATTTTAATATATGCCGAGTGTATAATACCCTTTTAGGACTGGACTCCCCTCTGATGTTGTGTGGGGGCTTTTTATAGTGAAACATTTAAAATAACAGCTAATTTGTAACATACACACATACATATGAAACACATTATTTTTAGAGCATTATTTTTACTGTGTATCTTGAAATAGAGCGTGCGTGTGTACTCATTTAACACAACTTGAACTTTTCAAAAACTCGTCTCACATTGCAATTGATATACATTACTTCTAAAGCAAAAGACGAAAGAGGAGGGTTGTTGTTGCCTTACGCATTTCCGTCCGCATCACTCTCGCAAACGGCAAGAACTATGAAGGTCTTAGAAATATTTCTTCATTTCAAAGATAAAAGTTTGCACTAATTTGGCATGCCCTAGTCTCAGCTACCTGGTATTTCTAATGACCTACCCTGTAGTCTAGCTTTGGCTGCAGTATTAAACACATGGGGGTGGTGCCAACCTGTTCTTTTTTTTTCCCCGCCACGTGCCTCCTGCAGTCACAGCACCAGGCAGCCCCCAGTCACACTTTGCCCCTTGAAGCATCACTGTATCCCACGCCATGCTAATGTTCTCTCTTGAAAAAAAACTCATAAAGACTCATTTTTTTCAGAGTGCCAAGTAAGTCCTGCAGACTTCTGTGAAACACCGCACAGTTATTTTTGCCCAAAAAGGGCCTCAGGGTTGTGTAGATTCAGATATAATGGTTCTGTTTGCTGAGGTGCTGAGCAATTTCATCTCTGTCAAGTAATTGAATCACAGGAATTCAACAGTTCTGGAAGCTGGCTTTTCAGATAACCAGCTAACACTCCCCAAAATAACCTAGGTTAATTTTTTCACTTTTTAGTAATGTTGATCAAATGAATGTTACAAGATAAAATCAGAGTGCTTTCTGAAGTAATAATTTAAAAGGAAAGCAGTCAGAATTAGATCTGCCAAAATGAAAAGAGATAGGATATTGTGTGTGAAAAACTGGTTTACCAGAGGCATAGGAAAATCTGGGTTTCTAAAAAATAAAAAAAAAATAAAGAAAAAGAAAAATCTGCTGACTGAAAAAAAAACCTAGAATTTTTTTTTCCCATAAGACAGGATAGCAACAGCATTGACTTCAATGCCATAACACGATTATAACTGCAAGAAGGGAACACCAGATCACAGACCATGTAGTTCAAAACCAAGAATAACTCCATTTGCTGATGTCGGCAATTTTCACAAATAGACTAAAATAGCCCATTACTTAAGTGTTTAGCTGCTCAGATGATTTGGGTTTTCAGTGCCTTTTTTTTCCCCCTATTTTTCCCTTTTTCTTTTTTGAAGGAAGGGAGTTTGGGAAAATTGTGTTGGCTATTGTAAGTACAGCCTGTACTCTGTCTCAATGCTTGACCCTGCATTCTTTCTTTTATATGAGATGAAATTCATTTTCCTTGGGCTAGCATAAAATAAGAACACCATGGAAGTTTGTATCATTGGCAGAGGTGAAGGGTGGGCTGGAGTGGATGATCTAATTGGGCTTCTCCATCTTGAAGTTCTCGCATGCTGTGAAGTTCTGTGATGAAGTGTTGGTTTAATTTTACTGGACTTCAGTGGCCAGCTTGTGAAATCTGGCTAGCAAGAACACAATGGAGCTTACTGCACTATTATGGCTGGGTTTGCTATGTTGTTTATTTGCTTAGAAAAGAGCTTTTTCAGTACATAAATCATAAAAATAAAGGTAGTCTCCATTAACACCTTAAAAGTCTCTCAGGACAGATATATCTTTGTAGCTTCAGTGGGGCTTTTCCACATGTCTATCCATTCCGTCGTGTAGATGGCATAAGAGTCTGACAGTGTGGAGGCAGAAAGTCCTTGAAAACTTAGAAAAGAACCTGGACCTGTTCTTTGGTAGTATTTTTAAAATACACAATTATTGCTTTCTGACAATATCATGAAATGAATTTCACAAATGACTTGCATTAGAGAAGCTTGGCTGTATAGTCTGCATATGACCAGGAAGCTGATTTTGAAGAATGACTTAGGAAAAACCTCTTAATCTGTGGTTTCAATTTTATTTGGGCCTTATCAAGTACCTGAAGTGATTCATTGTTCTTCTATGCCCAGGGGAACTTGTCTGAAAGAGCTAGAATAGGTAAGGGAAAGACACGTTCTATTTGTCTTTATTTGTTGTAAATTACTGAACTTTGAGTTATTACTGTTACTATAAGGAAATTACTGCACTCCTACCACCATTAAAAAAGAGACATTCTGGAAAAGTAAGGAAATTACTGGGGGAAATATATATAAATAACTTTAAATTCTCTCCTCCTGACCCCTCAAACTGCACCTGCCAGATGACGGCCTTATTTGTATCCCGGTACATAGAATGTGATAAATTGCTCAGAAGATCAAACTAATTAAGTAGCTGTTATTGCTAAGAATGCCTTTTAAAAAATGAAAAATTAAGTTGTATTTAGCACTCAACACCTACACACCAAAGTACATAACCCAGATGAGCTAATCTTTAAAACTGCTGCAGAAATGAGCTAATGTTTTTAGGGAATTGTATGCACAATATGGCAAGAGATCAATAACAATTGGGGAAAAAAAAGCCACCTAAAACTACTCATCTGCTAGCAATAAAGAATTACCAAGTTGAAAAATGTATTAACTGGTTTTTGGCTTGTTTGTATTGTCTGTTTTGTGGTTTCGTATGACAGGCTCGTATCTTGGCACCAGCACAGAAACAGTGTTCAGTGTGACAATGTGTACCTTTACAACTTATGGCAGCTATGCAAAAGAAGAGACAAAGATGTTATCTCTGCAAAATGGTAAAAAGGCATTGATAATACTGAATAGACTGGAAGCAAAACTATGTGTATGCTGTATATATGCATACGTGTATGGTATACTTGCATATATCCAAGCACACACATGCATATATATGAATCTCAGAAACAAAATTTTGGTCTTAAAAGCATGAAGTTGGCCTCAGGAGCTAAGAAACTGAATTTGTGAGCTGTTAAATGTCAGAGCTGACCTCTGGGAGTTTGAGGAGGGATGATGTGGTGAAGGGCAGGCTTCAGGTCATGTTTTATACAAGAAGTTTAATTGTTCTGGCTAGGAAGCAAAAGTGACTCATTTACTTGAAGTGGGTCCCTATCTCCCAATGCAGATTTCGAATGGGGGAGGATACTGCTAGCAATAATATCTTTAAAAGAATTGGACTGGTTTACTTCAGTATTTTAACTACTTCCATTCAGATTCATTTGTTTTGGACACATAATTTGATAGTGTTCCAATGATAGCAAAACCCAGTGCTTTTGTCACCCTTCTTGAACCCATGCAAGTCTTTTCGTTGTATTTAAATCGGAGTATTTTTGCCAAAGAAAATTGTAAGCTAGTGGTCTCTTTCTGAGCCTTTTATTGAAAAATGTAATAAAGTATTTAACTGTATAGGTTGTAAAGTCATCGTGACACTGGGTTTGTGGTGTTGCTCTTTTCAGTTTCACTTCTGTCTCAGAAAGCTCCCTCTACAGATTAAGCATGTGCACTTTGAGTTATGACAAAAGACAAATAACACACATATATAAATAAATAACATATTTCACTTTTTTTAGTAGTGTCTAATTTATTAATGAAGGGTTTTCATTCATTTCAGTTCAGCTTGTCTGCATCCTGCTTTATCCACTTTCATACATCAAGCTCCTATTTCTTGGTTCCCAGGCTGTTCCCAGCCTCTAGTTACCTTCAATTTCAATTTTGGAAACTTCTATTTTTTGGTGACATATTTTCTGTAAAAGTTAATTTCAGTACAGAATTGCCCTAGAAAATGTAAATGTGAGGATGATTTGCAGGCTGCCTTCAAGCACAAGTCCCATGACTTCTGCTGGCACAAGGTGAAATTTCTACTTCAGTAATGATACTGTGCCTGGCAAACATAATGTTGACGTAGTTAAAAATTGAGAGAATTCTCTGAAAATGAGATTTACTGATGAGTAGGATGAATAAGAAAATACAAATAGAAGATATACGAATGTATACTAAAAATTGGGCCAAGCTGCAAAAGCTGGACCCAGAGCCAAGCCGCCCTGAAGTTTGGAAGGATGACATTCAGTGCTCTTTTCAGCTCATTAAAGATATAATTGGAGGCCAATCACAAACATTTTATCTGCTTTCTCTGAAGTTCAGGTATTAAAAAACGTCTGAAAACTGTTTTCTCTGCGAGCCCAGGTGTAGTATCAGTATTCTTTCATATACCAGCAACCTCAACTGAAGGAAACCAAATATGCTATCAATTAGAATAACATCTGTTCAAAAATTGTATGGAGATGAAGATACGCCTTATATTAGCTCTTCTTGTCTTATGACCCTATCTGGTGAGTTCTGCTTATGCCTGAGAACCCAAAGCATTTGACTTTGCTGCAGTTCTTTTTTACAAATATTTTCTTTGGTTTCAGTAAAGACCATGCTAGCCAAAAATTTGGACTGAAAATCTGGATGAGGGTTAAGAGCTCAGTGAACTAAACCCAAGTACTGTATCTGAAGACAGGAACATGAAATCTTATGAGAACCCTAGGTCAGTGAATGCAGCCCTTTACTATTGCAAGCAACCATGGTATACAATCTGCCTAGGAAATGAATCAAGTTTATTCTGTTTCTTCTAGTCCTGCTGGAAGGCTGGATCAGCACCTCACTGTTCAGAGTGCTAATAACCTCTTCTCTCTTTTCAGCTTATATTTATTCATTCCCACTTTGTAGCCATTAGCTTCTTTGTCAACAGTGCCATATAGAATCAACTGCTTTACTCCCTCTAAAATGTTTACAGTGCAACAGTATCTCCTTCCTGCTTTTGTTCTAGTAAACTAAATTATCCATTTATTCTCATCTTCCCTCATCCCTCTAATGAGTCCAAAAGCCTTTCTTTCTAAAGCTATTCCAGTTTAAATTAATCCCTTTTAAACAAGTGTGACCAAAATGATACCAAATGAGCTTTCTTCTGAGTCAGTGCTGATACTTCTCTCTGCATATTTACTTTCTGCATGATTTTCTTTTTGGGGGGGAGGAGTGTTGTCACATCCCTTTCATAGATCATAGCAATTCTGTGATAGGGTTGCCAGGGTTGTAGAAAATTACACAGAATCACAGAATGCTTTGAGTTGGAAGGGACCTTAAAGATTGTCTAGTTCCAACCCCCCTGCCATGGGCAGGGACACCTCCCACTAGACGAGGTTGCTCAAAGCCCCATCCAGCCTGGCCTTGAACACCTCCAGGGATGGGGCATCCACAACTTCCCTGGGCAACCTGTTCCAGTGCCTCACCACCCTCACCGTAAAGAATTCTTCCTGATATCCAATCTAAATCTACCCTCTTTTGGCTTAAAACCATTACCCCGTGTCCTATCATAACACTCTCTGATAAAAAGTCCTTCCCCATCCTTCCTGTAGGCCCCCTTTAGGTACTGGAAGGCCGCTATAAGGTCTCCCTGGAGCCTTCTCTTCTCCAGGCAGAACAACCCCAACTCTCTCAGCCTTTCCTCTTAGCAGAGGTGCTCCAGCCCTTTGACCATCTTCGTGGCCATCCGCTGGACCCGTTCCAACAGGTCCATGTCCTTCTTGTGCTGAGGACTCCAGATCTGCACACAGTACTCCAGGTGCATCAGTTTTGATGGCCCAGTTTATAGGACAAGTTCAGTTTTGGCGATCACCAGATTGAATTCATTGCAATTTGCAACCTACAAATTATGCTATAAAGCATACCCAAGTCTCAAAGTAAAACTTAGCAAAGACCACACACTGAGTTAGCTTACTTCTTATCAAACCATAAAAAATCACAAATCTTCCCTTTTTCATTCAACAGATTTAGAACTTAAGACAAGCACTTGAAATATACAGTCTAAGATTTTCTTTTGCAATGAAAAATGAAAGCAGGTGAATTTCCTATTTTTCTAATTTTACTGTAAAAACTTTGCACACTCTGATCGGAGTGAGGCACCTTCTCTTCACCTCCAGATTGAATCCTTCTGGTATGCAGAGTGTTTCAAAACATAATCCAAACTTAAACTTTGCAAATTGCACTTATCTTCATCATACACTGGGAATAAACAGATGACTCCATATCAAGGCCAGCAGAGCTTTTTTCTTTTCCTTTTCTTTACACAACCAACCAACTTTTTTGATTGTTTCTGCTAGAGAGTTTTTCACAAGTTGTTTTTAACCTTTCCTGTGGCAATGTATCATTATTTCTCATGAATAACTGAATTCCACACAGTTGTCTCCTTACAGTTCTTATGAACATTTCCTGATGTATGAAAAGGACAAGCACTAATAGACCTGAGTAGATAAGCAAATATGAATGTGCCCGTAAAATGAGGGGAGAAAGTTATATTATTTTTATTGCATTTCTTCCAAAGATGCAGCATATCTTCCTGGTCTGATGCCAGTTGATGTGAAAGGGAGCCCAAGCAAATTCAAATGCTATACTTTGAGAAGTATCATCATCAAGGGGACATGTTTAGTTCAAACACAAAGGAGGTAATGTTTTTGCATAGCATGTAATTAAATTTTGGAACTCATTACCAAGTAACATTGTGAAGGCAAGAAGTTTAAAGGGATCCTTTGAATGATAGACTAACTCAATTAGGGATAGGTCTAGTGCTATTAATAGCAATAGCGTCTCAGTCTCTCTCTCAAACTCAGGTGATTCCCTAAGCCATACACTACTAGAGGATGAGAAGCTACGTAAGAGAAAAAGTCGTTGTTTATGTCTTCTAGCAACACTGTCAAAGACAGGCTAGTGAATTAGAGAAATCTTTGACTTGCCCCAGGGTGGGTGTTCATAAATTTTTATATGGATTTAGGTAATCAAATGCAACAACACAGTGACATGTGGTGTTAAGAGACCGTTATAATGTACTTATGAAAAACTTATCTGCAGATATGGCCTTTGAGCCTTGAAAGGGGTAAGAAATGCAAGGAGGTATTTATGGGTCTAATTTGTACAGATATTGTACAGCACTTTTGCTTCTGTGGATGTCTGCCAGCATTCTGAGAAAAGGATAACACACACATTTATCTCCCTGGTGCATGGATTTGTCTGCCCAAGAATTGTTAGAAATTCTAGTGAAGATACACCCTGTAGATGTTGCTCCACGAGAGAAAACAGTGGGCAGTGATGACAGATGGGCTTGCACTAGATGGTAATAAAGTTACAGAAGTTTAACAGCGCTCCTTAGTAGCAAAGGGAAATCAAAGCTGGTAGAGTGTTTTGGCCAGATGAATACTTTGAAATGTCATTGTTTATTTCGACCTCTTTCATCTGCAAAATGGAGGTAGAAATCTTCAGTGAACAACCTCTCTAGTGAGACTTACCAGGCACTCTCTTCCTGCTTATGCCAAAAATAGAAGATTAACATTTTTTTTCATGTGTTATTTGAGCAGTCATCTGCTAGCCTGAACAAAAGTGTGCAAATGGCTAAAGAAATAAAAAATAACAGTTTTGATTAATTTCTGGTTTCTTGGTATTCTGCTGTCAGAAACAGACCTGTAGGTCCCTGATAATCTAAGGGCAATCTCAGAGGTAAAGGTTGTGCTGCAAAAGGCAACAACTTAACATTTACTGGAAAATCTCTTGGCAGCCAGTGTGGCCAAAGCAGCGCATGGAGTGGTGGCCAGAGAGTATCCAGGAGTGACTGGATGAGACACTGTTTCAGCAAGTCTTTCCTTTACTCTTCATTAAAAGAATTTCTATGTAGCTGCAAATAGAAGCTAGACCTGCCTTGGAGTCAGTCCTCAAGGACAGACAGGAGCATAAAGGGGCATTACACTGTATTGCTCTTGGACCACAATGGAAATGTGGTTTGAGTTTTGGGAGGGCTCAGGTTAGTTTTTATTTGGCACAAACAGTTTAATGAAGCTTTAGATTTCAAATTCTATAAGGCTGCCCGGTTCAAGTTGATTTTACATTCATTTTATTCATTACATTGATTTTACATATCAGAAGTTACACAGTAACTAGGTACCAAATTTGGGTATGCAGAATTAGAGCAGACTTTACGGACTACTCAACAGAATTTAATATACTAGTGCAGGAAACATGATTTCACAGGAATTCAAGGTTACGTGTATAAACCAACTTATTCTTGTCAGTTGATTATTCTCTTTGTGATGCTGGGGAGTGCATGCTGAAGATTTGTTTTAAATGACTGTTCCCCAGCATTGCTTCACAATGTTGCTTTTCATAAGAATGTGGTGAGTTATCTAAAGTCTGCTTTATATGAAATGTTTGGAAATGCATTTGCAGTTGCAACTGCAAGGAATGGGTAGTGGAAATTCATCAAGCCATACAGAGGCAGATGCTGTGAGGCAATGAATTAACAATAATAATAACATCTGATGCCGTGGGTTATTTTCATTCTAAAATTAACTTATGCACAATACATGCCACTTGCATTTTTTAACTCTTTTCCCCTTTTGGGTGCAGACAAACAAGAAATGGGCATGCTCTTAAGAAGTAGTAATTTTAGGAAGTTTTACAAATGCAATTACAGCAAGACATTGTAGCTTAGATTGCACGTGGGTAAACACGTGCTTTCACACCAAGGGAAAAGTTTAGCTTGGCAACTGAGGCTGAGAAGCATGACTCCGATCTCGCTTAAAGCCAAAACTGCAGAAACCCAAGCCATTTCCAAAAATAACATCAAAATTAGAGCCTTGAACCTCCTCAGACTGGTCATGCTGAGAATGATGATCCTGGGGACCAACAAAGCTACTGAGTCCCTCATGGAAACATTTTTGTGTGCTGATTTTGTGCTTCAGCCATGGAGAAAGAAATATATTTCAGCAACTGAATACAAGTATAAATCAAATTAATTCAGTTTCTAGGATTATTTTGCTATTTTAAAATGATTATGAATTTTCAGGGCTTTTTTAGAATCATACTAATACCCTAGACTAAATCCTCTTAATTGACATTTATTAACAGGGAAGGTAGATTAGATGAACTTCACCAATAACTTTCTTGCAAGCTCAGAATAGACTCTTGAGATACTCATGAAGCGTCAGTTAACGTAGTATCTCAATGTCCCACTCTATTTCAGTGATTTTTCTTTGCAAAATCCCTCCAGTGTTAGAAAGGCAGAGAATCATTGTCATCTCTATTTGCAAGTGGAAAGCCTGTAGCCAGCTAAGAGACCGTTATTAAGCAAGAGTGAGAAATCTAAATTTTGGAAGGATCCTAGGCTCTGGTCCTTTCTCAAGGGATTAAATACACAGGCAGTGTTGGGATCTGGATCTAAACTTTGCATTCCTTTCATTCAAGCTAGGCACAGGACCTGGTGGGAGTCATTCTCCTGGGTGATGGAAAATTTCCACAAATGAACCTACCACTTTGGTGTCAAGAGACCTACCAGGTGAATCCTAACAATGCTTAGGAGAGAGAGAGGCACTGAGATGTCCAATTTAGCCAGGAAGGCTTTGCAGAGATAAAGCTTCAGGTGCTTAAGGAACATAACTTTTGTGAACATATGTATCTTGGTGATCATGCTCTTGAGATGCCTACAATAATTTTCAGCCATTTAAATGAGATGTGACAGCTTATGTAGGAAATCTGTGGTGAAATGGAGAACTGGACACTAGTCTGAATCCAAAGGAAAGCATTACCCTCTGTTTATTTTTTCTATAGACAAAGTTGCACTGTCTCAGAAACCAGCAGTGACATGGAGATATCCAGGATTGCTGTCAGGCTCCCAGTGGCAGGAAACGAACTCCCCATTAAATACCTAACTAGGTAAGTTCATCTAGGACATGAAGCAGTGGGACCAAGGCAAAAAGTACAGAAGGAGCAGAGGTCCCGAGTGGAATAGATTCCTCTGCAATACTGGTAGCCTGCTATGAAAAGTAAGATGGTTTGTCTTTATAGCCCTTTTTCCTCCATAGGACTGCAGCCAGGATCTCTAAGTACTTGCAAAAGACAAAGTAGTTTTACTCTTTTGGAGGTATGAAAGGGAGGAGAAAGGATCTCTTCCTATTGCAGACCCGTGTTAGGTGCCCGCTATCTTGGCAATGCTAACACACACAGGACCCTTTTTCCTAGTACAAAAGGGGCAGTGAGGGGTTCTGAGGGATGAAAAGTTGGTTCAGTCACAGCTTGCAGTCTGTTTCACAGTGAGAAGCAAGGATGCAACACCATTTTAAAGAGGCATTTCAAATTAACCCCCACCCAAGCATAACTAGAGAGTCTCAGGGGGCACTTTCCATTCAGCAGTTCTTAGTGTGGGCTGTATGCGAATAGCACTAGCTAGCACAACATTATTTAACCTTTAGTGTGTTTATTTGGCGGCAGAATAAGTTTTGATTTTCCCATTTATAGAGATTCTGCTGGGAGAAACAACATATTTCACACTAGCCATTGCAGTTCCTGAGCAGAGTAATAAAGCAGAGTGATGGATAATGCACCCCCTCACTCCCTGTGCTTTATTATGCATTTCTACATAAAACTATTTTCAGTATTTTGAGAAGGAAGTCCTGACAATCAGCACTGGTGTTTATGAAACTCCAGACCCTATCCGAGAGTCCCCTGACACAAATGTTCTTCCTCACAGAAGGAACTGTTTCCTTAGTTCTTTCACTTCTTTAGAGCTGTTCCCTACAACTCTTTTCTAGGCGTTTTCCAACTGAATAGACTTTATTTAGGTATTGTGCTTTTAGGTAGCTATTTGATTACTCCATCAGAAAATTGAAAAAAGCTCCCCAGAAACTCAGGAGGAAGCCTGAATACCTTACACAGGTGGGTTTTTTCCAGGCAAAATCAAGGAAAGAGCTATGGCTCTTCTCAAAGCTTGTCCAGTGTAGTGTACTTATCAATATTTTAATTTGTGCTAGAAACTGCTCGGTTGTCCTGTGCATTCTCTTGTTTTTCAAAGCTTCAGCACACAGCAAGAGGAATAACAGTTGTTTATTCATCATTAACAAAAAGTGTCTACAATACTCCATAGCTGTATAGTGCTGTTAAATGAACTACTGGATTTAATAATGCCACTCGTACTTAAAGTTACTCACATGCTTACATAGTTTGCTGAATCAGGGCTTAAGCGAACTGCCTAAAATCACTCTAGATGTCTGAGAAGCCAGAACTCCTGACTCCTAGTTCCGTGCATTAACCACAAGATTATCTTTCCCCTCCTGGGAGATTCAAACTCAGTGCATTTCAAAATGACCACTAGTGAATGGCGGATAAGTGAAATGGTACACATAAAAATAACTATGATCCGAAGTTTTCCTTCAAACTAAATGTTAGCACAGACCCATCTGAAGTTTCCATTTGAACATTTCCATTGCTTTAAAATTTATTTTCCATGTTCACGTACATCTCGATTCTGGCCCAAACCAGAAGGTGACGTGCCAAAATACTGTACAAAAGGATATTTTTGTGGTCCAAGTGCAAGCATTCAATGCTGAAAGTCTTGCGACAAAGCTTGTTCTCACAAGGTCTGCAGCCAAGTCTTGAAGATTTCAAGTGCTTAGATAGTATAAGGCCAGATCCTTGGCTTCAAGGGAAATATACCTCTTCATACCAGCTGAAACTCTGTCCCTAACATGTATTCGGTGTCTTTCTAATCCACTGTTACTGTACTACCTAAGTGTAGAAAACACATGGTGATTCAAGACAGCCAGCACAGCTTCACCAAGGGCAATTCCTGCCTGACCAACCTAGTGGTCTTCCATGACGGGGTGACAAAATTGGTGGACAAGGGAAGAGCTACAGACGTTGTCTATCTAGATGTCCGTAAGCCCTTTGACACCGTTCCCCAAAACATCCTTCTCTCTAAATTGGAGAGGTATGGATTTGGTGGGTGGACTGTTCAGTGGATGAGGAATTGGTTGGATGATTGCATCCAGAGGGTAGCTGTCAACAGCTCAATGTCTAGATGGAGATCGGTGACAAGTGGTGTCCCTCAGGGGTCTGTATTGGACCAGTACTGCTTAATGTCTTCATCAATGGCACAGACAGTAGGTTTGAGTGCAACCTCAGCAAGTTTGCAGAAGAGACTGAGATGAGTGGTGCAGTTGACACGCCTGAGGTACAGGATTCCATCCAGAGGGACCTGGACAAGCTCAAGAAGCCCTGTGAACATCAATGAAGTTCAACAAGGCCATGTGTAGGGTCCTACATCTGGGTTGAGGCAATTCTCAGTATCAATTCAGGCTGGGGGATGAAGGGATTGAGAGTAGCCCTGACAAGAAGGATTTGGGGGTACTGGTGGATGAAAAGGGGCATGAGCTGACAATGTGCACTCACAGCTCAGGCCAACCGTATCCTGGGCTGCATCAAAAAAGGCATCACCAGCAGGTTGAGGGAAGTGATTCTGCCCCTCTACTCTGCTCTGGTGAGACCCCACCTGGAGTACTGCGTCCAGCTCTGGGGTCCTCAGCACAGAAAAGATGTGGACCTGTTGGATCCAGTCCAGAGGAGGTCCACAAAAATGATCAGAGGGCTGGAGTACCTCTCGTATGAAGACAGGCTGAGAGAGTTGGGTTTATTCAGTCTGGAGAGGAAAAGGCACCGCGGACACCTTATAGTGGCCTTTCAGTACTTAAAGGGGGCTTATAAGAAAGATGGGCACAGACATTTTAGCAGGCTTGTAGCAATAGAAAAAGGGACAATGGTTTTAAACTAAGAGGGTAGATTTAGACTAGCTAGAAGGAAGAAATTTTTTACACTGAGGGTGGTGAAACACTGGAACAGGTTGCCTAGAGAGGTGGTAGGTTCCCTGTCCCTGGAGACAAACATTCAAGGTGAGCTTGGATGGGGCTGTGAGCAACCTGATCTAGTTGAAGATGTCCCTGCTCACCGCAGGGAGGGTTGGACTAGATGACCTTTAAAGGTCCCTTCCAACCCAAACTACTCTATTATTCTAAATATTCCAAAGCCTGTGTGCCTCCTTGGACCTCTATGTTGGGAAAGATAAAAAGAAGGAAACCTGTAAGCACCCAGTAGTGTCCTGCAAAGTCAAACACAAAACTAGGCAATTTCATCAACTTTGAAAACCTTTTTTCCTTTGTACTGCGTGGCTTAATGGTCATAGGGCAAACTGTGGGCTACATTATGCAATGCTGATGGTAAACATTTTGAATGAGCAAACACCCAACCTCTACATCAATGGACACTGCATCACATGAACAATCTCTGACTGCTCCTTACAGTAATTCACATACAATGTTGCTTGCATAGTTGTTGAATAATATTTGCTGCTGGACCTATAACAAGCTGGTAGGGATGGTGGAACACACATACTAAAGAAAAATGACTCCTGACACACATATAAACACACACATGTGGAATGTCCCGGGGTTAATACAGAACTAATGACCATTTGCATCATAAGCATCTCTTCGTAAGTGAATCCAGGGCCATTTTTCTTTTCCCTATTTCAGATGAAGTGAAAGTATACAAGAATACACAGAATCTTCTGCTACAAACGTGAATTTTGTTACCTAATAATGCTAGGCATAAGAGGTGAAAGACAGACTGGGTTTCTAAAGCCACCCAAAGTGGATTCTGGCTACACCCTTAGGTTTACAGAAGCAGCTTGGCACCCATCAAGCAGAAATCACAGGCATGCAGAAGGGAGCTGGTCTTAATGCTGCAAATGTGTTTATGCTGGAACTCAAAATAAATAGGGAATAATGTGTCTTGTGTGTGCTGAGCAAGCCTGACACCAACAAATTGAGCTGTTTTGGAAAATGCTGCCTGGGGAAACTTTAGCACTAAGCTTTAAAAGGAGTGGAGCCAGAAGTGGAAAAAAAAAAAAACCCACACCCAACCACCAACAACAAATAACCCAGAATGTATTTCAAATCTGTGCATATGCTATAGGAAAACCCTAAATTAAACAGCTTGGCTTTGGGCAACACACAAATCTTCACCACTTCGTAGCTCATTAAAATGGTCGGGGTTCCCAAGAAATATAAAAAATCATCAAGCACTTAACAAACACACATTCAACAAGAGTTGAAAAGTTTTGTACATTTTATAGGGGGTGAGCCCGAGCTATTTAAGGAGGTATAATAACCTGGAACTATAATGGGAGTCAGAAAGATCATCTGAAACAAACACCCACAACCAACTGCTTCATTAATTCCTAGTCACGATTGCAGGATTAAGAAAGCATTGAAAGGGATTGTGTTTGTAGTTTCTGTAAATCAATGAATTTTGATGCTAAAGAAAGTAAGGTATTGATTTGGAACACTACCAAAGTTAAACTGAGCAAAATAAAGACAGATTCTGCACAAGGGTCCTTTGTCCTTTTCTAGCAATGCCTCTTTATTGCAATTCTATAGTCCCAGAAAGCCACAGTGAGCACAAATAGCAATGAAACAAAAACAGGCTCATTTTTGACAAATATACAGTAGATGTAATGAAGAAACTTTTAAAACTATTTTTACTGAGGGTCTGAGAAAGGTTTGTTTGTTTGATGCTATGAATCATGAGCATGTGTATATAATAAACATCAGAGAGCTAGAAGAAGAGTTTTGATAAGCCCCACGAATATTCGGATGTTTTGGTGAAGTCTCTACACCTCCTAAATGTATAAAATTGATGTGGTTTGTCAACCTTTTCATAGCATTTCTACTAACACTAGAATGCATTAGTAAGAATACTGTACTATATTGCCCTAAACAGTGCTCTTCTGCTGGGACAGGTCTCTTGAGACCACCATTTGAACTTGGGCTGCTCTCCTGGTGCATCTTTTACAGCCGCCCATAGTCATAGCTCTCGAATCTGAGAGGAAAAAGCATTTGGTAAATCCCAGTGGTCAATAACACTAGAAAGGTCATGAGGAAACATGTTTTTCCCCCACATAGTCTTTCAGTCGAGCTATGAAAACCTGCTATGAACTGTGAGCCCACTGTACCGTTTTCAAGGATTGTGCAGCTGGGTAGCGACCGCCTTTGCAGGTTTAGCCTGAATGCCTAAGTTAGCTGTAATTTTACAGTTCATGCCTGGGATCAGGTAGCTAGTGACTGAGACTGCTAACATACAGTGGCGTTTTCCTAATCTACAGGAAACACGTTTTATTTGCAGCTTAAATCAAGGTCTGTCACACCTCGAAAAGTGAGAGTTTGATTTGTAATTGCTGTCACCATTGGTGTATAAATAAATGCACATCTAGTAATACACAAAATCTTTTTGTGTTTTGCTATTATGTTCAAAATATAATTATTCCTATTAAATATTACATTTCATAGGTACTAATATGGAGAGAGTTACTATGTGTTAATATAGAATATGTTTTCTAATTATATTGTGGTTTTACACCCTTATGTTTATTACATTACTGTTAGATTCGAAATATCATTGGTAGCACACTGGTTAAGATTTTCCTCTCTATTGAATTTTTGAGGATGAAGAAACCACTGAAGTTCCCATTCCTGTGACAGAGATAAATTCACGCCAATAAAGTTTTTAAATGTACATGCAGAAGTTCACACATGTGCTGGCAAAGACAACGTATCACCTCATGAACAGGTTTTATATAGCTGGTGGCAAGAAAAATTAGCTGGCATCTCTAGTCACAGCTCAGTTTGGTTACACCTAAGACCTATATTCTATGTTCTATGGCTATGACTATATTCTAGATGCATGACAGATTGTCAATACATTTTAACATGAACATTTTTGGAACCCAAGCTATTTCTTTTCTTTTGTGCTATCTACTGCATACATACTCATGGCATACTGCCTTCCCCTGCATGGTTTTTGCTTCTTTCTGATGTTTAGTTCTGTTTTCTCTGGCTCTGACATTCAAGATCTTTCAGCTGGCCATTTTTCCTTCCTATATCTGCCTTGCCATTTTCTCTCACCACTTTCTGGTTTTGTCTCACAGCTGAAGTTCAGTTTGGTCAGGATTTTAACCTTGGTATGGCTTAGTAACCCTTAGTAAGAGCTATTTAATATACAAGATTCCTTACTACGCATACTTCTTACACACAAAGGATACAGGGTTGGGGGAAATGTCTTGCCACAGTTTTGGTAAAACTCAGGTACCTTTCCTTCCTGTGCAGTTATGTGCTTTGGAGTGCACACAATCTGCATATCTGTATAACCTGTATCTGCTACAAGCTATTAGGCCTCAGCATTGCCCAGAACTGTTGTCCTAGGTTACTTCACAGAAACAAATAATTATATACCCTAATATGGGATAGCTTCTTTCTCAGACCTTGCCTCCAGAATTTCTGAAAGTGCTATACCTATTTAACAATTTTTATTGTTTTCCTCCAAACTAGTAGATGCTTCAATCCCCTAAATTAGGTACGGAAAGACAGAACTAAAAAAAAAAACAACAACCAAACAAACCAACCAAACAAACTAAACCCAAACAATTATATTGCCTGTAGATGGTAGAAGACATTGCTCATTGGTTAGTGTCTATGTAGGGCCCCTGGCAGCATGCTTGTTTCTCATTAAGTTAGACATTTCACAATCCCCAACAAAACATAATTTTCTGGAAGAACTTAGTTTAACAAGGAACTACTGTAACAAAACCACAAGGCCTGCCATTTACTCTTAGGCTATATTTTACTTTTTGCTAGTTTCCTTTCTTTCTCTAAACATCATTAGGATACAATCTGTTTCCTAGAAAATACAACTTTTTACCTTCTGAGTGGAACAAATGTTCACACGACAAAGCAGTTGGCCAGTTCAAGTAGCTTTCTTGTATTAAGAGCAACAGAGCTCTTGACATTCTTTCTAAGCAACAAAAATAACTTTTCTACATCACCTTCCATTTTCTGTTTTCCAAGTTAAAGAGACACTGCAAATTTAAAAAGGAAATAAGTTAGAAAACATAAAGATAAGTCAAGTAAGTCCTAAGACATAGACTGAAGAGCAGCCTTCCCCTTCTCACCCAGGCCTCTTCCCAGCTATTCTGTGTTACCTTCTCACATGTCCTTGATTTAAACTTTTGGCTTCCACAAGTCTCTTACCTCATTATCCCCATGTGTTTCACCTGCTGTGAGCACTGAGCACAGCTAAATTAAGGATTAACCTCTTGACTGCCGATGCTTGGGCCCTGCATATTGTCAGGAGAAAAATATTATTCAGCTCTTCAGTTTTACAGAGGCAGCAAACGCTGTGGGTGGAAAACTGGGCTTTCAAAGAACTGTTGTATCATGTGCCATGAAAAGTATTTAGATACATAACTTAAAAAATATTTTTGAAGTTACTAAGAAACTGAAAAGGAAAATAATAGTTTTGTTCTAGTTTGTCCATTCATTTCCAGTGGGTTTGAATGGTGTCAGGCTGATAGCTATCATTCGGGATATAATTCCTCTTTATTATCCAGAGCACAATCATTGCAGAGACAGGCTTCCCCTGCTTGTCTTTTTAGGAAGATAATCTATGTTGATAAAAAACTACAGTCTCTGCTGAGCCTACAGAAATGAATTAGAAGTGGATATCTCAGTCCTAAAGAAAAAAACCCCACAAATCTCAAAGGATACCCATGGAAAATATGACTCCACCAGTTCCATTCAAATCTAATGAACATTTAGAAGACAAAGAGAATGACTTAAAATGCATAAAATGCCAAACTTCATATTCTTCAAAACTCTATGTCATTATATATTGCCAGTATATCTGAATGTCTTACGGTGGTGCATCAAGTATTATGACCAGGATCTAGTATGCAAGATTCATTCTCTGCTCCTCACCTACAGAGAAAGGGCAAGTGTGTTTTGAGTGCTTTACAAAGTCACGCATCCTTGGGAAGGTTGAAACACTGAGTGACACGGGGCAAGCTGTAGCCAGGTAGGTCACAGAAACCGTAAGTTAAGAGCACGCCTAGAGCCAGTGTCCTGGTTTGAGACAGGCAGCGGTGCAGATGGCACACCACACCTCAGACCCCTGTTCACCTCGCATGTAGCAGCGGTTTGTGCAGTTGGTGCCATAACTCACTGCAGCCACTCCGGGCGTCATAGGCAGGACTGGTGTCTTCTCTGCCAGTTGGTTACGTTGGCAAGCCAACGTTGTCCGCTGGGCTCTGCAGGCATACCTGAGTTTTTTAGTTGCCACAGGTTTTCATGGCAGGGAAAAACTCAGGCTAGACCTTTGCATCTCAAGCTGAATGTGAGAAGATGATTGGGGGGGAAGCGAACAAGCTACAGGCTTTGTCTAATCGGCTACACATGATATGTAAGTCATGGATGGACAATAAACAAGCCATTTCACTCCCCTCTCTCCCATTGTTATTAAAGATACTTCGGACAGTATAACAATCTTCAAGTAAGGGCTGTAGGGTCAGGCCTTAAATCTAATCGTAAAAACCACCTGGTGCCTGAAATTGTTAATACCTCAATGAACCATGAGAAACAGATGCTTCTTTGAAAAGCGATGTGGGGACTGTGTAGATTTATAATCTTTAAGTCAACAGGTGAAGTAAAAATCTCCAGGATCTTGACTGCAGTCTGCTAAAACTGTAAACTTTCCATTTAAAGCATCTGCATTCTCTGTTTAATACCTAGTTCACAAGATGACCTTAATTCCAGGTTGAGCTTGGTAATGGGATGGCTTTCCAGGCAATGTTGTAAGCACACACTACACTTCATACTGCCTGCCCAGTGCTTGACCTTGTGCAAATGTTGCCCCACATTTTATCAACAACAACAGGCAGTCTGTGATTTCCCCCACATAAAGATTAAAGGTTCCAAGCTTGATACTCAGTGTTTTGCTTCAAAAATTCATTTTACATTTTTAAAAGTGGCCTGAACTGCTCAGCACCCAGAGAGTCAGTGGAATCTCCCAGTGTTCAATAGCTGTGAAAATTAAAATAATAAAAAAAATAGTCTAATTGTTAAATTTTGTGTAAAAGGACCTCAGGAGAACTCAGTTGGGAGAAAGATTTGGCAGTAATCTTTGGCCAACTAAGACACATTCCCCTGCATGCTCCTCCTCAGGAACCTGGTTACAATATGCTCTCTCACACCTGGTGTATTAAAAGGGATGTTTAAGAGTAACAATCCCAAAACCTAGTTGTACCAAAAGAGCAGACTGCTTAAAGATACTCAAAATCAAGGGAGAGTTGTGTCGGTTCTTTTTACAATGAACATTCTGATTTTGTAGACTGCATTGTAGGTTAGAAGTAGGCAAATATAGTTATCTGTATTCAATGAGTGTGAAACTGGTATAGCACACAGAAAAGTAAAAGTGCCCCTTCCAAGGTTTCCTGTATGCTGAACGTTTTTCATTAACATCAGATTATATGCATCTTCGCTATGGAGGCATAAAACCTTCATTAATCAATGACCACTTCCCAAAGCAGCCCAGTGCATTCAATAAGTTGCCAGGCAAATATCAGATAAAAATCCTGTTTGAATTCATGATTCAGAAAGAAATAGAGAGGGAGAAAGAGAGAAAGAGAGAAAGAAAGGAAGAAGGAAGGCAGGAAGGAAGAAAGAAAGAAAGGAAGGAAGGAAAGACTAGCAGACGGAGCACACAGGCTCTATCGTTTATTCTTTTTGTGACACAGAGTATATAATTTAATCCTTCATTTTTTGAAAGCTCACCATTGACTGGATGCTTAGGTGGTTTGTTTCTACATAAATCCTCTAAAGACTGAGCTAGTCTCTCCTTCACTATAGGATCCCACCCACTTTTCCTTATAGATTGTGAAAAAGCACAGGAATAGTTTACCAACTCCCGAAGAAGGATTGTAGGAAAGACAGGCCTTCCCACAAGCTGGATAAGGAGACCTAGATCTCTGAAAGAGTTGGGGAACATAAAAAATATATAATATAAATTATACATGAAGAAACAAATTATACATGAAGAAGCTCAGCTGTGGATTTAATTTGCAGCAGCGCTGAATGTCAGATACCCGCATGAGTGGGATACAGGCACTCAGGAAGGAATCAGGAATCTTTGGCTTCTAATTCCTTCACTAAGATGGGGAAACTTGTGCTTTTAAATCTAAAAGGACTTTAGAAAATTTAAACTAGCCATTAAATGTGGATATATGGGAACAGAGAGAAAACTTAGAAACATGCTGGAGCCTGAAGGAACAGTTCAGCCTCTGGAGTTCACAACCGGATGAAACAGGAAATCACAGAGATGTAAACAAGTCTTTCAGCCAGGTTTACCATTACTTTTCCTTTTTTCTTTCTATGTTTCAGTCGAAAGTTTAATCGCGTAAAAAGAATAAGTTGTTTCTTGGACTTTCCTTGGTAATCATTTCACTTACAAATACTGCATTCAATTACCATTGGCTTTATTATTTAGATTAATAGGCAAAAATGGGAACTGAAAAGCTGTGATGTTTCGGATTTGGTGTAACAACAAGCATTGATATCATGAACTGTTGTATCTTGGCATTGTTTTATCACTATCTTGATGGATTTGTTTTCCTCTGTCTAGGGTACAAATTGAATTTCATCATGTGTTGGCCAGTGATATAGCAATGGAACAGGGAACTTTTTAGCCTTGAGGCTTTGTTATCCGCTTCTTTGTGTGTTCTAAAGAGCCAGAGTTCTTAAAAACAGCACTGCAAATGTTCAGCTAGAAAATGCCCTTTTGTAGCCTTTGCAGCTTATAGCCCTTCCATACAATGTATTCAGTCAACTTTCTTCCTGTTTCCCAATCAGTTAAATTTAGAACTATTGTCTCGATCTATTAATGAGATAGAACATCTAGGAAAGTCAATGAACACTTACAAAACTGGCACCTACCATGTCTCTGAAATTCGCAGCCAAACTGCTATGCCTATCTGAAAACAGATACATTCCTTCCCTAATTTTGGAGACTACTACCTCATGAACGGTCTTTCCTTTTCCATATTATTTTGCAGTGTATGATGCAAATAATGAAATGACTATATGAAAAATTAGTAAAGTGTGCCCTGAGTAGAGGGTGAAAAGGATACTTTTCCTAAGTTGCCTGAAAGAGTCACTTTGATATCTGCTACTTCTGCTGTTTTCCACCATGACTGGCTTCTTAAGTTGTCTATCATACAGACAGTGAAATATTGAAATTTACGGATTAAAAGCCAAAAAAGACATGAAAAAAATCCCCGTACTCTTCAAGACCTTTGTACTTCATGAGATCTTCTATTATGGGCCTCAGCATGCTTGCAAATGCAGAAACACAGACTTCACAAGAAATGGTCATGACTTTGAAGAGCTTGCTATCTAAATAGATAAGACAAAGACTACAAGAAAGGAATGTTCCACTGAATAAAATGAGACTGGCATGTATAGGGTGAGTTATGCCACGTAGACATTATCTGCTTTCTTCTTACAGCCCCCACAAAAATTTACAATCAGACCAGCAAACAGATGTCAGGCTCTTTGCCATAGCCGAGACTGGAGCTCCTTGAAGTTAAAATTCATTTTCTTAAGGTTTTTTTGTTTACTGATTTTCAAGCTTGGACACCTCTTTTGCTTTTTCTGCTCAGCACTGTTAATGCAGTTTTTTTGCCTGAGCCTTCAGCAAGTTGTGTCCCTGTCCACCTGTAGCTACACAAACACAGATTTAAACACTATGCTTGGCTGGGAGGAATCAGATCCTAATAAACAAGTTACTTCTGATATTTTCTTAGAGACTTATTTCAGTTCTCTCTGAATCAGTTGTTTCCCCATCTGAAACATACGTATTTGCATCTCTGTGTTTTATTTCAGGGTGCTGTCTTGGTGAGAATTTAGGATGGGATGTTCAGGTACTGATCCTTATCTCGTTCTCCTTACGGGCATTCAATGTATTGCAAGTCTTAAGTTAGATCACCACATTTGTCCCTAATTGCTCTCACCATGACGAACCCATCCTCCAGCCACAGTTTTTTTCAACATAGAGCATTGTTCTGGAATGCGCATACTGTCTGGTGGCTATTTCTTAAACTACTAGGTCACTTTTTATATGAAAAATAAGAGACTACAGGGGCAAGAGAAAGCCACTCACTTGGCTTCTGATCACTTGGCTACTTATCACAAATGGTTAGCAAAAAGAGTGAAACAACACAATGTATCCATTTGACAGTATTATTGACAGTATTACCATGACTTCTCATTTTACCTCTGAAAAGGTAAGACACAAGCAGCTCAGAATCCCCGTGTTATTTTGCTGGCCTGTCTTAACCACTGTTGACTAAATCTTCATCGCTCTTTTAAACCTGGTCTCGTTGTTAGAGTATCAAATAACTGTGCTCGCTTATGCAACATGTTGATTTCTCGTGCTTACCTTCTGGAAAATTTAGGTAAAACACCACATTCATCTCACAGGGCTACTGAACAGTCAGCCATCACACCTAGACAAGTAGCGGTTGCTGAAAACATGGGATTCATTGAAACTGACTGCACACAAAGGAAAGACCACTTTTAGAATGAAGCATTTGAAGAGTAGCATTTTCCAAAAATATCTAAAAATTTACTGTAGACTATGGTATCTGCTCGGTTGTGTAATATACCTGCTTCTGAAGACGGTCGAAACACAAGGTTGGAGCAAGACACTTAAAGACTATTAAAAAACAAGAATAAAGAAACTTCTTTTTTGGAAAATGTATTATTTTTCTAGTACAGTAGACATAATTTGCAAGACAAAATGCTCATTTTGCTTGCTTCCACAATGTTTTTGCACTTTCCATTTTGCTTTCTGGAGCAACAGAATTTTACTGACAAAAATCTCTGTAGAAGGAAAATGTCCAAGTCACAAACATAAATATTTGTCAAAACCAAAACTTAACTGTGCACATACAGACTCCAGCAAATAATGGCTGGTTGCTTGTCCGTGCAGGGAGCAAAAAAATTCTCAGGAGATTTAATCCGTCTGGCAAAAGCTACACAATCCAGCTCATATTTCTAATATTTGTCACTTGTCCAGAAGTTAAAAATATTGAAATTATTCAAAATAAATTAGAGTACTGAAAAAGTAGAAAGCAGCTCTGATCTGTTCTGTGAGAAAATAAGGTTGCATAGACTAAAATATATTACAAAATAATGATTTAAAAAAATAAATTATGGAATATTTGATTTCATTCCTAAGTCCAAGTAAAAATGATTAATGATCAGTGCATAGAGATTAAGGAAGCAGTAAAAGGGGCAAGATGGCTCAAGGAATTGGTAGTGTGGTACTGTGCCTTTTTGGTTTCAATTTCAGCTTTTCAGTTGCTGTTGCTAGTGAATCCCTCATGCTTTAAAACTAGCTTTTATGTTTTAAGTCTAAGTTCTCCTGCCAAGTGGCAGATTGCCTAAAAAGTCAATAAAAGTGCTTCACCACTGCATTGATCCAGTATCACGCTAGTGCAGCTCAGTTGACTTCGAGCAGTGTACTGCAGCACCAGGACCCAGGAGTGTAGTATTTAGCAGCAAATAACACTTGCTTGGAACAGGAGTTCTCTTAATTATAAACTGGGATGCAGCCTTGCCAAATCCTGAGATTTTATCACGAATCTCACAGCATTTGATGCCTTCCTTATAGTTCCATCTCTCCCATCTTTCAGATTAAAAGAGAATCTCAGTTTTCAGGTAAAAAGTTAGGTTTCCAAAAAACCCTCACATTGTACTGAAAAATTTGTGACTGGTGTATACCTTTGAGACTCAAAAAAAAGGGAAGGGAATGAATAAAATATCCTAATGGATACTTTTGGGGTTTTTTTAACATGACTTTTTAACCTAGTCTCCTCCTCTCTAGGGGTCTGCCCCCTTCTATTTATGGTTGGCAGTGTTCAGGACTGCTAATATGCTGGCTTCCTGGTCAGCCCAGTACATGTCTCTGTTTACCAACAATCACATCTCATATTTCAGTATGAAACATGAGATGAAATTTCTTCTGTAAAAAGTGTATGAAATTTTTTCCGTAAAAAAATGGTGATGATCGAAACCACTGGTTCAAGCAGGATGTCTATGGGGTTTTAGCCTCTAACTCCGCCTAGCAAAATAGGGTGTGGAGCGCGGAGGAAAGGTCTACATTTTCCTTGAAAATCATACATGTTTCCCATTAACATTAATGAGTGTTTACATGCACTCATAAGGCTGAGAGTAAGACTTGTACTACATATCCATAACGTTTAAAAAGCAAAATAAAAATCAAACCAAGCATTATACATCAGGCAGCATTGTTATGAGCTGGAATACGTTACAATAGCTTCTGTTCCCTGACCAATTACGCCTTTCATAAGATTTGTGTTATATTCCCTGGCCAAGTACCATCCTTGCCTTAATCAGGAAAGACATTTGAAAAAAACTGATATGGAAAATCTGCATTTGACCTCGTGCCCTTGCTTCATGTCAATGGTTTCAACCACATCTGCTCTTGCACTGTGAAAATGTTGGCATATTTTTCTGGGCTCTGCTCTGACAGCTGCAGGCACTCTCTCTTTGTACAGGATAATTCCACTCACAAATGCTCGGAGAGCAGCAAGTGCAGACCTTTCATTGCTCCCTCATTTAATGTGGAGGCTCTGCAAAAAGAATTCAAGCGAAGTTTCCACTGAAAATCTCTTTGGTTCTGGGTCTTTGAGGGAGAATTTATTCTTTCTGTTGCCACCAAGTGATGGTGAAATCATGCCTACTTGATCAGTGGAAGGTGGGAAAAAGTTTGCAAAAGGAATACAGCAATATCCATACATCAAGTTTATCATAGCCAACAAAAAGTCAATCAAACTATCAAGTACAGATTTTCCATTATATTTAACACTTGTTAGATCAGAATCTGATCACATAAGGTTAATGGGTTTTGCTTGCCTGATTTATTGTCTGAAGCATATGTAAATCTGGATGACAAACTATCAGACTGGGACTGTGATTAATTTCTCCATGCTGCAGAAGCTATGTAGCTTTCTGGAGTCCTGCCGAGATAGCAATGGCAATATGTGCAACGCTATGTACTGAAGTTTGGATGAATGTCCCACCAGTGAGAAGTCTTGTTTTAAATTAGCTTAAGGTAATTTTCAATGCAATTCCTCATGATTATTCCTTGATATGGTGCTAACTGAAAACAAGTTTCTTATAGAATACCATTTGTTTCCCCAACTATACGTACAATGCCATCTGTCACTTCAGTTCCATCTGTACTTCATTTTGTCACCCTTTTGACCTTCTACTTGACTTTGCACTGATAGCATTGCATTTATTCATCCATTCATTTAGGGTAAGGGTTACTGAATATCATATACAAAAAGTATTCACCTTGCTGCATTAGTATCTTGGAAAACTAAGAGACACTTTCCACTTTTCTCTCATTTCAAGCGCAGAATTACGCACTAAGGTTAGGTAGTGAAAACTGGATGAGGAAGAGGGGAAGGCAAAGAACCCATTTATTTCATTACATGGAACTAAAGACTGTCAGAATGTATTCTGCATTTCCAGTCAGACATTAAGTTGGACCCATGATACTCAATACTGTAATGAAAATATGAATATTTGAATCATGTATTTTAGAGTTTTTTCTCCACAAGGTTATTAAAATCTAACATAAATGAAATGAAATATGGACTTCTGCATTGATGACCCATTCTCTTACGGGCTTGGTATCTTGTGCTCTTTTAAAATCCCTGTATTTCTTTCTTGCAAAAGTCCTTATTGATTATAATTCCTATATATTTGCGTACATGGTAGTAAAATTGACGTGGCTTATCCTGTTTGGTAATCATGATTAAATCTGATTTACTATTATACTATGATGAACAATTCTTTGGAGCTTTGATTTCGTATTTTAAATAGTTGTTGGAGCACCGTTTTGATAAAGAGTGAAGTGAAGGAGTGTACAGGGTAGATGATAGTCAATTTTGCTTTGTGGTTCTTACATTCTTTAATGGCAATCACACAGACAAATACGTTTCACAGGTATTCTAAAAAGAAAAAGCAGGATAGGTAAAGCTCTGAAAGAGATAGTAAGTAGCGGTTGTAACATTAAACACAGGCTTGAATCAGTGTGAGAGATCTGTGAGCTAGGCTGTGCAGTTGTTCTTCTCTGTCTTCTCCCTGGGAGGGGGGGTCTCCAGCACCCTCTTGAATTGGGAACAGGTTCTCTCTATATATTTTTGAATGTTTACATTCCAAATCCCTTGCTTTATGGTTGTATAATAAGTAGATTGGGGTACCTGGACATTGTAAAGCAGGAAATCTTAATGTCTGTGAAATACTGGGAACTTCTAATATTCATATGAGTGTTTAGCAGATGTTAATGCTTTCTGTTTTATGATGTCCAGGTACATTAGCTCATCTATGAAGTTCTGAGTGTTCTGCATATGTGAGTAATAAAAATACACTGGTTCATGCCACTAGTCCTATCAGAAATTAACATTTTACAAAATATTTGTGGCAGCAGGTGTTTAAATTTCCATTCTGTTAAATGGTTCTAGCAAAAAAACTTTGGAAATACATTAAAATAAAAATGTTATCAACAGAGTTTATCCATAAAATCCTGAAAAAGTCGTGACAAGAAATCAATGGGAGATAAAAATAACTAATTTTGATGAAGACAAAAAATAAACCGGGTTTTTACTATGTGCCAGACTGTGCTTGTACTTTATTTTAAAAGGAAGGCTTCATGAGGACAATAATAACATAGTGGATAAATATTTAGATTCTGTGCTAAGTACTTCATCTGTAAGTTGCTATCAGAACTTGGGAAAATTATCAACACATATGGTTAGTTAGTAAAGTCTAATATTTATTTTTCCAGTTAGTAAACTGCTCATCGGTAAATCATGGATTCTTCCAAAATAATTGTTGGTTCCTACACCACCAACTTGTTCACAGGCAGTGCCTGGTGAATATTAGATGGCAGGATGTCAAGTCTAGTTTCTACCTTTCCAGTGTGAACTGTTCTTTCATTAGTTACTTCCTTCAAGCATGATGCGATAGTTTCTTTGGCCATAGTTTTTTTCTCACTTGAGTATTTAGGAGAACAGCTAATTCATCTACACACTCTGAGGGAAATTTGCAGGCTTTGGCAATATTCACATAGTAAAATAAATAATACTCGTAATACATTTTGCTTATTTAGTGGTTACATTATGGACATTGACAGGCTTTAGAAACATTAATTACCTTAGTCTCACAATTCCCCTGCTAAGTGGGTGATTATTATCATCCTTCTTCTACAAAAGAGGAAAGAAGGGAGTGAGAGATTAAGTGATTTATCCCATGTCCACAGGAAATCTGTGATGAAGCCCAGACCAGAACCTAGGTCTCCAGACAGCTGGCCACATGGTCTCACTCTGCCAAATTGTCCCCTATTGCTGTTCCGATGGCTCTGACGAAGTTTTGGGAACAATGCCAGAAATTTCTGCATCGGAAAGGAAGCAGAGACAGTGGCCAAGTATCCACACATTTAGCTGCACTGATGCGATTTCTGTATAAACGGATGTGATAATAATTAAGGGGTTCATTGGCCTTATGCTTAAGCATAATAAAATGTACTTTGGGTGTGAAGGTGACCACACGAATTTGTCAATACTGCTCATGGGGCAGGCAAGTCCAAAATTCTACTACATTGTGCCTTACTATTTGAAATAACTGAAGGGTTCTAAGGCTTAACATTGTCCTCAGGCAGCTGGTCCTGAAGGAGTTCCAGTTTACAGACAGCTACTCTTTGACCACCCAGCCCTTTTTTCTGCTTATTTAGCCATGTCTCATATGAAATAGAAGAAAATCCTATTTCACGCTCCACATTTTGGCAGCCCTTGATGGACTCGTGGATACAGAATAACAAAGTACCATTTAGTGACTTTATACAGAACTGTTAATTTGCACTAAAAGCTTGGCTCTGTGTTCTTCCTTCGCCTTTCAAGGAGTTGGTGACTTTGCCTCCTCTGCAGAAGGTCTAAAATGAAACCATGAGAAATGCCTGTGTTGTTCGCATGCCAGGAAAGCTTGTATGAGAACACAGCTGCAGCGAGGCTGGTTCCCATTCTGCACTGATTCACAAGGGAATGAGGTCCCCATTCATCCACGTGGCCACGTATGATGGCACAGGGCTCTGGGAGCCTTGAGTTGAGGCGCTGAAATGAGACATGTGGTGTTCCCCCGTCACAAACATGCATGTGTGAGTTCTGCTGAAAGGTATGGGAAAAGGATATGGCCATGTCACAACAGGACTGTTTTCTTTACCTTGTGTGTTGGTCTGGGGTACAGAGGGACAAAGTAGCCCAGAGAGCAGGAAGTAGCCAAGATGTTTCTTCTTTGAATGGGGTACAGATCATTTCGGTGCTGCTGCTCTGGTGATGTGGGCACAAGCCAGTCCACACTTAGGGTCGATGATAACCTCATCCCAATTTAGGGGACAAAGAGCAGGAATTTGAATGAGCAGGAATAGGTCAGTAATCCTCCAGAAAAAAACTCTTTTCCAGTTTTGTATTGATGGTGCATGTGAGCTTACTTTGATAATGATGCTCATCATCATTGATCTTTATGGTGTTTCTTCATGGCACCTGCTGTCTCCTTACTCCTACCCAAAGCCAGAATTTACTATATGCCAGTCTCCGGTCATGCACCTCTTTTTCCCCTAGCAGCTCTAGAGGGGATTCTTGTCACTGCACCAGCCTCCTTTGCAGTGATCTTTATTAGTTTGCGTAGATGGAAGCATGTCTGGGCTTCTCTTTCTGCCCATTACCTTCCTTGTCCTTGATAGATGCTCTCTTCTATTTTTTCTCTTCATGAACAAACTGGTAATGCGCTGGTTGTGTCATTTTCAGCTGCCCAGCATTAGTGATATGGTGATTAAATCTGTTGTTGACATCACCTTGAGAGAGAGATCACAGTGTCAAGAGGAAGGGACAGAAGGCACAGCATAAGCTGTGAACGGGAAACCAAGACTACCTTGCACCAAGCTGAAGATAGAAGTTGTTGCAAAGTGGCTGTGTATTTCTATAATCTATCGCTTACAGAGTGGATGCATTGGTCACATCTATTTTTCACAAGCAAAAACTTTATTTGGTGAAAGCAGAAAAGTTTTAGAAATAAGAATATCCCAAACATGGACTAGATCCAATATATATAGCCTCTCTGCATAGTTCAGCTGGCTAGTTTGTGAGTTTAAGACATTAACAAGCTCTAGTGCAGCTAGATGCAGGGATTTAAAACATTTTTGCTTTACATATGTGGTTGCAGGCAGAAGTTTGCAAAAACAACCCAGGAGACTCAAAGGAAAGCAGAAAGATTCACACATGCTCTTTTTAAAAATGAAAATCCTTTTTTTTTTTTAAGCAAATCTTCTCATATTTTGTGTTCAACATTTTGGTCATTTGTGTCTGGCAGCTCTGCAAGCGTAATTATTCTGTGTAAGGCATTGGCTTCCTCCTCACCTGGGATTAGTCAAATATCAGAAAGATGATGATGACTGATTTAAAGGTCTTCCACCAAGGTTGTTGGCTTGGCCAGCACAGCAAGGAGTGGCTACACATTCTGGGGGTGTGAAAAAGCTATTTCTCAGGTTATATTTGTTAACTTTGAAGTAGAAGTTATCTCTTCCCATGTGCATGTCACCAATCTCAGCGTGGGTCCTTACAAATGAGACCAATACAAATATTAGTACTTGTGGGTGTCTCATCATCACTGTTGACTGGTCCTCAGGTGTGAATCCCTCTCTGCACCAGCAGCAGTCCCTGCCAGCTGTCTGTCCATCATGGCAAAGGCAGCAAGTCCAGGACAGAGTGCTCTTGGAAAGGGCTTCTTTGCAGTTGGGAACTCTGCCAAGCTTTGTGCAGATCTTTTAGCTACAACTGTTTAAGATTATTTAGTGGCTTTTAAACACTGTTCATGCCCATTCTGAACAAGCCCACAGAACATCTGCACAGTGTCTGCTAGCTGTGCTCAGGCAGTGTCTACCAACAATCCTATATTGTTCTCAGCAAATATATATCAGTCCAGATTTTTTTCCGTGGCTTAGTATCCTCTTCAAGCATTGAGGAAACTGTGACCTTTCGTTGGTTCAGGAATGGAAACTATAATCACAATATTGAGTAGTTATATTTGCTTTGGAAAAGTAATCCTATTGTTCTCTCCTTTTAAAGCTTAAACTAACAGTCAGCATGAATGTCATCTTTATAAAACGATAGGAAACCTACAATGTCTGGTATTAATAAATGCCTCTGTGCTCAGCGTCTGAACAGGGCTGGGACTGAAAGGAGAGAATGAAGTCCTTATGACAGAACTCAGGGGTAGTCTCTCTTGTGAGTATTTTTATGAGATGCAACTGCTACAGAAGTGCATCTTGTGCATCCTAAAGCAATCTGTTTGCCCTTCAAGTGATAATTTATTCCTGACATGAGACAAGAACCCATAATGATGGTCTGAACTGCCACTGCTGTTCACTGATTCACTCCGAGAATACTCTGAATTGCTGACTGTACGGTCAGAGGAAGAACTGTCCTGGCGAGAATAGATAAGGAGAGACAGCAGCTCACCAAAACCAGTGAGCCTAGCACAGAGGCAGAATCAAACGTTGCTGACATTTTCTTTTAAGAAAATCATCCACAAACCCCTAAAGTGCTTGCAACAAAGAGTTTATAAGGGTCAAAGTAATAGGAGATAATGACATAATTTTAGCTGTAGACTGCAATCACTTAGAAAATTAATCTAATTTGCAACAGCCTACTTGCTGTTGTAATGAGTGGTAACTGAAGGATCAGTGGTGGAAAAAGACTTGTCTTAAGGTTATTATACAGAGGAGGATCTCAAGTGAACTGGATTTGGTTCACGGTTCCTCTTTAGTCTTTCTGCATGGTTTCAAGAGAGTCACTTAATCTTTCTCAGCTTCTTTTCCCTGTCTGGAAAAGAATAATGTTTTTGTCTGTTTAAGTTATAAGTTCTTTAGAACAAAAGTGTAAATAGGATATATGTTTATCCTGCAGAAAATACGTGAGACTTTGATCTCAACAGTGGCCAATATACACCATTAACAAAAATAGCATTAATTAGAAGTAAAGATTACATTACACTTCGATAGGGCAGGTTTAGATAACAATGGCTGTACATACTGAATTCATGTAATTGTCACAGTTGTGCTCAGAGTAGTGAATTATTTTGGCTGGAAAACAACTCAAACAAGCAGTGCCAGCAGCTGTGAAGTCAGGAATAACTGTTGGGTTTTATTTTTCAGCTCTTGGTCTTCTTACAGTTTGTTCAGTAAAAGAAGGAGGTGAGAAACATACAGAAAGTTCGGATAGTGTCCAGCACTACTTGTCTGAAGTTGGTCTTTGTTGGTCAGCAGGCGTACCTCAGACTCCCTGTTTCTAAATGGTCCCAGTTATAAATGGATCAAAATGGATTGCATTATGATAAACTCACTTGCTGAACAGTCAAAAGATACTCAGCTGTTATACTCTACTTTTCTTTTGCAAGTCACTCCCAGAGCTAATTTTCACAACCTACCTGTGGTATACATAACACCCAGAGCTTGTAAAAGTGAAAAGACCTAAAGTGCATCTTGTTTATGCATGTAAATGAGTTCTTTGGGATAATATTGCATATATACAGTTGACAGTTGACCAAAAATGTGTGCATGCAATGTATGCTCGTTCTGAAGATAATCCGAGTTCATCTTTCAGTTTGGAAGACAGGCTTTAGAAAGGCCCTGCTATCACACTTGTAAAGAGGGAGAGACAAGCCATGCTCCCTTGTTAAAAGACTTTTCAGAAGACCTTTATATAAGAGGCAGTATTGTAAAAGTAGTTGTGCACATCTCTGACTCAGCCCTTGAAAAGTGCATTGTGACTGCTTACCTCTTTCCAGGAGGCAATAAAGGAGAATCACAGATTTTTTTCTTTCTTTTTAATGACATGCAAAAATAATTTCCTGAAGTTTGAGGGAGAAAATGAAAAACATAGATTCTGTAAGAATAAACACAGATAAATAAATGAGCAAATGAGAGCTTCAGAAAGGAGAAGAAAAAAAAAGCTCAGTAGGGAAAAAGAATCTTTTACTTGATCAGAAAAATAATTATAAAAATTCTTTGGATCTGAAACAGAAGCAGGCACAAGAGAAATTTGAAAGATTTACCCTCAGTATGCTGGCTTTCAATCCTTAGGCTTTTAAGCTTGGAGGTTTTATCTTTTAAGTAAGAGTCACAGTCATTCTGATGTTATTTTCCTTTTCTGTGTGAGTGGAAGGAAGGGTGCATGGCCCATGAAATCTGTGGCAGAGATTCTGTTGCTGCATAATCGACCCATGACCCATCTTCGCTTTTGTGCCTTTTGGATCCTAAGCACATTCCATTTCCCCCAGCTTTTGTTAATGCATTGACTTTGAACATATTTCATATAAATTTTACAAATCAGACTACTGCTAGCCATGGCAACAAGGACCTGATTTCTCCAGAAGCAAGACAGCCATGAGGGAGAGAACAAAAGTGAAGCTTGTGGGACTAATTCTGGCCACACCGAAACTGTCCAGATGTCAGTATAAAAAATAAAAGCAATGGAAACCAGTGCCCCTCTTATATACATTTACCACAATGATATAAGTATTGTCCATTTTACAACATGGGAAAAAAAGTCTTTCATTGCATGGAAATGTGTTGTGTAACTACTGTGCTCTACTGTTTGGAAAATGCTGGGATGAGCCAACACCAACACTTCCTCTCATTCTCATATTCGGTTAATCAAATTACTTTTTACCAGACATCAGCCAGAACACTAGATAATTGTTTTATATTTTAAATAATGACTTGCTGAATTCAAAGAGCCTTGTTTGAGTCTGCAAAACCTGGCATTAAACTGGAGGAAAACAGTATTCAATTATGCCCATTACCCCTAGGCAAGTACTTTTCTTAGAAAAATCACCTGTCAACAGCACGGTATTCTGCCAGAGTCATTTTTATTCCCATTTCTGTTCCAGAGGCATTTCATTTGCTGATCTATCAGTCGAAAAGTCCCTGTCAGAGGAGGAAATAATAGAGGACGATAATGTTTTAGTTAAGCAACACACTTGTACAGGGTAAAAATGTTATACCAGTCCAACACAATGCATTCTTCCCATTATTCTGACTTGGAGATGCAGACTGTGAAGCTGCCAACCCTGGTCCAGGCGTGATTAGGAATAGATACGGGGAATGCCTAGCAAGATTGTTGGAGTTAAAAAAGCATGTTTATCCTTGCATGCAGAGGACTGCCTTTACCTTTCTTAGCTAGCTTTTCACCCTGGTATGGGTAATAGGCAAAAAACCCCAACCAATCAACCCAAAATCCAAACCAAAAAACTCAAGAAAAAGTGGCTGGAGAAAAGGTTTTCTTTACAAGTGAGGAACACTATCTATGGGCTCTCACATGAAAAGGGATAGTGGCACCCAGCTGAAGTTGTGACAAAGCATGACATTTGAATGCTGGGAATCCCTGTGAAAGTCTCCGTGCTTTTCTCTCTCATAGCTTTTAGATTGCTACAAAGTATCCTCCTTATTTCCAATTTCATTTAAGTGGTCTCTGCAAAGAAGTCATTCAGTGATTTTAAAAAGTATAGTAAATAGTTTGCAAAATAGAACAAGGGTTGCTTTCGGGGTTCCTTTTGTAAAGTCATATGCTGATTTAGCATTTTTTATAATAGTAGGCCACAACCAAAGGATGGTAACATTTTGAGAAGAGGCGGCACGTCAAGAGGAAATAAATGAATCTGAGAATACACTTAAGAGATACATCTAAATTGACTTAATCTGCTGCCTGTGTTGCATTCTGCACAACAAAAAATGTAAAAAATTCTGGAGGTCAGAGCAATAAACTGTTTTAAGTTCAGTAAGGTATATTAAAGAGACATTTTCAGCAAAAAGTTATTAAAACCAAATCCTGGGGAGAAGTAGCCAGCTGTTTCAGGGAACATATGATCAGGTTTTAAGATGATTAATTTTTCACAGTGGTGGCCCTTAAAAACTTTCCCATCACATTTGATAACTAGTAACTTTTGCTACAGATGATTGCTTTGTTCTGTGTTTATTGAGCAGAGGTCTCTTCAGTATGAACAGGTAACTTTGGGCAAACAGATCTATTTTTCTCAGCCAAAATGGCAGCTACTTAACAGTCACAAAGATTTCTTTTTACACTTGCTTTGCCAATTCAATGGTACACAGAGGAATAAGAAAATTGGAGGCATGGGGAAGTCTTGACTTCTAACACGGGCTTTGCCACAAATTTATTGTATGACAGTGATTAATATTTTAGTTTTGCTATTTGTTAATTAGGAATAGCGGGAGATAGAGTTGTATTAAAGTGCCTGTCTAGGAAGGACTAGAGCGCAAGACCTCAAAGGGGCTGTTCATACAAGTAGATCTCTCTCTGAGTTTACACATATGGTTGGTGCGCTGAGCATGTAAAATAAAACTGAACTGCTGAGTAGTATTGTTATGAACAGAAAACTCATGAGCTGTGGACACTCCCCGTAGCTCTGCTTCCATGCTAGCTTGGCAGGTCTACCCAGGCTTACAGGCAGCCATCGGCACTCAGCCCACAGGAGAATCAGGAGCCCTGACACAGGGACTTAAGCATGTGGTGAGTTTTACATGCCGAAGAGCATGGGATCCAAAAAGACCATCATGTTTAGTGGGAAGCCACAATACTACTCACTGGTAAACATCAATATTGAAGAGTAGTTTAAGTTCCACTTCAGTTCTAGGGGTTTTTTCTTCCCTCCCCACACCAATGTTTCTCCTGAGAATTCAAAGTCCTGAAATGTCTTGTAAAAGATACGCGTCTGAATTCTTTCGAAACTGATGGAAGAAGATTGTTCTTTCTTTCAAAGCATGCCCAAAGGAGTATGCAGTGATAGTCTGTCTCCACTGTCACTCAGCATTTAGCGTAAGCAACGAGGATGTTGTAAGCCTGATGAAATTTAAGCACACATTTCACTTTCTGATGGAATATAAATTACCGCCCAGTCTCTGGGGTTCTTCAGGCAAAGGACTTTCTCACCTTTCCTTGAAGCTTTTTCTGCTTCCCTTGGAACTGGTGAGTGTGCTGTGTCAGATAAAGTAGCAGGAATGACATTCATTAGGATGATTAAGAGACAGAGCCTTTGTTCCTTGCTCCAACTAACACGTCACCCTTGATGAGCATTTCCTCATCTCCTTTCTTTCACACCTCTGACCCACTTGGCCAGGGTTACTTTCTCTGAAGTACCTCTTACATCCTCACCAAATGCCATTCTCTGATGGTGAGCATGCTCTCTGCGACGTGGTAGATGAGGATTCAAATCTCCTCAGTTGGAGAATTGGACCTGTCCCTTTCATAGTGCAGGTGGATGATGCTCTGACCTTGGGAGCAGCACTGGGGGGGAGCACCATCACCCGCCTTCTTCATTCCTTTTTTCAGTGGTGCTCAGTCTGTTGGTGGGTACCCCCACAGCACCTCCCAGGCTGCAGGGAGATTGGTGAAGGTTAACCCAACTCAGCATGGGAGACGTGCTAAATTAGCAGCACTAATAAGGCGAAGGGACTTGCTACACTAAGAAATTTCAAGCACACAGAAAACTTTAACACTGAAAGCTCAGTTGCCTACAAGTGTAAACGCCCCACACTTAGGAGGCAGCTGAACAAGGGTCCTGGGGTTCAGAATTTTTGACTGGGGGCTTAAAGTAGCAGGTGAGCATAGAAGTCATATCCAAGCCCTTTCAGGGATTTAGCCCCCAAGTCCTATTAAGCAAGCAGCCACCTTCAACACACCTCAGGAATCTCAATATGTTGTTTATCACTTCCCACAGGCACCACTTTAAATACACACATGTGTGTATATGTGTGTGTGTAAAAGGAATACCTGGAGAAATTTAAAACATCTTAATTAAACTTAAGATGTGTGGTTCAGATAAGATTGGCATGTGGCCACTGCATTCCAAGATTCTCAAATAGCGTAATCTAATTAATTTTGTTTAAGAACACAGAAGTCATAAACATACAGTAATTTGAAACATGTAGTACCCTGCCAGCTGGCACTGTCTCCTTTCCACTTCTTTGCACTGTAATTTCACTTCCATTTGTGCCGAGCCTGAAATCTTCTCACTCTAGTAGTAGGGTGTATTATGTTACACAGTATTCAGCTGAGGTATTTTTTAATGAACTAATTACATGTTAGTTAATAATAGAACATTTCTTTAGTAGTCAACTGCTGAATATAATTCTGACAGAACTACTGGAGGCTGCGATCTTGGGGGAATGTTTAGGAACAGGTTTCAACTAAAAGCATTATGTTTAGTCTTTAATATGCTATAAATATATAAAAAAAGATCTCCTGTGAAACGCCTGATGTTTTATCTTTTCAATGCTGGGTTGTGCACTGGGAACTGATATTTTCCCGCCTTTGTTAACAGAAGATTTTTGAAAGTCATTCAAAGAATAATGGAGTGTATTTATAGAGACTTGCCATCAGGTATCTATAAGGCATATTTGGATTTCCTTCTGATTGCCATCCGCTCATGGCCAGCCTGTTTTGCTGTAAGCTGCAGACACAGTCTCTGCCCTCATTTGCTAGGCAGTCTCTGAGTGCCTGGAACAGGTAACTTCTGCAAGGTTCAGACCCTCTTTATGGCTCTCCTGAATGAGACAGCATGATGTCATGTAACATGATGTTGTGCAAATCTTTCAAAATGCTTCTCACTGCTCTGCCCACCGGACAACCATCTGGCTGATGTGTTTAGCCAAATATCCAAAGAACTCAGTGCCTTTCTAGTTACTGAGATGCAATGCAGACAAATTTCCTGACTTCAGAGCTCAACTTTGTCATTCAGAAAAAATTCTCCAAGGACACATGCCCTTAAATGTTGACTTTTGACTACTGGGTTTAATTTCGAGATAGCAGGAGCCAGTGAGCTACAGATAGAATTTGATGACCTATGGCTATTATTACTTCAGCAGTATATACTTTTGAGAATGCCATAGGTCAGATTCTCCTTGGCTGATATAAATGAGCACGGCATGATGAAGTAATATCTAAGTTACACAGATTTATAGCAAGGAAGGATCTGGCTCTGCATACAGTGACACACACACATCATACACAGGCTTCACTATTCTCCTCATAGCACGTGCAAACTATCACTAAAGTTAATGAAAGGCATGCACTGAAGGGCTATGTTCTTACATGTACATTAGTGTGTAAAGATCTCCATCAAAAATATTCTCTGCTGGAAGAGAGGGATACAGTTACAAAGCTATTCTCTGTCTGGTACTGCCAGCAGCGCTGTAAATCCCCCACACCCCGTATCCAATGTACTCAGATGCAAAGGAGGCAAACAGCCATGCCAGAGGAAAGCAAGAGGAGCACAGGCTGGCTAAAAAGCAGCTCTCAGAGACGAAAACCAGACGGAGCCCCCTACAGTCCCAGCACTGGACTCCTGAGAACTACTCAGCCTTAATCCTTAGCCAGTTAGAGACCGAAGGAGAATTACTGAAGTTTATTGTCAGTGAAAATATGAAGCATGTCTTTTTGAGTGTGAAATCCTGTGTGATGTGGAAGCATTGGGGGGTTTTAAGTGTTATACATGATAGAAACATACACATTCCATTTCTTACCTTACACTACTGTGGGGGGGAGAAGGACTTCTAGCTGCAAAATCCCTGGGGTGAGCAGGGGTCTTTGGAGCCTCCAACCCAATTTCCTGCTTGGACCAAGTGCAGTGGGAGCAGGCTGCCCAGAGCCTTGCTTGACCAGTTTTTAATATCTCCAAGGTTGGAGATGTCACCACCCCTCTGGTGCACCTCTTCTAGTGTACCCTCTTCTAGTGGGGCAAATTGTGGAAATGTATATTGCTTCATAGATGTCGTGCATGTTAACAGAATTTCACTTCTAGGGACTCTGTCACTCAAAACGAATAACAATGTTCCTTAAAATAAAGTAATACAAGGAAATGTTATTGGCGACAGACCACTTTGTGTCTTATTTTTCCATGGATGTCAGAAAAAACCCTACGAATTCCATTTCCTGAACAAGATTGCAAAGAAGAAAAGATCTCAGTGGATATTTTTTACTCCTCTTAAGTGCCCCTTGAATAGGGTTTTGATGAAAGGTACTCTACAGGAACATAACTGAGAAGGACCAAAGAGGAGATGTGGTTCACATACTTACGCATATGAGATCATGCTATACTGACAGTTTATTTCCAAGACAGTCATCAATATAATGCCTGAGAGCTTAATCCTTCTCCCACTAAGTCAGTACCAAGACTCCCACTGGCTTCTACTGTGTAGGTTTGAAGCCTGCACATTCAGTGCCTGCAAAATGAACTACTACTTACCCAGGAGTAAAGCCAGGCAGAAAGTATTCAAGTATAAACATTTATGTTTGAAGAATTACCTCTATTGAAATCCATCACAAAAGTGATTGATTCTCTATCATTTTGGAGGGTTTTCTTTTTTTCAAAATATCTTTTCTAAATCAGCATAGCTATTGGAATATGAAAAGCCTATTTTATTGTAGGTTTTAAATAAACTGGAAAATTCATTCTTATTTTCTGAGTAAAATAAAATCTTATTTTATTAAAAAAAATAGAAGATTTACAAAACCCTTGCTTTGGATAACTGAAGAATAAACATAATAATCTCATTGTTTGGGGGGAAAGGTCATAAAATATCACCTGAAATTACACTTAATCAATCAGATAAGTCAGTTTCAAATCTTGAAAAATAAAAACATAGTTGAAATTTTCCTGTGTTTTCAGTGTTGTTTTTTTGACCTGTTCTATCTGTTTGGAAACTAACCGCAAATTCCAGTTGGAGAATATCGAAATGCTCAGAGGAGAAATAAAGTACATACTAACATCAGTTTTGTTCAAGAGCAAAGAGCTTAAGGCGCAATGTGTTTCTCTGTGCCCCTTTAAAATCTCGGTCTGTATAGTTCAGCAGAGCTGAGCTTTTGGGGATAATTAGCATCAGTACTTTTAACTATATGTCATTTACTTTCCTCCATCCTTCTAGAATACAGAATTTCATTTTACGTATGATTGAGATTGAAGGAACGAGAAAGTTACAGACTCCAGTTCTCAAGTTCCTTCTTTACAATACATTTCTAAATCAGAAATCAAACATTGCAATTAATGAGCTACCATTATTCTCAAAAAGCAATAACACTTCCCTTCATTGTCTTCCTGATTTTCATGAAAAGGCACTACAGACAATAACCTTCCTCCCTGACTCACAATGAGGGCTGTGGTGCAGGGACTGTGATTCTTATCCTGCTGAGCAACATTATACCACCAAGTGCTGAGCCACATGAAGATTTTGGCTGTTGTCTTTTTTTTTTCCCCTCCAGTTCTCCAGATTCCTATGCCCCGTTCTCTGGTTCCCAGAGGTAGGCATTTCTGTAATTTCAATTCACTTCCAAATATCTTTAGAGAATGCAAAGCGCTCTTGGCTTGGGTTTCATACACAGTCCAGTGCCAAAAACCTATCTGCATTTTTTCCCTTGTATATCCTAATTCTAAACTTAGTTTTCCTTTTACATTCTGCAGTACTATGCAATCCTGGGGGGAAATAGCTATTCAGGGTAGCATTAATCCTGAGCGAAATACAAAGGGTGAACATTTTAGCTGCCCATCATCACTCAGCTGAACAAAATGGCTTTGTGGCTGGCTCTTCTTCCACCTTACATCTCCTCCCTAAAATTGCTTAAACAAAATCCATCTTACTTTTATCTTTCTAAAACCATAGACTCGCATTGTCTAGCCTGTCTAACAGCCCCCTAATCCAGTCAGAAAGCCCAACCTGTTTGAAATAATCAAATATGCATGTGGAATTTGCATTAGAAACATAATAGACCTACTAACCACGGTTATTACAGCCCGCTCAATTGTTCAAACATGCCTCCCACCTGTTGCTGCTTACAGTGTGCTCAAGTGCCATCAAGTGCAAAAGTTATGGTGCTATTTATATGGAACCTTCTTAAACATGCGCGAGGTGCAAGATACATTTACAAAAGCCTACTTTCATCTCTTCCTTTAGGCACAACAGGGGTCTCCTCTCCTCCCTGGTTGCACATGTGACTACAAATGTCATTACTGGAAATAAAACGTTCCCACCAAGCAGAAACTGAACCCCAGGGAGACCAGCGCAGGAATTCGCTAAAGCTTTTCACTTGGAGAGGGAGAAAGTGAGGGAAAAAGAAAAAAAAAAAAACCCCAACAAAAATGCCCCACAGCTTTGCTTGTTTAATTGCTGTGTTGTGGATGCACACGGGATGAAAACGAGGAAGGAACCGCAAGCATTTGGGTGGGAGCTGTTCCAAAATCCTACAGGAAATTTGTGTTGGCGTTGGGGGCCTGAAGTTAATGGAAAGATTCAGACTCACTGGAGCGGGCTCTGGATCAAGCCCTTAATACAGAAACGTGTCCGAAGAGGTGAGGCACCTCTTGTGCGTGGCTACAACGCACAAAACAGTGAACTCCTGATTCTAATTAACCCAGTTAACATTTTCATCATTAACTCACCAGAGCAAGGAATTTACCCAAAACTTTGATACTTTTACATTTCAGCACACTTAGTTCAGACTCTTTAAGGTTATGCCACGTTAGGGTGGAAATAACATCCCTAAATCTATGTACCAGTAAGTATGAAGAGAATTGCGTTTTAGACATGAAAATGGTGAGTTTTCAATTGCTTTGCATCACTGATAATTTTAGGTCAAGGGTAACAAAGTCTGGGGGAAAATGTCTCTCCTCAAATAGGTATTCACACATGTTTTTATAATGTTTTACAGCTTTTTTTGATTAACAAATTTGATCTTTTAAGTATGTGCTCTTTACTTTTCTTCTTTGCATTTTTAATTAAATTATTTCGTGTTTCTACTGCTTCAGATCATTCCTCTCATCCCTGACTCTGGAAAGCAGGAACCTCTATGAAGATGTGGATGAAACTTCACAGGGGCAACTTTTTCTGCAACATACCTGTGGAAGGATACTAAGATCTTTAGGTATTTGAATGGCTGTGGTGATGTATAGAGAAACCTGCCTAATGGATTTGCGTGGGTGTCAGCAGACTAGCTATGGAAACGGAGCTCCACACAACCAGGCTTACCTTGTTCTTACCAAAGTCTTCTCTAGCTGGGAGATTTGCAGTGGTTGGGCTGTACTTAGTGATCTTTCATTCATTTACTCTACCATGAACCACACCTCTTCCCTCACGCCTATAAAAGTGATGGTATTGTCCCATTATAAATGGGATTGTCCTGTGGGCTTGGAGCTTGCAGAACCTCTAAGTCCATCTGCTGGTTTGGTGCCACTGTACATATCTCTGTGGACCTCTGTGTGAGCAGTATTCCAGGCACAGCTGGCTGAAGCGCTGCTGTATAATCTGTTTTGGAAGGAAAATTAGGTTTTCAGCTAAACTTTTTTTTTTCTTTTTATGGATTGTCTGCTTTCCATGGTAAATTCCAGCTTCTGGCTGAAAACCCAAAACATTTGCAATAAAATGCCTTGTGTGTTTCTATGAGATGGTGCACGGCACAGGAAGGTAGGGGAACATTTTGGGACAAATACTGCTGATATAATGTGGATGCTTTTTTATGCAGCAAGTTGTTAGTGGAGCCACTGGAAATTACAGACAGATGGAAGATACAGGTTGTTGCATGAAGGTTGTTCAGCATGCTGAACACCACCACAAATATGTTATTATACGCGCTCTTCTTTGAAGTGTGATGGATGTAGCATGTGTGAGTTGCTGTCTCATTTTTCTATTGAATTATTAAAAAAAACAGCCCACAGATCTAGCTGGGTGGTAGCTCCATTTTTCCCAGTAGCTTCTGACAGTAGTTACATTTCATTTAAAACATACGCTCACTTTTCCTGCATTCCCCAATGTAAACATGTAAGAGATGCTGGAATTTACCAAAGAAAAAGAACTTTGCAGTCCTGTGCTGCAGAGGGTGGCACAGGAGGGCCAGAGAAAACACATCTGTGGGTGAAAGGCATACACTCGGCCTTTCGCAGCCAGAAAGCTATAGGTTTTGCCTCGGCTGCCCATGGAAGCACTGAGCTCAGCGTTTGCTTGCTCTGGAGGGGATCGGGCTGTGCCCAGTCCCAGCGTACAACTTGCGGGGGGGGGCCCGGGGAACGCAGCTGTGCCCTGCGTGGAGAGCTAAGGGGTGAAGGCAGTGCCACTGACCCCGCCCCGCTCCTCTCCCTGGGTTAGCCCGTTACCCAGCACCAGTCATTGTGCCTCTACCTTCCCATCCGAGCAATATGCAGCACTCGGACACACTTTTAGTTTTTAAGGCTATACGAACAGACTGCTTGATGATTTTCTCACTCAAAAATACATTCAACCGCCAACACCTGAATGCATCAGAATCTTCTGCTACTGGAGAAGATGAAGGTTTTGTTTTGATTTGTTTTGTTTTATTTTAAATTTATTTTAATTGTGAGCTCTGTGTCTCTGGGTTAATTCGTTCTGGCTGCAGTTTGAAAGAATGCCATACGCAGAAACCACAAGAGGCTTAAAGAAAGGAGCAATTACTGTATCCACATTCTTGGAAAAGTCTGATAACAGTGGAGACCATTCCTACAGCTCAGTGGCAGGCCCGAGTATGCTGTGAGAGAGTACAGGATGAAAATGACTCATGGGCCCGCGCAGCGTCCTCAGTGCTTGCACACTGACATCAAAGCCTAGGAACTCAAGGCCTCTCTTGAATGAGCTCAACTGCATTTAAGGAGATTCTGGTAATCAGTCTAAAAAAAGCACATTAGGCATGTATAAGGAAGCAAAGAGCCCAATTCCTTTGTTATCTCTGGCATCAGCAGAATGATAGAGAAGAGGTGTATTTTCCCAGGGTGTCCATCAGAGAAGAGCCCTGCAGGGTTCTTCAGATGCCCATCAATGAAATTAGCATATATCAGGGAAAAGTACACACTGCCATCCTATTTGAAAGGAGAATGTCTTGTATGACTGTTAAACGGTGAATTAGGTTCTTACAAAGTGTTCATTTTGTCAGATCCTGAAAGTTTGTCAAACAGATGATTTGTTTTGTGATACTGACATCTTCATACACATCGAAATGCTCCTTACCATTTTGTTTGTTCCCTAAATATTTACTGATTACCATCACTCTTTCCATCTACCTGTACCAAAACTAAAGTCAATTTTCTCCAGAAGTGGAGAAAATGGTATCCAAAGATACCACTTTGTTCTGGACAGCTCTTACTGCAGTGTGTTGACCCCCTTCATTTTCAAAGTCCTGCACACCATTATCCTCTCACTTCTGGCCCAGTAATTTTAAAACCAAGCACATCTAATTTTAATTTTTAATGGCAGAGAATTGTCTTATTTTCTTCTTGTACCTGCATTTAATTTCTCAGTAATTAAGCCTAGATACTAACAGTTCCAGCTCAGTTTCACACTGGGTAGCTGTATGATAGCAGCTCTTTAACTGGTACCAGTGCGTAGAAGATCCTTTGTACGTTTCTTAAAGGTCTTGGAGCTCAGGCAAGCTGGATTCAATCCCATCTCTGCCCCAGACTGCCTTCATGACCATGGGTAAGCTTCTCTTCTCAACCCCTGGAGTAGGTCAGCTTTCTCTTAGGTGGGCTAGCTGTACCAGTGCTATTTTTTTTCCATACTTACACAGGGAATAATAGTATTTCCAGGTTTCCACGTACTAGTGATTTGGAGGTGGTTTTAATTTCTGATGACAGGTATTAGCCAATGTGTAGCACAGTGGTACTCTAATCACGGAATCACGGAATCACGGAATCTTCAGAGTTGGAAGGGACCTCTAGAGATCATCTAGTCCAACTCCCCTGCTAAAGCAGGATTGCCTAAAGCACATCCCTCAGGGCTGCATCCAGGCGGGTCTTGAAAATCTCCAGAGAAGGGGACTCCACAACCTCCCTGGGCAGCCTGTTCCAGTGCTCTGTCACCCTCACTGTAAAGAAGTTTTTCCGTGTATTTGAACGGAACTTCCTATGTTCTAGCTTGTGCCCATTGCCCCTTGTCCTGTCGCTGGGAACCATTGAAAAGAGTCTGGCTCCGTCCTCCTTAAACCCACCCTTTAGATACTTGTAAACATTAATCAGGTCCCCCCTCAACCTTCTCTTCTCCAGGCTAAAGAGTCCCAGCTCTTTCAGCCTTTCCTCATAAGGGAGGTGCTCCAGTCCCATAATCATCTTGGTTGCCCTACGCTGGACTCACTCCGGTAGTTCCCTGTCCCTCTTGAACTGGGGAGCCCAAAACTGGACACAGTACTCCAGTTGTGGCCTCACCAGTGCAGAGTAGAGGGGAAGAATGACCTCCCTCGACCTACTGGCCACAGTCTTCCCTATGCAGCCCAGGATGCCATTGGCCTTCTTGGCGACAAGGGCACACTGCTGGCTCATGGATAATTTGCTGTCTACCAGGACCCCCAGGTCCTTCTCCTCAGAGCTGCTTCCCAGCATGTCCGCCCCTAACCTATACTGGTGTTTGGCATTCTTCCTTCCCAGGTGCAGGACCCTACACTTGCTTTTGTTGAACCTCATTAGGTTCTTCTCTGCCCAGCTCTCCAGCCTGTCCAGGTCACGCTGGATGGCAGCACGGCCCTCTGGAGTGTCGGCCACCCCTCCCAGCTTGGTATCATCAGCAAACTTGCTGAGGATACACTCTGTCCCCTCATCTAGGTCATTAATGAATATATTGAACAAAATTGGTCCAAGTATTGACCCCTGAGGGACACCACTGGTTACAGGCCTCCAACTGGACTCTGTGCCGCTGATCACAACCCTCTGAGTTCTGTCACTCAGCCAGCTCTCGATCCACCTCACTGTCACCTCGTCTAGCCCATACTTCCTCAGCTTCCTAATGAGGATGTTATGGGGGACAGTGTCAAAAGCCTTGCTAAGGTCAAGGTAGATGACATCTACGGCTCTCCCCTCATCCAGCCAACCCGTTATAACATCATAGAAAGCTATCAGATTGGTCAGGCATGATTTGCCCTTGGTAAATCCATGCTGACCACTTCCAATAACTTCCTGTTCCTCTATGTGTTTGGAGACGACATCCAGAATGAGTCGCTCCATTACCTTCCCAGGGACAGAGGTGAGACTAACCGGCCTGTAGTTCCCTGGGTCCTCCTTCTTGCCTTTTTTGAAGATTGGAGTGAGATCTCTTTGTAATCATCATCAGTGATTCTGCAAATAAACATCAACAAGAAAGAACAAAAATACTGTAGGTTCTGCCTCTAGAAAACTTTACATCTTAGAGACAAACACTGTAACACCATCTGCTAGGAAATCTCTGCTGAGAACATTGTTCAGGTTATTCTTTCTATAAACTGGCCAAATTCTTCAAGTTTAAATGGACTGCACTTTTTTTAAGACCGTGGGGTGAGCAAAAGGAGAGGAACACAATAACATAATGACAATACAATGGAGTCGTCATAAAACTTATGGCAGAACACATAGCAGGATTAGTGAATTAAGAATAGGCAGGAGGAAAGGTGGATTTGAAAAGAAAGGAGTTTCTTGTAAACATTTCACAAAACAGCAGAATGATCATTGTTGATCATTGTTAAAACAATGAAATCCATTGTTTTAGTGCTAAATTTATGATGAACATCTGTTGTGATATATGGCAAGTACTGTCATGATGTTGTGGCTAGCAGCATCATAGTTCTCCATATATATAAGCTTATGGTCCTGCTTTATTATTCCCTTGCAATACTGGGGACATTCCCGCACTGAAGTTTCAGATAAGTCCGCTTAAGTACTCATTTTATAAAAAAATAGTAGAACTGATTCAGACTAAGTAGGGGATATCTCATTTCTGCAGAATGGGACAATTACTGAAATAACAGATGTGAGCAACATTGGTGCATCTTTCAATGGCAGCTCTTTGGCACAAACACATGTTTGTTTGAAGAATACCAAATGTCCATTTGTAACTGGACTAAAGAAGTCCCATCTGTGTTTTACTCTTTCCTAGCTGGTGACCTGTAAATTTCCACCTCTAAGGGAATGCCTCTTTGCCCAGGCTGTATATTTTCTTAAATGGTCCAGGGTCTCATTAAATCATATTTTATATTCCTCTTCCTGTTGCAGCAGTTGTTCATTCAGGGTTTGTTTTTCAGGGTGAAGGTGTGGGGGGCTTTTTGTGGTGGTGGGGGGAAGGGTGGCATTAATAATTTAGGGTTCTTCCTCAGATGAATTTCAGGCTATGAGCTTATTGGTTTAAAAGGTTTCTGAAATCTTTAGTATCATGAAAACAAAAATCTAGGCAGAGTTCTGTAAATGTCTCATCTCTTCCCACCAGTCACTCATCTGCCATCCATGTTAAAGCATAAGACCTTTCTGCTTTCACACAACGTGAGGGAAGGAATGAGGAGGAAATAATTTCCCCTCTTCCAGATACATTTTGCTTTAACGATAGCAACCAGCTCTGACAGAAAAGTCAGAAAAATTAGTTACTCCTTTTGTAATCCTTTTAGGACCAGGCACTAGTTCAACCCTAGCAGGACCTTTTGGCCCTCCCAGGAAGGGAAAGAGACGGAGGAAAAACAAACATGTGGTGAAAAACAGCAGACTGTGGAGAACAATAAATACAAAAGACAAGGGCTGGGGGACTTACAGGATCAGAAATGGATGAATATGGGAGCAGAGGAGGGACATGGAGAAGAGCACCTTTTTCAGTACCCCGGGTTCCCAGGAGGGATGCAAGGAGCTGGTGGTGGATGCGGGGGGTACTGTGCCCTGGGGGCTGGGGCTCAGGGGAGTAGGGACAGGACAACGGGCTCCCCCCACCCCCTTTTACTGCTGCTTCTTGCTCCTCGTAATGTGAACGGCCAGTTCAGCCAGACCTAGGAGAAAAATGATGGAGAGGCTCTGATGACTTGCAGGGCTTTATTCTGAAAGGTTAGCCACGTCTACATTCCTCTGGTTATCAAGTGTGGTGCCCCAAACTGGACTGGGAGGGTAGCTTAGAAATAGCTTAAACTGGAGCATCAGGCTAGCTTATAACATCCCCAGCAGAATAGTGAGAGACTTTCACCATGAGAAAACAAACAAACAAACAAGAAGTCAGAGAAAAGAAGCTGTTTTCCATATTTTGCTTGGAGGCAACAGACGTTTATCATACCTCTTTTGGCAGGACTAACTCTTGGCTCAGAGCAAAGCAAAACTTTCCATGGAGAGTGAATGGTGCTACTGACCCAGACGCAGAGGTGTGGGAATATATGGACTAATCCAAGCTGTCTCCAGCAAGGATGCTTTACTGAAGAGGCAGCTGCTACTTTGTAAGGTCTTTGTGGTAAGTGGATTTCTTTATTTTTTTATTCTTGAACAGAGGGGTTTTCCTCCATGCCTGGGCCCCAAAGGCATAGCCACCACACGATTTATAAATGACAACAGTGATCGCTCTTGAAAGCACAGACACAGCCTGGCTATAGGGCCTCTGCCAGCACTCTGAGCCATGGAAGGCCAGAGGATAATGTTGGCTGCGTCAAATGGCCCTTGAGGGATTTACAGAGTGGATTATACTTGAAAAGGGAATCCTCTTTTATGTCTATTCTTGGGAAATAAATGTTAGGCACTGTTCAAGGTTGTTCTGGGTTGGACAAGTTCTCTGAAACAAAAAGTGGAACCAAATTCTTGCCATTCCCTCAAGGTACTCCAGTGAAGTCCCAAGCATCTGATAGGAGAACTAAAAGAAACCCAAGCTGTTTATCTGGTGTAATGGCACAGGGTGGAACCAAGCCTGAGTTGAACAGAAAATATTCTGTTCTTGTCCACATTCATTTTACTAAGTCACTTGCCGTTGAAGTATCTGCAAGGCTTTCAGCAGTGCATCTATAATGTGATGAACATTTATCCTGTCATTGTTTTCTACTTCTCTCTTCAAGAAAAGAGATATTTAGAGTAATGTAGTTTTGGCAGATGTTTAGTTTGAAGACTGTAAGGAAGAGGCAAGGAAATAAAGTGTTTCTTTATTTTAATATACCCGCTTCCCTGTATTTGTTTCAGAGAAGAAAAGGGCAAAGAAAAAGATTTTGTATCTATTACAAAGCATACACACAAATTAATTTTATTTGGAGAGTACAGCAGAAGAAATAATTGACAATGGGTGGTGTGTTTAGATCTTTTTAGATACCTGTAGCCTAGATATATGAGCATCAACAATAGAATTATATAGTTGGATGCCGCAGAACTGTGACATAACTGAAAAACATGTCAGTTTTTCAGTTATGTTTCAAAATGAAACAAGTCAAGTGAGCTACTGATTCTGAAATACTTAAAGTTTGTATTAGTACTCATTAAAAGTGATTTTCAGTCTTAAACCCACCACATTCTCTTTTGCTTCTATTGAAGTTTACACCATAGTTAAAAATAATCCTCAAAATTAATTATGGATTGCAAGAATTGTCTCTAGAAAAGTCACGCTCAAATGCGTGATCCTTAAATTGCTTCAGTTTTTTTTGGTTTGCCAATATTGCTGCTTTATACATTTTTGGCAACCTTGAGTAAAGTTTTCATAATCTCTGTTTTCAAGAAGTTCTGCAATCTTTCAAGTCAATGAAATCCAGTGATAGAAAACTTAACCATCCCTGACATAGCTGGTTTACCTGTCTACCAATTGTCACTTGAATTTGTCAGGACTAAGCTCAAGAATCATGTATTTCATCCAATTTTTGTGAATTTATTTGGCATTTTTACTCTTATATGATGTCTAACTTTATGACTTCAGCTATGTGAGCGATCTACCAAAGACATTAGGCACACTCATGAAGTTAAGGTGACACCTGTGTGCAAATATCTTCCTGATTCAGTGCACAAGACTTCTCAGTTGCATGAAGAAAGTTTGCAATCGTGTTTTATTCCCACACTGCTATCCTACCTCCCCTACAGAGGCTGTTATTTTATGTTAAATATTTATGTTGTAGCGTCATACGCTTAGGATGTAACTCCGATACCTAATATGCAAGCACTCCCTGAAAATCTCTATATCCTGTACAATATTAAACGTCTGTATTTTGTTTGGTTCAGGTTCTCACACAAGTGTGAAAAGGAATTCGAAGCTATAAATTGCTGTCGGTTAGTCTTTACCTTAAGTGCTAACCACATCCCTGAATCAACAATATGTTTTCCCTCCTTTCCACAGATGGGTTGACCCTGTGGGTTCCCCATGCGTTATTACACCTAGAAATTCCAGCTGCGCTCACTGATTGCATCACTAACCGCTATTCATTGCTGAGCTAGGGAACATCTTCTCAGATGATTTGCAATCAGACAGCTGAGAGTTTTTGCTCTCCTAGCAGAGCTTGCTTTCAAACAGAAAACCCTAACCCTGTTAATATAATCCTAATAGTCAAGGTAAAATATTAAAACACTTTCTAATTACTTCCTTCCCATTTCCTATGGCTTTTCTTTTAATAACATGGATTTTTATTGGATTGGATTATTGCTTGGTTTCAGACTCAATTTATTTTTTTGTAATAGGTCTGCTCCATTTCCTTGAACTTTGAACATGAGGGACCTGCACATTCAGCTCAGCTGATGACTTGAGATGGTAGGAAAATGGGATGATATAGAAGAGCTTGAAAATGTCACTTGTTTGTGCAGTGCTGCTGCATGGGTTCCCAGGATAGCCTGTTTTTGCTTAGAGAGCCGTTAGCCTGCAAATAACTTCAAACCGCAGTTAAAAACACTGCAGTGAGTTTGTGCTTCTGAAGGAAGAGCGTCAAATATTGACTCAGCTGATGATTTCATGCAATGTATGGGTATCCCTCAGAAGCATCCCAAATTAGTACTGGTTCTCTGCAATGCAGTCTCAAGGAAAGCCCAGTTTAGAGGCGCACGTTGAACAGGATGATGGTAAGACATATAGGAACAAGAATATCTCCGGGAAGTGACCTTCCATAGGAATTGCAAGTAACTCAAACGTCTTGCAAAGATCCCCCTGCCTAAGCAGGGCAGGAACAGCCACCAGAAACTTTTCCTGAGGGCAAACAGGCAGGCAGAGAGCAGCTTTCCACCTATTATGCTAATGGAGGTGAGTCAGTTTTATTTCTTTCTCAGAGCTTTTCTGGGTGGTTAATATGAAACTTAAGCTCTTTTCATTACTGATTTATGTGCTTCCTCTGCAATTGATTGGATACACCATATCTTCAGCTGGTGTAATTCTGTCTCATTTCATTGATTTCAGCTCTTCTGAGAACCTCATCTTCAAAATGTTAAGTTTCTTTTCTGTTATGGCTGTGCTTGATTTGTAATTTTGCTTGCTTGCATTGTAATTTTAAATATATATGTGTAATTTTGGAACTCCTTACAAGAAGGTGTTTTATGTTTTTAACTATTCAGTCACCCCTTTTCTTAACACACATCACTTTCATTAGGCAACTTGGTAGCTCCTTTCACTGGCACGCTCGAGTTCTAACTCTTCCTTGGTCATGCTTGACCAACCTGATGATAGCCTTCTATGACTGCCTGGGTAGATGAGGAGAAAGCAGTGGATGTGGTCTACCTTGACTTTAGCAAGCCTTTTTACACTGTCTCCCGTAACATCCTCATAGGTAAGCTTAAGAAGTGTAGGTTAGATGAGTGGACAGTGAGGTGGATTGAGAACTGGCTGAACGGCCGAGCTCAGAGGGTTGTGATCAGTGGTGCAGAGTCTAGCTGAAGGCCCGTGACTTGCGGTTCTCCCCAGGGGTCAGTACTGGGTCCAGTCTTGTTTAACATATTCACCAGTGACCTGGATGAGAGGACAGAGTGTACCCTCAGCAAGTTTGTTGATAATACAAAACTGGGAGGAGTGGCTGACACACCAGAAGGTTGTGCTGCCATACAGAAAGACCTGGACAGGCTGGAGAGTTGGGTGGAGAGGAATCTAATGAAGTTCAACAAAGGCAAGTGTAGGGTCCTGCACCTAGGAATGAATAACCCCATGCACCAGTACAGGTTAGGGGCTGACCTGCTGGAAAGCAGCTCTGCAGAGAGGGACCTGGGAGTCCTGGTGGACAACACGTTGACCATGAGCCAGCAATGTGCCCTAGTGGCCAAAAAGGCCAATGGTATCCTGGGGTGCATCAAACACAGTGTGGCCAGCAGGTTGAGGGAGGTTGTCCACCGCCTCTACAGTGCCCTGGTGTGGCCACATCTGGAGTACTGTGTTCAGTCCTGGGCCCCCTGGTTCAAGGAGGGCAGGGAACTGCTGGAGAGGGTACAGCAAAGGGCTACCGAGATGATTAGGGGACAGGAACATCTCTCTTATGAGGAAAGGCTGAGACACCTGGGTCTGTTTAGCCTGGAGAAGAGAAGACTGAGAGGGGATCTCATCAATGCTTATAAATATTTAAAGGATGGGTGTCAAGAGAATGGGGCCAGATTTTTTTTCAGTGGTGCCCAGCAACAGGACAAGGGGCAGTGGTCTCACACTGGAACACAGGAAATTACATTGGAACATGAGGAAGAACTTCTTTGGTTTGAGGGTGACGGAGCACTGGAACAGGCTGCCCAGAGAGGTTGTAGAGTCTCCTTCTCTGTACGTGTTCAAAACCCACCTGGAAGCAAGCCTATGCAACCTGCTTTAGGTGAACCTGCTTTGGCAAGGGGGTTGGACTAGATGGTCTCCAAAGGTCCCTTCTAAGTGCTACCATTCTGTGATTCTATAATTCTTTGCATTCTCCTGAGCTGCTCTTATCATCCCCAGGCTCCTTGACAATAGTATCTTTCCTACAGCACAACCACCAGCACACTGTACTGGCTCTTGCAAGCGACTAACACAGAAAATGCATCATCTCTCTTCCTTGCCCTTCTATCCTTTGGCTACCACAAACTGGCATTTTGTTTGCATTTTTCACCTTTCTTTTTTTTGGTCCTTTTCTTTTTAGCACAGCTGTGCGGCTGGCTGCTGGCTTCAATTATTTTTCCACAATAACTCCCAGGTCTTTTTCCAGAGAATGATGCTGGATGACTATTTAATTCAGCACATACAATACTTCTTGCATCAGTTTCTTGCTTGCAGACAAATTACTTGATGTGTGCTAATATTGAACTACATTTACCACCTGCTGGCTCAGATCATCTCAAACGATCCAAAGACTCTTGACTTCAGTTCCACTGTTCCTTGTATTCTGTCCACTTCTAATGCTAGTATTATATTCCACTCCAAAGGTTTATTTTTAAGACACCTCTGCCAAATTGTTTACACATGTTAGTTCCCTTAACGTTTCCTCATTTCCAACAGCTTTTGACCCCAGGGACAAACCAAAGGCAGTACATCAGTACATTAGTTCTGAGTGGTATATAACCATGACAAGGTAAAAGTGTGAATATGGAGCAGGCCATATACAGGGTCTCCCCTTTGAAAAATTAAAAACGGAGAGGTCACAATTTTCAAAAGGGCTTAAACCCAGTTAAGATGGGCAAGAGCAACTGTGAAGAACTGCTGAGAGCACGATGCTTAGTGGCCTCAATGGGAATCCACTTTGTGCAAGTCTTTAGGACTAAATGATTCTGGAAGTGTTGGTACATAGAGACTTGTATTGTGCAAATGTATTTCGGAATTATATCAGTCTCATTAAGTACTCTGAAAACTATAGGATGTTTACTTAAAAAACTTAAATAATTTTTCATGCCAGTGGAATGTTTTTGACAGTGCCTACCACTTCTTGTAACAGTTTACAGTGAAATCAGATTTTACCGAGTTGTGGCTGTAAAGAGAATGACATTGGGTCAAAGCAGAAGTCCTCTCAGATAGGAGAGTAGTAATCCCTATTCCCTAGGGCACCTTGAAGTGAGGCAGCTGATTTCAGAACTACATGTATGCTCTTTTTGAGTGGGATTTGGCCCTTGCTCAAAAGCTAAAAGCCCCTGGGTTTTTGTTTACTTCAAAACAAAACAAAACAAAACAAAACAACCCAGCATAAGACTATCAAAATGTCTAAAGTATGAGGGAAGAAACATGAAGACTGGAGATATGAAACATTCAGTTAGAAGGGGAAGGTTTTTTATAGAATTACCTGGCTATCTGAAAATAAAGCCAGCGCTTCAGTCGAGTGATAGTGTTTTAAAGGGTTATGAAGAAATAGCAATCTGTGACTTTAATATCCCAGTCCACATTAGACCTTTTCTGGCAGTGCTGCGAAAACATTTCCTACATACTTTCAGCCTTATCATGAAAAGTCAGACAGCTCGGGATCACACGGGCTGATAAGTTTTCAACCAAATAAGAGTCAGAAATGTAAAAGAAAAATACCCTGGGAAAGTTTCCTTCGGCTCGTATGTATGAGAGAATATAGTACATTCCCCTGTCCAGCCTATAATTAAGATGAAAGGCATATTTCCATATAATTTGCCATTCAGTGGCATGGTTTGCATTCCATGTGGACTGCATCATCTTGATTCTTCTAATGCAATGAAACAAAACAAAAAAATGAAATCAGACTTAGTAGTTGAATAGGATGTGTTATTACAGTTCTGACTGTTTTTAACTCTCAAGAAACAAAGCCATTTTAACTGCTAGCGTTTCATAAGAAGTGAAATGTACAGGCTCTGCAAAAGTGACTTCTTTGTATAAAACCAACAAAGTACCCTGGCTTGAAAAATTAGCTTATACCGCTTACTTTCCTTACTACCAGATGGCCAGAAGAAGACAGAAGAAAAGCAGTAAAGATATCCTTAATCTACCTTGTCTTCAGCTACATTTTTATCCCTCTGTAGCTGTCTATGGGTCATAGCATGGACCTGTGGGATTGTCTTGCTGAACTCTAAGGCATCTTTACATGTATACACGCAAACACACGTGCATTCAAACTTTAGCTCTTTGCAGGTCTGAGTTATCATGCCTAGTATTCTCATAGAAGTGAATTAGAGCCTTTTTTTCTGATGTCAGAAATATATAATGAGTGAGTAGCCCCGACCAACTGGAAAAGGTTTACAAATGGATTCTGTTTCTGCTGAAGTTCCACTGACTTTAGAGGAGCTCAGGAAAACCTGAATACTTAAGTAAATCATAAGTAATTTAGGAGCTCTTGAGAAGATCTTCCCTTGTGAGATCTCTAGTACTTCCTAATTCCATCTGTGCTAGAAATGGCATAAGAACAGTCTTTCTCACAGTAAATCAGTATTTCTGTATTTTGTCTAAACTGGGATGAAGAACAGCAGAGGACACACACATGTAAACAACTTAAAAGAGGTAGTAAGCTAAGAACTTTTTTGATACAGTTCAGTTCAAGTTTTATGCTAGGTCCTGTGCTGATTCTTCTTTTATATAAACCTGCTTGTCCATCATTATTAGAGTCCGAATCCCAAGGAGATATATGCTCAAAGTCAGATGTTTGTCCGCAGATCTATGGGAAATACAAATGTCAAGACACATCTGGAGAAACCACAGAGCCCTTCAAACATGGATTCTTCTATGAAGATATGCCATTTATACCGGGGGCCCAGTGAAGCCATTGGAAAATTGCCAGTGTGCTGAGGACCAGGCCCCTGGTAATAAGGCTTTGCCTTAGTGTCCTTAGCTGGGCTTAAAGCAGCATTGGGAGCGGAGAGAAAGGAGCAGACCTCCCTCCAGGCTCCCTCTTGCACAAACAGAGCAAGTGCTCAGTGTGCCTTTCCATGCCTGCACAGCAGCTGTTCTGGAGTTTTAACACTCCATTTTGGCTTGGCAACACCCCCAGCTGAAGAGATTCTCATAGTTTAGTTCTTTACCTGGTAGTTATGTGTAATTTCCGGAATTTCCTTATGCACCGCCCATTATTCCTTCTCCTGGAGCTTCTGTATCAGTGGTGGGCTATCACCACCAGGACAAAATGTCCACTCAGTATACAGAAAAAACAAGAGTCTTTATTAAGAGCTAAGGCATCACTTTCTGTTGGGTACACCCAACTGTGTGGACATTTTCTTCTGGTGGTGATAGCCCACACCAAAGCACTCGGAAAAGGAGTAATGGGGATGTGCATAATTCTCTGAAAATTATGTATAACTAACACATCACTGCCTGTTGGGTCGCAGATCAGATAAGGGACAACATGTGGCTGCACAGCTGCAAGACCAGGCCAAAGAATGAAAAATTTTAGCACCTTCTGCTGAGCAAGACCAAGTTATTGCACTTCTCCCCTCTTGCTACCTATTGTGGCCAGTAAAGGTACTCTCATTCCTCACTTCTTTCCTCTCCCACCCTTCTCACCTTTGTCAGGACCAGAGGGATTCAGTCGAGTGGTTCATGCATGCTTCCCTGGTAACAACAATTTGGTGGGCTCAGGAAGGAGAGAGCAGATGGGGATACGGAAACGGACCTTCCCGAAGAAATCTGGTTGCCCATGTGAGACCACTCAGGGTATTGACAGTGTGAGCCTGAGTCTCACATATACATCTCTGATGTATATCAGAACAATGCCTGTGATCTCTTCAGACTTATTTCTGATGAAGAATGGTATAAAGGAAGAAGAAGTGCAGGAGTAAAGGGCAGGAGGAGCAATGCTTCCATGCCAGTTGGCACACTGGTTTTGTTTAGATTTTACACTGTGTCAGTGTCTGTGACAGATAAACCTGAGAAGTTTCAGGGTTCAGATTTGGCTTATGTAAGTATTCAAAAGTTTAGATGCTTGTCTGAACCACATCTGAACTTCTTGAGACAGCTTTGTTGGGCTGGAAATCTTGTAAGAACGGGCTTTCTCGTGACATTTCCAACAGTCCTGCTTCCTGTCATGGCAGTGAGAACAGCCGTCCTTGTGGTATTTCAACAATTCTTCTTCTAAATGGAAACCAGAAGTGGAGGGGGGGTGGAAATACATGAGACATCTCCAGACTTTGGAAATCTGCTCCTTGAGTTTCATTCTAGAAAAATTTAGGGTTCAGAAGCTTTCAGATTTTTTTCCAAACCTGTTCTACGGAAGAGAGAGCACAGAAGAGAGACTGAAAGTGCTACTGGCACGAAGGGGTAAATCAAGCCATCTCCTTTTTTGCATTTAAAAAATCCCAGAGGTATTTGATGGAGTTGAAAGATAGCATAATTAAAACAAATAAAAGTAAAATTTTTTTTCACATAACTTATACTTAACTTCTGTAGCCCATTGCCACAGGATATCCCTGAGGCCAAAAGCTTAACAGGATTTAAGAAGTGATGGGTCATTTATATGGATAATGAAAATATTCACTGTCACTTTGGATACAGTTATATTAAAATATTTGCAAGGGATATAAATTCATCTGTCTCATGGTATAAGCCAGATCCTAAGTGAATGGCATTAGGGAAAAATTCGTGTTACTACATGCCTTTTAATAATTGCTCTTTTATTGCATATTAATGTGGTATTAAAGAAAAGAAGATATTGGTCTAAAAGAAACAATTGTATGATCTTCTATTGCTTTCCACAGCATTCCTCTAAATGTGTTACATTAGAGGACCAAGATGTGGAAACCGCACAGGCTGATACAGGGGTTGTTTCCTCTAGACGATGTGAGGTAAGACATAAGCCCTTGTTTACAATTAGTATAATACTTACCACAACAAGTCAGTTAAGAACTGCAAATTCTTATTGCCTTAACACAGAATTTTTTAAAAACATGTATTTTAATTCAACCTAACTCCGTGTTTTGCAGAAGATCAGACTAAATGATCATAGTGATGCTTTCCAGCCTGAAATATCTCACTCCTTCAAAGAGTACTGCAGAAGTAGCTATTTAACTTTCACAATAGCCAGTGAGTAAATTATGATACGTTATCCCAACTATATTTGGGGGAAATGAAATAGAACAATTAATAAGTTTATAGAGAGCTGCATGGTGAATCAATAAGAAAGCAGAATTACAATTGTGGTATTCAGGATTTCTATACCTATTAATAATACATTGAATTATGGTATCTCTTTTCTGCATCCATAGATGCACATAGGTGTGAACCTCTGTAACAATGATTCTCAAATGGCTAATCTATTTGACAGCAGGAATTGGTCAGAAAATAGAATTTCTATCCCCAGTGGAAATTTCAGAATTTCAAAGCTGGTTTTCATTTGAATCAGAAATAAGAACTAAAATAGTCATGTTTCTCCACGAACAAAAGTTTGCTTCAAAATCACTGAAGTGTTTCATTTTGGTAGCATCAACTTCATGTGACATTAATTCCCTTGTTAATGCATTTTAAACTGACCATGTTGAAACACTATAGTATATTACATTTTAATAACTCAGGTATTGTAGGTAATAGTATATAATTCACTGAACACAGTGTGTAGCTTTAATATTAAAATTACAATCCCAATACAGTTTAAAAGTTAGAACAAAATCAAAGCATTGTTCCTTATCTAAATGGAACACTTCAATATTTTGTCCTTTCTCCTGTGAGGACAGGCTGAGAGAGTCGGGGTTGTTCAGCATGCAGAAGAGAAGGCTCAGGGTAGACCTTATTGCAGCCTTTCAGTACTTAAAGGGGGCTTATAAGAAGGGTGGGGACAAACTTTTTAGCAGGGAAAATGGGTAATAGTTCTAAACTAAAAGAGAGTAGATTTAGACTGGATATAAGGAAGACATTTTTTTACAATGAGGGTGGTGAAACACTGGAACAGGTTGCCCTGAGAGGGGGTAGATGCCCCATATATAGAAATAGTCAAGGTCAGGTTGGACGGAGCTCTGAGCAACCTGATCTAGTTAAAGATCTCACTGCAGGGTGGTTGGACTAGATGACGTTTAAAGGTCCCTTCCAACCCAAACTATTCTATGATTCTATGTTCAAAATGACACATTCTCAGATTTCTCATCAATAAACATTGCTGGTGTTGCATGTTTCCTTAAAAAAACTTCCAATTAAAAAAAAGAAAAACAACTTGCATTTTCCATCAGAAATAATTTCTACTGAAAATTTTTCATCCATCTTTCTGAAAACTCTAAGCCGCGTTCCTTATGTGATCACAACTGATATAATTCAGTGGTGAGGAAAGCTACTGCTCTTGTTGTAGTAGAAGCAGTAATGCTGAAGCATTCATTAAAGCAAAAGAAAAATGGAAATGATGATTGCAGATAGCCTCAGGTTACTGTCTGGTGCAATAACACAGTTCCTCTTTGCGCAGTAATGAGCAAAGCAGATGCATCCTGTAATGAGGAGAGTAGGAATACAGTTAGCTCAGGAAGGAATAAAGCTGCACTTCAGTTATTTAGAAAGATTCTGAACAAAAATATCTTTTCTCTAGATCTAACTGGTTGACAAAATCTCTTTAGATTGCTTATTAACTTTTGCAGCAGTAATAACACTCTAATAACTCTAGTTTGGGGTTGAACCCTGCTCTCATCCCTTCCAAGTGCTAGCTCATTCACAGCTATTCCCATCTGGGGGCTGAAAAAGCTGTAGCTGATGCAAATCTTTGACTTAACTATTCTCCTCCCCTTTCTGTCTGTATGTATCTGTATCTCATCTACATCTGTTTGTATCTTTGCACGTCTATGCTTATACCTTCATCTGTGGCAAATCTGTGTGAAAAAAAAGCATTTGTACCTGTCTCCTTTTTCCTGTGAAGGATGCTTGACGCAGACGGACTGGGAAAACAGTGAGCCATTTTGAAGACTCCTTCCTAAAACCCAGTTGCTGAGGCAAAGCGCAGGTGATTTTGGTCCTGAGAGGCAGGTAGTGGAGGTGCTGTCCTCATGGCTAGCTGTGGAGCAGCTGCTGATGCGCATTGGACTCTTGGGTCCTTTAGGAGTAGCCTGAAGGTCCTGCCTGCAGGGCACGCTGCAGACCCCACCCCTCTCTGTGGGCCCTGGGGTGCCACAGGTGGTCTGAACAGAGCACATCTGGGTTTGCGCTAGGAGAGACAGGGGGTGAGGGCTATCAGGAAGGTGAAGGGGTGGGGGGAGGCAAGTCCTGTTTGGTTTACCGTTACGGGCCAGAGTCACTTGCTGAAGTCACATTTCCTTGTGGCCACGGGCCACGCCTCTTTTTGAAAAAAGAGTTATATAAATGGGCAAATCACAGTAATAAAGACTATATTTTGTATAGTGCTGTGCTGCATCTGTGACAATTTGTACCACAGCAATACAGTGCATACCTTTAATTAACTGTTCTCTAAGGTTTTTAATTTCATACTTGCTTTGTCATATACCCCTGCCATCTGTCAGCTCCTGCTGTCCTTCACATGCATTTTTCCATTTGATTTCTGGCATCTACCTTTAAACATTTTGCCTTCTGTTAAACAACTAAGTTCTCATGATGACATTTAAAGAGACAGATGATGAGCAAAAGTAAATGCCACTATACGTTTCTGTATTTTGTATTGCACAGTAAGACTAATGTGCATCTGAAAACAGTAAAATCCAAATTGGATGAGGGAAGTGATATATGAATGCCTCCACTTACACATGTGTTTCTTTGGAGCTAAACTGAGGTGGTTTGATGGAATTAAGTGGGATAATGTCAATACACACAGGGCTAAAAAATCTACGCTCTTTAAATCTTCTGTTGTTTAGCAATACTAAGGAGAAAAGAATCTATAGAAATCAATGTGGTTACAGCAGGAATGGTCTTGTCTTTTGTGGTAATGATATTTGTTTAAACATTTCAGTGTGATCACTCCATAAATTAAAAGACAAAGTAATTGCTCCAATTCTCAAGTCTTCAAGGAGTGAGAGCAGTTCAAGGCTGATCTTTATTATGGTAGTGAATAGAGGCTTCACAGTTAAGGCTGAACTGAGATTTGCAGTCATAGCAGAAACTAAATCTTCTCAAGAAGCATAAAAGTGTAGCATATCCCCCCAAAATTACATCGCTTGCTCTGAGTACTGAATGTGTTCCCTGAGAATTTTCTGTCATATATGCTGATTTGTCATGGGTTATAAATATTTTCAAGATTTTCCATGAAAAGTATGTTAGTCTTTCTAATAGCCTCTCAAAAAACTTCCCAGTTATGGATCTTTAAAAATAAAACAGCTCCTAAAATGGAACAAAATCTAGAGCACAGTTTATCTTTTCATTTTCTCCAGTAGACAAGACAATTCAAGTTCTCCAGAAGAATTGGGTCTTATTCTTGGCTCATTGGAGAGCAGCAGCCCAGTTTGTAAAGTGGAGGGAATGATCCATCCTTTCTCTCTTGAAGTACTAGTACACATACTGTTCTCAAATGTAGTTACCTGAACAGGGTTTTCCTTTTCATTCAACCTACTTTTTCCCAGTTGTAGATACACTACTTTCCTAAATCTGTAGCCATCTCTAGTGAGATATGTAAGGCACCAGGGGCATCTCTTGCCTATCTACAGATTAACCTTCCAGTTTAGTTCATCTAACCTCTGTTTCACAGTACCTCTTTTGTGCAAGACAGCCCATTCATTCTGTCTGTCTCATTCAGATGCCTACCAGCCAGGAAGCCAAAACCAGCACTGAGCCTTCTTGACAGTGCTAAAACCACAGTCGGCACTACAGTTTGGTCCTTACTTGGTGTAGTTCTCTTTTTGGTGGCAGGTAGTAAACAGCCTCTCTTTTCCAAAACGAGATCACGACTGGCAGGACATGATGTGCTATTCCAGAAAAAATGTTATGCTCGACTACTTTTTTGCTGTCCATGTAATGAGTCCCATGTGTCTTGATCCCTATTATGGAGTGGCAGCAACAGAAGCGAACATCTCTATATATTGAAATATTTTTGGAAATGGAGTTTTAATGTTTCAGGTCATGTAGTGAAATGGGAGAAAAGTAGGTGAAAGGGGGTTATCATCTCAGCGGAGGAGAATCTGGTAGGCATGAGCATGCCGAGTTTCTTTGCTAGTTTAACAGGACACTTTCATTAGGTTCAGCTATATAAAGTTCAGCCCATCACTTCTGTAGAGGAACTGGCCATCCATCCCGGGGTAGCATGCACCATAGCAAAAAGTGTTGTACCCTGACCAAGTATTTTAACTATGTAGCCTTGGGGAAAAGAAATCTGGGCTTTACTCTTTACTGATAAAGTCTACAAATAAATCATAGATTCAGTTCCTCATTAGGAGTGCCATATCATTAAAAATGTGCATGCATTCATAAATGTCATAACCGGTCAAGATTTTCAAAAGCAAGACCCCAAAAACTAATCTCCAGAGGCCATACTCAGAAACACAGATGATTCCCATGCAGCAACTACCACTGACTTCACAGTTCCAGACACTTTGAAGGAATCAATCACCCCTTCTACTGAGCACTCATGAGTCACCATCTAGAATATTGCATCCAGTTTGGGAGACCCACTGCAAGAAAGGCATTGATAAACAGAAGTGAGTTTAATGGAGGGTTGCCAACATGCTCAGGGTGCTGAACCACAGGCCCTTTAAAGAGAAGATGAGAAGCTGGGCTTGTTTAGCTTGCAGAAGGGACAGTTGTGAAGGACTTGACAGCAGTCCTCCATTACCTATGGGGAGGTTGACCTTTGGTCAAGGATGTCACACTAGGCAAAACCAAAACATACTACTCTTGTTTACTCAGAACACAAATCCTGGAATATGCACCTGAAAACTCCTCTTACAAATTAAATTATTGTACTATTTTGATTCTGCTTTTATTTTTTTTTCTAAGTATTCATTTATCTAAAAGCCAAGAAAATGATGAAACTCAAGGAAGGAAAGAACACATTTTACTTTCAGTATATTGTACTCACGTTTCATTTTAGGTAAATATTTTGCCCCTAAACCAGGTAGCTCCCCTACATTCAGGTTCCTCTCACAGGCTCACATGGAAGTTGTACATAAATTTCATAAAGGCTTATGCAAAAATGAAACTGCATAAAAAAGATTAAGTCATGTACTGGTTTTGCAGACATTTTCTTTAAATTCTTGGCAAGATCACCTTATCTTTACCTGAAACAACAACCTGAGAAACAGAGCTTTACAGGAAAATATAGTACTCTGATGGAGAGAAAATGGACCCAGAAGAAGAAATGTGCGAACAAAGCTGTAGGTTTTGTGAGCTTGCAGAGAACAGAGGAGCATTCAGAAATCAGAATCTCTTTTCAGCCATGGATATCTTGTAAAACTGAAGTAAGGCATGTTATCTACGAGCACGTGAAGCTAATGATTTTCTAATGATCCTTTCTTCTGAGCAATGGAGAGCAAACCTGAAGAAAGTAAAATAAGAAATAACGAAACATGTTACAGGGAGAATAGAATTATTGAAATTTACCCATTCTAGTTGATAGCTTTTGTCTCTGATTATCACCAAGAAAAATGTCTTTCTTAGGACTTTCCCTAGAATGCTGCTGTAGGTATTCTTTGAGCAAAACCAGCCCAAACTCCCCAAAGTCAGTTAGAGTATAATTTGCACAGACTCCTTTTAATGCTGTAGGGTTTTTATTTAACTCTGGCTTAATGTGAACTTATTGCAAAAAGACGCTTTATTGTCACTTTTCAAATGGGAAAAAATGATCAATTTGTCCTTGATTTTTGGAGTGGTCTCATGAAATTACACAGATGTCTTAAAGGTGACCTACTAAATACTGAAATAAGTGAGAATTTTTCCATTAGTAAAGACAGACATTTGGTTTGATGCCTTCTCCATATGCACGACACCAGGAAGAAGAGAAACCCTCCAGGTTCCTAAAAAAGTGGTGCAGCACTCCTTTTCTATGCTTCATAGCTCAGAGAGGGAGTCTACCCCACAGAAACACCATCCATTATCCCTAGGTTCCTGGGGAGCTGTGCTGCTCTACCATCTACTAAGAGCTGTAGTTATAAGAAACAGTGGAGGCTAAGAAATTTAAAACCTGACCTTCACCTGGTATAAATCAACAGATTCTATTGAAATCAGTGCCAATTTCTCGCCTATGATTTATTTTTTGGATGCAGAATGTTTAAGTTTAAACTGGGCATTTGAAATCCAGTGTTAAGTTTCATGGGCACCTACCCATATGAAAATGTTTGTGTAAATTAGAAATAAACAACTATGCAAACTTGCATATGTTCTCACTGTTCGCCTTTCTGACTGTACATTTTCAAATAAACTCTTTGGGATTTGAGGATTCATTACCAGCTGAGAAAAACTGACACCCTGAAGACTGTTCTATTTAATCCAAAATCCATTATCCCAAGGAAATGTTTTCCTTGTTTGCATCTCTGCTAAAAAATTGAGTCTACGTGTCAGAATAGGTGCACAGATTTTGTTGGTGCTGCTTAGGTGGTTTCAGTTTACAGAGGGTGTTTCTAGGGAAATAGTGCCCTGTATCCTTGCCAGCAGACTCATTTGGCTCATCTAGCAGCAATTCATTTAGTTTATATGTACAAGATTACAGCAGGGGGTAGTAGCAGAATTTAGAGAAGCACAGGAAAGGAGAAGCCGCAGCAGAAATGGCCTGGTACCCTAAGCAACACAAACAACAACAACCGAAGAAGCGGAGCCAGGCAGGAACTGGATTGTCCAGGATACTCTCCTGATGCTGCACATAGCGATCTTGAGCACTCAGGCAGCAGAACGGTCCTCGTGCAACCAGGGGAAAAAAAATAACAACCACTTTTGGAAACTGCAGGGACGTGGAGAACTCTCTTTCCCAGGGTGAGGGCTTCTGCCTACCACACCCAGCGTCAAGTGTTTTGAAACCAACAACAAAGCCCTGCACAACAAAAGAAGAACAGTAATAACACTAATAATGCTAAAATAAGAAGAGTTTGGCACCTTCCACTGAGAATCTATACAACACGCAACGATGCCAAGCAACCAGTCATCTTGGCCAAAATAATTGATGGCAAGAGCTGAGTGAATCATTTCACAGCAGAACACCTTCTGCTTACATTGGGCTCTTCTTTTCTTTTTTTTTTTCGTGTCAGTGGGATGTCCAACAGCATATCATAGGTTTCTCAAACACTTTTTCTGTTTGAATGTGTCTTTGTTACTCTTTCTATATTAATCAGTTTTACTTGAAATTAGAGCTCTGTTGCTATTAGGCTACTGGGAGACATTGTGTTTTTCAATTCCCAAAGTGCACTGCTTAAACATATCCACAGTTATTAAAATATTAAAAAAACTAGCTGATGCAAATATCCACTTGCATAACTTCGGAAGTCTTTTTAGTCAAATTGCATGACTAGAAATTAATTTGTGTGCATGCCCACGGCAAGCAAGCACACAGAGAGTTGTGACTGAGGCTGAAGTGGATTACTTAAAAATGCAAATGAATATGTCTAGAGCAGCAAAGCACATACATTGTTATTTAAGTTTAATCAAGTGCTTAAATTCTTTGTAGAACTGGGGTGGAATTACACTTAAAACTAAGCTTGTGATTCAGTATTTTATTGAATCAAGGCCTTTTGTGGGAGCTTTTTGGGGGGGACTTTTTGCTTTTTAGCCAACTCTACTTATTATTGTTACAGTTTCTGCATGGCCATATCTTTGTTTTCTTTGTTTTGGATTCATTTTACAATGACAAGCCATAAAAAATTTAATTTGTCTTCAGAAAAGTCCAAACCCAGCAGCTCTCAGGAGCTGTTGATTTATGGTGTCCTGCCTTCATGATCTTGCAATGAGCATTTGTTCTGATGATGTGATGTTTGTGATTTCATATCCTGCTGTGGAGCTTCAGTGTGAGAAGGCGTATTTTGGAACTAAGATGAACTGGAATCTTGCCTCACCTACTCATGCAGTTTCAGGTCCAATGAATTGATTTAATCTCTTGCTCTTAATAAAAAACAGTTGTTATTTTTCTTATTCTCCACTGGATTCCTAGACCACATCTACAATGGTGTCAAGAAAACAAATATGAAAATCAGTATTTACGTGTAACTTCAAGTTCTTTGTGGCCAAACTATCTTTCAACAATATTTAACTATCAGAATATGAAATAATTTTAATATCTAGTCATATCTACTTGTCCATGAATTTCATCTAGCATTATTATAACTATCAATGACCACTACAGCTGTCTGAATTTCCCTTCTTGCAGCACAAGCTGTCACTGTGCTCCTCTGAGAAGTGTTACCTCCACCTTGTGCGTATCCTCCCATTTTGTAGCTGAAGAGCGCAGTAAGATATTCAAATGCCCTTTTCCTAATAAGACTGAATGAATGCAGTTGTCAGCCACTTCTCATATGTCATATGTTCCAGACCCCTGCTCATCTTGATGGCCTTCACCTTGACTACTACAGTTCATCCCTGTCTTGTAGGGATAGCAACAGAGAACATTCACTGAAAAATGGAAAAGGTAAATGAAACACAGTTGGGCAATTTGTAGCATTTGGTAGGTTAGGTGAAGAGTACTGGTTCTGGAAGACTCTTGCATCAATTTTTCACCCCTCTTCCCTTCCCAATTCGTTTGCTTACAGTAATAAAGTTGTAAATTAACCTCCTCTTTGCTCAACACCATTGAAACAAACCAGGCAAGAAAGAATAAAAAGAATAGATAGCAGTGCCATGTGGAAACATTCTTGAATGCGTGATTCAAGAATGGTCAGACTCTAATCTCAGATGGGCCCACAAAGTGAGAAGTGACTCTTCAACTGCCCATATATCTGCCTCATTCAACACCTGTCCATATATTACTATAAATCACTGCCTGATCCCTGGCACTGTCTGGTTTCAGGAATGTGTTGCCAATGAAATAATGGTGCCAGAGGTATAAGTCAGCAAATGAGGAGGTGAGTCCAGGGACCCACCAGGGACCAGGCGGACTGAAACCCCTTCACACAGTTGAGTACAGCTGGGTCTGACTCTGAGCAAACATGGTGAGAGAAAGGAGCATCCTAAGAGTCAAGAACTGCAGAAACTGCATCTGAGGAGCAACAAAGGATGGGGGAAAAGTTCTAAAGGCAGGTTTTTTTATGGTCCTTTCAGAGTTTTTCTGAGTCATGTCTCTTACTGAGCCACCAGTGTAGACTGTAGTACAATTCCTTATGTTTGCAGTGAAATACGATTCATTTACTGCAGGTCGTCCTGCATGAGATATTATCTTTGCCACATCTGTTTCACCAGCTTTGGTGTGTTTAGAAGAGAAATAATAGAAATTCTGCAGGTCAAGAATCCAGCACCAGCAAGGGATGAAGACCCTGTTCTGAACGCTATTGTGCTTACAGACGGGCTGACGGAAACAGCTATGAAATGAGGTGCTATGCAGTGAGAGTAAGAAAAATCTAACAACAAAATATCTACACCTCAATATATTCTGAGGCTATTTAAGCCAGAACACAATGTCGGTCATCCAGCAACTGATACTTCTCTGCCAGCCTTTCACCTCTTGGTCTCTGTTTCACACCCCACGTGGTACACTTTGCCTTCTCTTCATTTGCACTTTTTCCAAAAATGCACTTGTCAGCATTTGGCCATCAAAACTTTGGCTTTCATCACATACTAAATGACCTTTGGAGTCGAGGAGAAAGCAGCAGTTGATTGAAAATGGTGAGTGGTGGAAGAAGTCCACTGCAAAGCCATGCATTACTCGCACTGTGGCTCCTTTCCTAACAGGCAGGACCAACGCTACTACACAGGTTGCAGAAGCAGCCGCTTAGAGCAGGGGCTGGCAAAGGGCAGCAAGTGTATCCATTAGTAATTTGGGCCCATAGCACAAATTTGTGGCAGCTTTTTTTTGTTCTCTCAAGCTTCTGTTCTGGCAGTAGGAGCTTCTGACAAGGGAGCAGGGTATATCTCTAGACCACAGAGAATAGCTGGAGTTCGAATGCTGCGCCGTTCCCTCGCAACTCTTTCTTCACTCCACTTTGCTGTTGGGGGTAGGGTAGGGACCCTGGTGGAGAAAAACTTGTGTCATCTCGACTGTCACAGAATCACAAAAGAAGATGTCAAGGACACACATTGGACTCAGTCATGGCTCAGTCATGATTTACTTGCAAAACACTTTTGTATTCTTAACATTCTAGAAGCAATAAAGTTATTATTGCTGTTGCTACTGTAATATTATTCCTGTAAAGGAGAATCCTGAATGGATATAGTGAGTGACCTGAGAGAGTTTTCTGTTAACAACATCTATGGTTTCCTTAACATTCTGAAATACTTTCACTGTTTGCACTTGAGCTACCTGCATAGAAAGTAGCCAAAAATCTCTCTTGCTTTTCAAATGTCACAGGTTCAATCCCTCAGATTTTCTAACCCTATTCTCTACTGTTGGAATCATTAGTTTGTGTAGGATTGTATCTTACAGAATCAGGAGCAGAAACTGCATTTGCATATCAAAAACCCATATTGCACTAATGTGTCCTGCAATAGGAGCTGCTGATGACTGCAAAGGAAAATAGCAGCATGCAATGTGCTTCACTAATTGCAGGTCCTTACGTTCATATTCAACTTGATGATAAGCTTAAAAACAGTTGCTGGAGTACCTTGTTATTTAAACTCTATGTAGGCAATGTGAGCTAAATCCAATGATGGAGAGTTAGCACCAAATAAACTTTACCAGCAAATAAAGCATTCATTATAAGCTACAAATACCAAATTGTTTCCATAGCATTTTGCAAACTTTTTACAAATAATCACAGCACACAGCCTAACAGTCTGTAGGAGGGAAACTGCAAGCAAGAAGTTGCAATAACATTCAGTATGTACTTTTTTCAACACTTAATAAGATTATACAAGGCTTTTCTACTACTGTCTTAGAATATTTGTTATAAATGGGTTTTGGCTGATTTTTAAAGATGTAGATTTAATATTGTGGTAAAGAAGGATTTTTTAAAGATTTAAAATTTGCAAACACCTGTGGGTGTAGGGCACATGTTTACTTGTGTCTATTGCACTCACCCATTGGATGAGTTAAACAATGTTCTGTTTTATTCTCATATACAGTATAATGAAATAGAATAAAGAAAATAGAACATTTATATCTTCCTATCCTCCTCTTTCAACTATGCCATCATTGTTCTTTTCTCCTTATACGCTTTGAAAGTCACTTTGAAAGTCTTGTTAAGACCTTGTTTGCTCCAGGTCAGAAATGAAAAGAAAAGCAAACGTTTACATTGCAATTGGATGATGGGAAAGCAGAACTGCAGAAAGCGCCAGGAAGATAATGGCATCCTTTCTCTGAGCAAGTCCTACTTTATCATCGGAGGAATACCTTTGATTTCAATGGAAGAAGAAACTGTTGATGTAGTTTACATTAGATAAGATATTGTACTTTTAAATACAGCTGCCAATGGAGAAGATTTTCGTTACAGTTTGAGCTTATAGTTTGAAATACTGCCTAGTTTTTAATTTGTCATGAAACATGATGAAATTGCAATTAATGCTCTCTTTCTATGATCTGCAAGGTCAGTTTGACACTGTGAATAGTTAAATCATCCTTGGCAAGAGTCTTATTCTGGCATAAATTCTATAATGAGAAATCCAGATTACTAGCTTCATTTGAAATGCGAGTGCCCAGCACTTAATCTAATACCATTTGTTTTTGCATTGGATAGTAATGTCTTTAACGCAGTCATTAGGGATGCCTATCAGTTTAATTGGTTTGACATTAGATATTTTCCTTTTAATTGTATCTTTTAATATCTGCTCTTTTCACTAAACAAGCAATTTCAAAGTCTTCCCAGCTCTGCTTCTTCAGCTCTACTGCTGCAGGGGCGTGAGGGACTCAGTTCAGCTGGCTTCGCACACCGATCAGTAAAAATGCATGAACTGTCCCTGAAGGCCTTAAACCACATTTCATTGAAGAAAACAGAAACACAAGATTTGGGCCTCTCCCCCTTAATGGTCCTTGGATTTTTAGTGATTGCCTAATTTAAGCCTTCAACACTAAGATCATCCTCTGATATTCTGACTTAATAAAACCTTCCTCTGAGAACCGAATTAGAAGTGCCACAAGGGACAGCTTATGAAGCAGCATGCTACTGACTATGAGTAAGGGTATTAGTATCTGGCATTATGCTGTTTGGGCCACTTTCTCCTCTATGACTTGTGCTGCACTCTTCCTATACCTGCAGCATTCGTCTCAGTTGTGGCTCTTGCAATGCTAGGGAAAGTGCGTTTCTCTACTACCTCTGGAGCATCCTTAAAGGGAGAAGAATCCCAGAGTCAGTTGTGGTCCACCCAGTGTGCTACACGTTTGCTGGGCCAAGAATAGCCCCATCTTGGCATATGCTTGTCCCAAGTGACAACTGCTGCCACAGTGCAACCTGTTGCTCTATCTTCCTTGTCCCTTTTGCCCACCTGCAACATGGAAGAGGTGATGCAGCTCTGCAGAAGCTGTGTCACCCCCACACAGGGGGAGATGGCGTGGGGAAAGGACGAGCCAGATAGTTCCCCTTATAACTCCACAGATTTGTGTGGTCTGGCTGCATTGCCACATATGCATTAAACATTAAGAATATATGGCTGGTATACTTAAAGCATTTAGTCTGAATAAAAAATAGGGTCCTCCAAAGTCTTTGTAGCTGTAGCAGTCTCTATAAAATGTCAATGTGCTTTAAAGTTTTGTGGAAGAGGTAAGGGAAGAACGAGAATTATTTATGTCCGCAAAGTAACTTTAACTTAGCTGTTATCTGTATCACACACACTTAATCTCTTTAAATAATTTGTGCTAATTCCTTCATTCTGTATTTCAAAACAATGCCGTACATATTGTTTGGCTTAAGGAATAGAATAATTAAATGTATTTATATATTAATAAAAGTCCAGAAAAGAGTGGCTCTCATTTTTAATTTGACTCTCACAAAACACATGTGATTCTTTTGCATTCCCATGAACCATCAGTGTCTGGCCGACGAATTCACTCCTTAGTAATATGCTTTCAAGTATATGTCTAGAAGTGTTTGCAAAGAGAGTGTAACTGCTGTCTCGGTCAGTCCTTCAGTGTCAAAATGGTTATGCTTCCCAAAGGTATTAACTGTTCAGATTATATCATCTTCTGAAGGGTATTGACCTTAGGAATATGAGTGTCTAACGCAGCAATGCCCTGCTTGAGGTAATTTTTACTATTGCCATTAAAAACAAAAGAAATTATGTTGTGTCAACTCTCGAGCGCCTTGAAGAGGCTAGAAATTGTACGGTGCAAGAGAAATGATAAAGTAAAATGAAGATGGACTACAAAGAAAGCAGCTGAACAGTGCTCTTGCACTCCACTGGACTCCACTGACTGTCATACTTATGACTGCCACACCAGTGGGCTTTCAGAGTGTGCATCTGCCAGACAAATCAGTTGCTAATTAATTAGTCCGAAGTCCATGCTCAGGCTGAATTCAGCAAAAGCAGATATGAGTACAAACAGCAATGACATTTTTTTGGAAAGCTGGGGGTTTTTAAGTGGAGGGTTTCAATTTTTCATCCATCGAGAAGCTGGTGAGGATGCCCTCACCCTGGTGCCTGCCATGAACTGGTCTTGTCAAGGTTTATTGCAACTCTTAGAGGGCTGCCAGCTGCAGCTCAGAGGTAACGGTGTGACATGGATCTGGCTCTTCTCCTTACCTGCCCTTCAATTCAATGCAGCAAATACCCTCTACTAGGATTTGGGGGCAGGGGAACAGGAAACAGCTGGAGCAGGACCCAAAAGCAAGCAGAAGATTATTTTACCCAAGACCATTGTGATTTCAGAGGGAACTATTTGTTGCTCACCTGGTCCTTAACAAGGTACAATATAAACCTACAGGAAAGGCAATGTGGTTTTCAAAGTGACTATGCCATACATCAAATGTTCTTGATGAGACAGATGGTCTTGGGATAGATGGTACAAAAGTGCTGGAAGCATGTAAAAGGTCTGTACATGTGTTTTATGGACCCTGAGCACACATACAACTAAATGTGAAGAGATGGTGTCAGTGAGTTATGGAGCTCTGTGGAGCAGCTAGGAGCAATCACACAGTAAAAGCAGATGTTCTACATGTGGAAGTTCATAGGCTGAACTATGACACTTCTCAAATTCTCTGATTTATTTTGTGGGGTATTTTTACTGCTCCTGCGACAATATCTTATGGAAATTTTTCTGCTTGACATCTAAAGAAATGTCTTTCCTTTGGTTTTCCACTTCACGTTAATAAACATTTTGAGCTAAAAAGGTTTTCATTTTCAAAACTCTTTGTGGTCATCATTATGAGTGTGTGTAGCAAAGCTGAAAGACTGGTAGCACAATGAATCTAAGGTAGGTGCCCCAATTAATATGTCACCTAATTCTGTTGACTTCTACATATCTTAAAATGTTATCATTAATTTGTGACTAAATAAGTTCTTCTGCTCAAAACATCTGACTCAGTCAAGCAGTAAATTTTAAATGGGGGGATGTTTAAAGTATAAATGGATGGTGTCTGGGGTCTGAGCATCTTGGCCCTACAAAGGCTATTGATCCCCATAACAACAACAATTAAAAGACAAGAATTTATCAAAAAACAACTTCGGAAATTTTGCTTGGGACAAGAAATCTCTGCCTCTCCTTCAGTGAAGGTGAAGATTTTCTCACAATTCCCTTTATGGTCACATCACAATAGAAAACATCAGTGGAAGAGGACAGCTATAGGTAATGCAGTCACCCTTTGGCCAGCACACAGAGAAGTGGAGAGAGAGTCTCTAGGACTAAAGAAGTACACACTACAGCAGGTGCTAAACAGCTCTGGGTTTTAGGGATCAGCAGGTCATTCACATCCTTCTGTGGGTGTCAGCGGAGCCTGGGAGGTCTTTAAGATATATTCAGATGTGTAAAGAACAGTAAATGAATCTTACCGTTCCAGCCCTGTCCTGCCCTGCTCCCCAGCTGTGGGTGGTGGGACAGCCCTGGCTGCAAGACCCCGGTCCATGGGAAGCTCCCCCCAGTCCCTGTGCCTTGGCCCCAGGGAGCCACCAGCCCACACTGTGCCCTGACAGCTTTAATCATACATGATGCTCTTTTAATCCAAACTCATCTAAACCAGGGTGTCTCCATCCTTTCAGGGACCACACATGCAGAATCATTTGCCCTTACTCCCCTTTTCCCATCCCCAGTGAGCTCCCCCAGCTCCCCATCAGCTGCTCGTGCTGAAATATCCACGTGGAAAACGTACGGAAAAGGCAATACTGAAAGTACTTGTATTAATTTAACCCATCACAGTACTGTGGTTTCACAGGTGGAAGGCAGTATTTGTGCTCAAGTAGCTTCAGGCACTGTTCAAGCTGTAGGTGCTTTTCAATCATTTAGGGAGTTTGCTGTCAAACAGCGGGAGTGCAAGTTTGGGATTACTAAGCGGTGCAATATGTGTTTCTCGTTGGAGGATCTCACAGCACGATGGCTAAAATATGAATATGTTTTAAGTACGATCATATAATTGATGCTACACGTATATTATGTATGACAACAGTAGTGTATAATATAGTGTATAATGTATAAAGATCCAGCCTAAGGTGGATTGTGAAGCCATCTCAAAGTATTTGAAGGTCATAAACACCACGCAGGGAGACAAATTACCTAGGGTAGTGTAATACGCTTTTAACAAGGAGAACTAGGGATGCCATGGAACAAAGTAAAATTCAGGCTGCATATCAGGAAAATTTTCCTAACAGCAAAGTCTATTAGCCTGTGAAATAGCCTCCCAGGGGAAGCGGTGGAAGCCCCACAGCCTGAGTAATTTAAAGCTAGACTAGAAAACATTCGAGAATAATCCTGAATTGGCAAAGAATAATCCTACATTGGCAGGGAGATGGAAAAGATGACCTAATAGGTCTTTTCCATCTCTAGCTTCTATGATTCAACCAAGGTACGTTGCTGTGTGTTATGTATCAGGGCATGCCCAGCCCATTAACTCCAAGTTCCACTTCAAAGTGGAAATCTTGAAATTTTACTTTGGCTGCAACTAACTTTGCTGTTTCAGCAGACAGTGGGAGCTTTGTGTTCCTAAAGCATTTGTTCGTTTTTAAGGCCTGAGTAGAGAATGAGAATATCAACAATAAATTTAGAACAAGTTGTGGTTTCTTTTAAATAAGAAGGATATTTTCTGTTCCTTTTGATATTTTTTTTTCTCTTTTCCGGCATGGCACTGTGAGAGGCAGCGCTCTGACCAGATTCCAGTTCTATCTATATATTTCCACGTCTGTTCCCATCATTATCATGTTTGGGTAACTGATGCATATTGTGTTGCAGGGAGCAGCACTTGGTTCACAAGCAGGCCTAAATCTTGCAAATGGATGAGCATTTATATACATATGAGTCCACATATAACATTGCTGTTCCCACAGCTGTGCCAGTTAAATATATTGCCCCGATGGACCAGGCTCTCACTGCAGCTCTGTCCGCTGAGGAGCTGACTAGGTGCTTTTATTGTAATACAGTGGCTTTTGATGTGCTGCATTGGAACAGGTCCTCTAACTGGCCCGGTTTACCTTGCTTCACTCATGCAGCCCAATGCGGATGTCATCTGCCCAGAAATGGGTCATAGGGCATGTCCCCTGCCAGGAAAGCTCTGCGCTTCCAGAAAACTGGCAGATGCATCAGAGCTGCTTCCTGAGCCCTCTGCAGAGTTGGGGAATGGCCAGGGCCAGGGCTAGCATCAGTGAACAGAGCTCCTTTCTGGTAACACCCATGTGGTGTCACGGGTCTTCGCTGCAGAGCAGTGGAGCATGGAAGGGGCAGAGCACCTAGTCCATGAAGTCCTGCTGAATGTGCTCTGGTATTGTATGAAATAACCCCTTTAACATCTGTTCCTAAGGAGACAGGTCCAATGCCCAATCCTGATCTCAGCTACCTCTCACTATTGGAAGATGACAGGAGAGATCTGGAAAATGGATGAAAGGAAGGCTAGATTAACATCAAATAGCATTCTCTTTCAGGAAAAATACGTATCAGTTCAGAGGTATGCTTAGGCAAATTACTGCCCAGTCTTCTTCTCCCCTCTTTTCTTGGGTCTTTCTTCTGTCACCATCCCTTCTACTTGCCTGTCAATTTACATCAAATTATGACTCAACTTCTTTTTGCAGTAGAGGCCTTCCTTGTTCATAGGATGCCAGACATAGTTCCAGGCATTTGGTATCTAGAGGAGGAAAAGGGTAATAACAACTGTCCCAGGAGTCTTCAGCTGCAAATGTGAATTTTACACCTGTGATTGCATGCTGGTTTCAACAGGGAACCAGGTGAGGAGTCCAAACTCATAAAGAAAATTTTAAGTCAGTGCATTTTCCAAGTAGCAGCATAAACATTATATCTGTCTCTCTGTTTCTTCACCAGATATTTCAATGGCTAGTAAGGGTGGGATTTTTTTCAGCTATTTCTACTTTTGTCAGTGACTTCAGTGGGAGAAGGGTTATTCCAGCACTGAGCCCATTTGGAAAATCTCACCTTAAATAATCAAATATAAATTAAATATCCAGGATATTATCTGCCACATTCAACATCAGCTGCAAGTGGATCAAATTTAAGTCCAAAATAGGAAATAGTAATCTGGAACACTGCTTGCTCTCAAAGCAGGCTTCAGTGCCAGGCCTTGCCTCAATTCCAATTGCCAGGTCAGGAGTGGTAATGCAATATCATTTAGGTCTCCATGCTACATAATAAAAGCTTCTCCATGTATTAAATTTTTACTGTTTAACCTACTGATGCTGTAAATGAGCACTTGTTAATGTTAGAGTGATAACTTGCAGCTCGTGCATGCAAGGAAATTTTACAACACTAGCTTTTAGACTTTAAACCATTTCTATGAACCAGCGATGCTTTTGGGTGTGAAAGAACTGCTTAAATTAATGCAATAACATATACTTTCAAAGTCTGGAAGTGAAAATTCTATATAGGACCGGTATCTTTCCTAAACCGGGATTAGTTGCAATTACAGTGTTACGGCACTAGATTGGACTCTGATCACGCAACAGGGTAACATCCATTACTCATAAATAACTTTGGAAGAAACAAAATCAGAATGAGTGTCATGCATTCCTGCTGCAATATATCTGCAAAATTTTTGTTGTGCAGGGTGTTGTTATCTGACAAGAAAACTTAAAGAAATTTTTAATTGCAATGCTTACTGCATAATTAAAAACTGTGAAAGACGGTTTTCATAATACTAATATATGATAGCAAACCTTTATTAACATAAACATTCTATTGTTCAATGAGGACATAAAAAACCTAAATTGGTGTTTTGGCAGTCATATAATGTTTTTGAGATCTATTTTATAAGATATTTTACCGATGAAAATGTGTCTTAAAGCCTTAGCGATATGTTTGGCTTTGGTCTTTGGCAGCAGAAAAGCAAGAATCTGAAAGCCAGAAATGTCCCCAGAGCATGCATCTGTATTCCTGCTGTAGGTCTTTAGAGTTCTCCTTTTACAGACAATTGGAAAAATATTTCAGTGGCTGTTTTCTGATACGTTTTGATTTTCATGTGAGTAAATGTCACGTTTCTACTGTCAGACATTCCCATGTTTTATCACATTTTTCTTAAATGATTTTCAAGAAATTGCATTAACTCTTTGAGTTGACAGGAGTAAATATTGACATGATAAAAGTTTAACACTGATTTCACAGATATTAGCATCTATTAACTTTCTGGGGAATTTTGTGTTGACTAATGAAAAAACAGAAGGGGAGAATCACTTATACTCAAAGTACATTTTATGTTGAAGTGAAGTTTATGGAAGGCATCATGTATGATTGCAGAGAATACTTGGAGATATGTATATACATTAAAGTTTCTTGAAACTTCCTACATCTGAGTATGTCTAAAGATAAGGACACATTAGATTAGATAGATAGCAACTTAATTAAGCACATTATGAGTAGAGCTTAGCACTTTCTTAAAAGCTTAGTATAATACACTACTAACAATGAATTTAAAAAGATTAATTCTGTACACTGTATATTGGAAATTTTCTTCTCTGAGAGGGTTTTCCAGTATTTACTTAGGAGAACAGCTTTCTCTACTGCTGGTAAAAACTTGTCCGAAAGTTGAGGTACATTTATTTACTGTAGTACAAAAATGGAGAAAGGGAACTAGCACTCAAAATTCATCAAAGCAAATGCAGAAAGGGCAATAGGTCAGAATCAGGAGACTTCATCCTGATTTTAGCCCTGCTTTGATGTAGTGATTTGGATTCTCCATCACCAGTATTAAAATTTGGTAGGCAGGTCCACAGACAGCAGGTGTGTTTCTTCTCAGTCTGGTAAGACCTGCTATATTTTCCTGAGCAAACCCTACACCTTGGTGTAACTATTCATTTTGTTTACTTATTAGTTTAATTGTTAAATTTTGTGGCAGAAACTGTCTTCCACCATGACATTCATGTTTCTGATATCTAATTGACTATTATAGTTAGGGCACAGTTATTCAAAATTCTGATTTAAAACATTTTTTTCATCATTTATTTTTCCCTTCCCCCCCCCCCCCCAAAATAAAAATCTAACTAGCTAATGGCTTACATGAAATTTTCTGGCTCTTTTGTTTGGCTTTCTGATTTCTGCTGCCTGACTTCTGCTTTTTTGGGTTCAGTAATGCTGAGTAAATTATTGCAAGACCGCTTTTCCAATCTCTTTTCCATACACAGTCATCCAGAACCTTAAAGTTTGTTCCCTAACAGGAAAGGTGCTTAGTGACATCTCTTTAATTAACAACAAACAGTATTCTAACTATTACAACACGTGCGCACTTTACCGCTCTGTTTCTGTGTTACACCCTTTCCTCTCACAGTTCTGTTTATTTCTTATTTCTTGGACAATATATTCTCTGCGGCACTGTCTTTTCCTGTGTTTTGAAAGCACCTATGTGATTTTTTTTCACTCCTGTAATTTAAAGAAATGATGTTTCTTTTTCACAAGTAAGTAAAAAGAAGAGCATTGGGAAGACAGGGAGGCTATTTCTGTGTGCTGGAGTGGCTTGCAGCCTGTAACAGATGTTCTTGCAGCAGCTGAGAAGAAACTAATAGCTAAACAAAGAGGTAACTTCACACTACACTATGCTTGGACAATAGGGCCTTAGGCTTCAAGTCTCCAGATACTTGTGCACATTTAAGCAAAACATTCCAAAGCATGCATTACATATAATCTGAACGCCAGGCAGAATGATATACAACCCCAGGCTCCCCTTTTCTAAAAGCTGAAGCAAGTATTAATACTCAGATGTTCATGCCAACGGTGCAGAGGTGAGAAGTAGCAGGTGACTGGATAAGCTACCTAGCACAATAAACCCCATTCTGAGAAGGAAAAAAATATGACCCCTCGAAAATACTAACTGTGATAAAATATGCTCAACCAGCTTGCTGCTGTTTGTTATAGTGGCTCATGCAGAGCAATAAGATTTCCTTTCTATTCTGGTGGTAGCTCGGGACAGGAGAGTCTCAGCAGCATTCAAGTGGGCACAATCTATCCTTTACCTTTTCCAAACAGGTTGCAAAACTCTTAATGGAGACGTCCCTGTGCAATAGGTGAGTATGAAATTCTCCTCAACCGCAAAGGAGACAGTGCCTGGGGTGCGTGATGTCTGTTTTAGTAGGTGTGTGCACCAAATCTCACTCAAAGGTTTTTCGCTCCTTGATAACATAGTTAGGCTGGCCTTTCAGAGTTGATATTCTTCAGATATTGGATCTCCTTGGCTCAAAAAAGGTTGTTTTATCTAAGAACTGTGCTGATTCTGAATCAGGTCACTTATTTTTATGACAAGCTGAAAAGACGAGGACACTACGTCTAACAGCTGCAAGAAATGTTGCTTACACTATTCTGTGGTGTTAAGCACATTGATAAGACAGCTACTGTTTTATATAGTCATGGAACAGAAGTGAGGGTGAAAACGAAGAAGCAGAGCTGTGTGCCAAAAGAACCTTTAATATTCTTCAAAGATATATGACATGAAATATGTCATCATCATCTGTGTCATTAAGTGCTTATGGAAGATTGCAAATCTTCAAGCAAGTGCTAAAAGCTGTTTTCTATTTTCCTGTAAGTCAGTCATAAGAATTCTCTTAAATGTGGGAAATATAAATCTCATTTATGTATGGTAGGAAAATTTGTATTGGCCTTTGTTTCACAGAACCACAGAATCTCTGAAGCTGTAAGGAACCTCCTAGATCATCTAACCCACTCCCAGCGCCAGCAGGGTCAGCTGGAGCAGGTGGCCCAGGTGCCTGTCCACTCAGTTTTTTAATATCTCCATGCAGAAATTCATTTAAATAGGCTCAGCCATAAAATAAAGCAAGCCTAGGTCTGTGGAAAGCAAGACACCTGGCAGGAAGTATGGGAACTAACAAAAGAGGGAAAACTACTGTGCACAGAAAAAAATACGTATCCTATTGTGTCTGAGAACCACATCTATTTTTGTACAGAAATCTGACAGAGAGATATCTTTCATCTCTTAGGTTCTCTTGAGATCCTCATGGAATAAGGTATGTCATTCAAATGTAAGCCCCTTGCCACAAAGCCTGGAAATGCCTAAGAGCATGGTGAAAGCAGGAATACACTCATCAGCGTTTCTCATTAGGATGGTATGTTGCTATCAAGAGAGCTTGCATGATGTCTGCCCTCTCCCAGAAGACGTTCCCTTTCACTTATCTTGCACCAACAGCATGGTCTTTTCACAAATACAGAGCACACGGTCATGGGCAGGGGAGGGGACTGAAGCTCTGCAGAAGATAGGGTAGTGTTGACAAGCGTCCAAGGTCTGTGCCATGGCAAGGGGCTGTGACAATATCCATTGCTCCCTGCACGAGGATTTGGCTGTGTAGGAGCCTAGCTGTAGAAATGTGCATCTGTGCAATGTCCTTTGCAAGCAGCAGTCACAGAAATCGCACTGGACCCTGAACAGGTTCTTCAAACAGAAACAATCATGTGTTTGGGTGGGGTTTTTTTTTGGTTTGGGGTTTTTTTTTGGTTTTTTTTTTTTTTTTTTTTTTTACTCTAAATGTAAAACACTTCTGGAAGAAATTCCCTGTGAAGGGCATTTTCTTAGGAGAAAAGTCTTCTTGCATTTTACTTTAATAGAAAAGGTGTAAAAGTACATGATTTTACATTTCTGCAGAAAATACAATATGATGTTACAAACAACTTTATGGAAACAATGTGTCTGAGAGCAAAGTTTGCATGAAGACACACAAAGGGTTACAAGCATAGGTCCCTAGTCATGCGAATGAATAGCTTGTGACATTTGAATGTAAAAATGTGAGCTGACTACATACTTAAATACCTTTATTGACTGAAGTCAATAAAATCATTGACTTTCAAAGTGTACAGGCTGGCAGATGACATCTAAAGGGAATCCCATTATGTCTGAAGAATATCTTCCAGCTGGAGTGGTGGCATCCATGACATGATGTTTTCTACCTGAAAGAAAAGAAAGAACTAAGAAAAGGGAAATAGGAAGGTCCTTTCTGTCAAAGACATGAAAGAAGGGCAGTGTTATAATGGAAAACAATATCAAAATGGTCAAAAAAGCACTAATTTTTTCCCATCACACAGATTTCAGTAATCATGAATCATACTGTTGTGCAAACATACATCTGGCATTATTTCTTTCAGTACTTAGTGCCCACACGTGCTGAGTATATGACACTCTGTGCTTGTCAAAGGTCCTCAGATTTCTTCTAACATGTCAGTTCAGTGACAGTACAAGTGGCTAAAGACTAAGCATAATTAACAATGGCATGTTTAATATTGTTTTATGATTGCCTTCTATTAAAACAGGATCTTAAGAAAGCATGACAACACTAACAGTCATAATTACCAGCTTAGCTGAACGTACTACAAATGTCGGACCAGAAAGAGAGATCACTTCCAGGTGCGACAGGGGATTGCGTTTCTTACTGATTCTTGGTGAAGAAAACTGAGGTTGCATGCCTTTCAGAGAAGTTGCATACAAAACTATAGTGAATTTTCTGAAATAACTCTGAAACCAAATGTCTTTGCAAGTCTAGGGTTTTAACAAGTACAGGAAGGCAGCAGCGGTAATTTCTGTAAGCATATTGTGTTACTTATTTTCCACGCAATGACACAATAAAAAGATTGAACAACTCCGGCCTTTAGTGGAGGTTCCCTGGAAGCGTTGAACTGGTTCCCTGGAAGTGTTCTGGAAACTTCTTAATTATAGACAGGGACAAGGGTAACTAAAGGACTTACAGACCATTTAAAGGATAATACACAGTTCCTATATGCTAACAGCTAGTACAAGACTTCTGGGGATGAGGGACTATGGGGAAAATATAAACCTCATGGTTGCATGTCATAGCAAATAAAAGTGGCTTAGAGGTGAAGGAGCAGGATGGAAATGATAAAGTCCTACTTGTGATATTTTTTATTTATGTATATCTATCCAATTCAGATTATGAAATCAGCAGGGATGACTGGAGGTTTCTCTGTAGCATAAAGGCACTCAGGTTTCTGCTGGTGGCCCAGGGAGGAGACGGGTGGGAGTGAGGACACTGAGGAGACAACTGTGGTCTGCAAAGGCATGGGGTGATATGGATTGCAGAAGAGCTCTCTTTTTCTTGGATTACATCTTTTTTCTTCTTGAATCTGCAGCACAGGCCCTCCAGTCTCAGCTTCCCTCTGCGTATGGCCTCTTCCTTATTTTGTGGCCTACCTGCCACACTGCCCCTTCCTCCTCATTACTGTTTGCCTGGGCTTCTTATCCAGCCCACAGGGCAAAGAAGGAAGGGGGAAAGGAAAGGGAAGAGAAATGGTGTCATACTGCTATGATGTCTGAACACTGTTTGGATGGAGGAGAGGTGGAAGGAGTGTGGGTATAGAGAAAAAGATGATGGGGTAGAGGAGGCAGCACCGCCATGGGAGTTCAGCCACTGGGGGTAGAAGCAGGGAGTGCCAAGTCACCCTCCCTACCCTCTTGCAGCAGCCCCCACTGTCCTCCATTCTTGTCCCTGTCCCTCCTCATGTGCAGAAGCAGCAGAGTTTGAGGGAAACACACACAGGCACATTCATTCAGCACAGCCCTGTCTTGGGCAGGCTACATCAAGGTGCCACTCTTGGCAGCTACCTCCTTCAGTGGTATACAACACGCCTAGCGAGGTTTCTTGTTGTCTGAAAGACTTTCAGGAGAACTGCACCACCCTGTAGCTAAAGAACAGCTATCCAAAGATCCTTACCTCTTGAGGAGCCTGGATTTGAGCTGCAGCTTGTCTGCTGGGCGAGTCCTTTCACTCTTCTGTTTCCCATCCAAGTTTTTATTCACCAGGTCTATTCAGGCTGCTGTGCTTCCGAGTCAGGGACTGCATGCTAGCACAATCATCTCAGTTCAGCTTAGGATAGCATTGAAAAAAAAGAGGCATTATCCTGAATTAGCCTGAATGATATCCAGAGCCTGAATAAAATACATAACAAGTAGATGTGGTGGTCCCCTCCTTGTCACCAGTCAGAACTGAGGTCCATCAGCTAGAGTCCTTGCCATGCTTAGCAGATGTAGGTAGGAATTAGACACCGAGATAACAGGGATTTAGACCTTTTGCAGTAGAGGAAGAAGACTCTTTAAGTGGACCCTGATTGCCAGAGCAGGCAATGTGGTGTGGGGAGAACACTTGTGTGTGATGAGTTCCAGTCAGGGGCTCTGCTTTGCCCCTCACAGCTGCGCTTGCAAGGCAGGATTGATTGGCGTGTGTGTGCTTTACACATTAATACAATGCAAGAACAGCCTGTGTCATGTTCCAATACCTCAGGAGATAAAAGATTGCTACTGCCAGATAATCAGATAAACCAGGATGCCTTAGGTAACAAAAGATAATTGTGTTAGGCAGTAAATCATACATAGACAAATCAGCTAAAACTAGATACCCATTAACAAGTGTATTTGGCATCAATTAGCCAATTTCATTTTTAAGATATAGTGTTAACTTTAATTTATAGTCTTTGCTGGTTTTGTCTGGGATAGAGTTAATTTTTTTCATAGTAGCTAGTACGAGGCTATGTTTTAGATTTGTGACGTAAACAGTGTTGATAATACAGTGATGTATTTGTTATTGCTGAGCAGTGCTTACAGAGAGTCAAGGCCTTTTCTGCTCTTCACACCACACCCAGTGAGTATGCTGGGAGGGCAAGAAGTTGGGAGGGGAAACAGCCGTGACAGCTGGCCCCAACTGACCAAAGGGATATTCCATACAATATGACATCATTCTTAGTATATAAAGCTGGGGGAAGAAGAAGGAAGGAGGGGACATTTTGAGTGATGTCATTTGTCTTCCCAATTAACCGTCATGCGTGGTGGAGCCCTGCTTTCCTGGAGATGGCTGAAGACCTGCCTGCCGATGGTAAGCAGTGAATGAATACCTTGTTTTGCTTTGCTTGTGTGCGTGGCTTTTGCTTTACCTATTAAAGTGTCTTTATCTCAACCCACAAGTTTATACTTTTTTTTTCCGATTCTTTCCCCCATCCCACCGGGGGAAAGTGAGTGAGTGGCTGTGTGGTGCCTAGTTGCCGGCAGGGGTTAAACCACGACACAGCTACAATGTGTTATTTTCTTATCCAGTATTTATATGTTGTCTGAGGTTTCCTGACTGTTGACCAAGGAGATGAATACATAAACTTTTGCATGGTAGGCTGCAGGATTTGTCCTGTGCATTGTCCCAAGAATATTTTAATCCCTCTTCTGTTCCCTTTTCTTAAAAAAAAATAACAAAATCTGTCACAAGTTGCCAAAACTCTGTGCATTGCTGGAAATTCCTCACTTGGAAAACTTTCAAAAATACACCCATTCCCACTGAAAATCATTCTGGGCTGAGGAGGATGGATTTCCCTGGAGGTAAACAATGCTGGACCAAAGTCTAATTCTACCAAAGAGAGGTTGCGTTAACATAAATCTTTCAGAAATTTTTAAATTAATAAATGTACATGATGTGTTTTATGTTGAGAAATATGTGCTAAATAAAAATAACTTGAATTTGAAAACTTTTAAAACTCTATTAAAAAAAAAATTCCAAAGGGGGAATTACAGTGCTTCAGGAAGGGGTATATTTCTTCATCAGCTTCACTATGCAGGACACAGCCAGGAAAGCTCCACAGCATGTTGTGAGGCCCATATTATCAGCGGTGTCTGAAGGTTCCCAGTTAGTCAGGGCCCTTCATTTTTCAAGCAGAAGAATTCAAATTCTATTGCATATCACAGAATCACAGAATGATAGGAGTTGGAAAGGTCCGCTGGAGATCATCTGGTCCAACTCCCCTGCCAGAGCAGGTTCCTCTAGAGAAGGTTGCACAGTAACATATCCAGGGGGGTTTTGAATGTCTCCAGAGAAGGAGACTCCACCACCTCTCTGGGCAGCCTGTTCCAGTGCTCTGCCACCCTCAAAGTAAAGAAGTTCCTCCTCATGTTTAGATGGAACTTCCTGTGTTCATGTTTCTGCCCATTACCCCTTGTCCTCTCACTGGGCACCACTGGAAAGAGCCTGGCCCCATCCTCCTGACACCCACCCTTTCAGTATTTATAAACATTGATAAGGTCCCCCCTCAGCCTTCTTTTTTCCAGACTGAAAAGACCCAAGTCCCTCAGCCTTTCTTCATAAGAGAGGTGTTCCTGTCCCCTAATCATCTTTGTAGCCCTTTGCTGTACCCTCTCCAGCAGTTCCCTGTCCTTCTTGAACCTTCTTGAACTGGGGAGCCCAGAACTGGACACAGTACACCAGGTGCGGCCTCACCAAGGCAGAGAAGAGGGGAAGGATGACCTCCCTCGGCCTGCTGGCCACACTCTTCTTGATGAACCCCAGGATGCCATTGGCCTTCTTGGCCACAAGGGCACATTGCTGACTCATGGTCACCCTGTTGTCCACCAGGACTCCCAGGTCTTTTTCCACAGAGCTGCTCTCCAGCAGGCCAGCCCCCAACCTGCACGGGCTTATTCCTCCACAGGTGCAGCACCCTACACTTGCCCTTGTTCAATTTCATAAGGTTCCTCTCCGCTCAACTCTCCAGCCTGTCCAGGTCTCACTGTATGGCAACACAGCCTTCTGGTGTGTCAGCCACCCCTCCTAGTTTTGTATTACCAGCAAACTTGCTGAGGGTGCGCTCTATCCCTTCATCCAGGTCATTGACGAATATATGGAACAGGACTGGACCCAGTACTGACCCCTGGGGAACACCACTCGTCACTGACCTCCAACTAGACTCTGTGCCCCTAATCACGACCCTCTGAGCTCTGTCTTTCAACCAGTTATCTATCCACCCCACTGTCCATTCATCTAACCCACTCTTCCTAAGCTTCCCTATGAGGATGTTGTGGGAGACAGTGTCGAAAGCCTTGATGAAGTCAAAGTTGACAACATCACTGCCCTCCCCTCATCTATCCATCCAGTCATGCCATCATAGAAGGCTATCAGATTAGTCAGACAAGATTTCCATATATTACTGACATTTTCCGTATATTACTGACATATTCCACATATAACTGTGAAATGGCTCTTATGTACAGTGCAGTAATCAGAGTTCCTGCAGAGCAACAGCTTTATTAATTGGCTGCAGACTTTTAGCTTTTATTTGTAAAGTTTAGTAAATGTTTTTAATAAACCTTAAGGTCTGATTCTCATTTCTGTAACAGCTCCAGTGTTAAGCACACACAAGACATGTCTGCATACCTGGTACAGAGCCAGGAGCAACGACCCTGGTAATGCAACTCTGAATTCTGGCCATGCTAGTGTACCAGTGCATAAATCTATACACATACATCAATATCTATTTCTCTCTCTATCTCTAATTCTACCTCTGGCTCTATCAACTATATATCTATCTTTATCTGTGTCTGTATCTATATCTATCTATATCATCTGTATCTATATCTAATCTACACATACACACGAGTACATCTCCACTACATGGTTTGCAAAAGCAAGCGTGGCTGTGTAACCATGGTGCTGAGCTCAGCTCGTTAGCTGTTTGTGAAGGTCTAGACAAAAGGTCAAGCAAAATTGTATAATTCCACTGTCTCCTTAGACGCCTCTATCCCTGAACCATTAATGTTGCTTCACAGCCCAAAGCGATGGACTCAGGGGTTTTGGACAGGGAGAAGTATTGTGCTGCAGGCTAATTTTAGATAGACAAATGTAAATACATGAAATTTAACATAGCTAGGATGCTAGGGCTACTGGCCTCATTTTCCTTAAAAAAGGCAAGGGGTGCATATTAACAGCTGGTCAGGATCCAGTTTTCTATGTATGTTGTGAGCTTAATGTCCCTAGCCCTGTGCTGTGTGTCCTAATACCACGCTGGCATTCATTCATCAGCATCTCTGGGAGGTGAACGCTGCTTCATGAATCACCAGCAGACACGGCTTCCTGCAGCACCTTCCTCCTCAGCCTCCCAGCCCAGAGCTGACCCGGCCGCTCCGTCCCAGCTCACCAGGTGCCCTGGCTGTGGGCCACCCTGTTCCATACAAAATGTGGGGTTTTTTTAATGGGAGGTAGACATCACTTCATGACTTTAAATATCCTCTTTAATACCTAAAGTAGTCTGATAATGTGCCAAATAATTTGAGGACTCCAGTCTTTATGACAAAAAACCCCTTATATTACCATTTAGAGAGAACTGTATGAACCTCTAGCTTACCTAGTCTAAAAAAACAATGAAGAAAGGGTTAATAGAACAAGCATAGAACAAGCCAATAATTTATTAAATGTTATTTGCAAAATTTTTCTCTACAACTTCAGCAAGAATCCCAATTCTTCAGTTGCCTGGCAGAGACCAGACAGAGTTCCTTGTGTATATTGTTTTGTACTCTGAAAATATTACAAATTAACTGTTAGGTTTTTAGAACTTGCAAAACAATCTATTTGAAAAAGAGCCCGGCAACATGAAATACGATTTGGGGGGGGGCGGGGGGGGGAGTTAAAAATATGATGTTTTTAAACCAGGATCTTGTTGGCTTTTCTTTAAAGTCAGATAGTCATAAATGACTTGACTGAAAGGATAAATAATATTTGTACTGCACGTTTGGATACAGAATGCCACCCACAGATCAAAGATTACACTCACACAGATTCACAAGCCTAAATATGAAGTTATACTATGGACTGAGAAGCCAGTCTACTCACATGTGTGCAATCTGTATTTTGTAAATATCTAACATTAGTTAGATGAGAATTTTTTCGATGAAACCTTAATAAAACAGCTAAAGGGCTTTGACAGCAATGAGTACTGATGCTGAGTTCTGGCTATTGTTCGGAGGCAGGACATTACAAGACCTTGAACACACAGGACAAAAAAGTCCCTGTGCTGGGAGACATTTAGCCTCTGGCAAGCATTGTGTGTATGAGCAGATCGTGCTGTTCACCACCGGGATGCCACTGAGCTGGAAATAAAGACAGGATGACAACTTGCTATGCAGTTCTGTAGTAATCAGAGGGAGCTAAAACTTAGCCTTTACATATTATTCACAAATTAGTTGAAATGCATTTGTACTGAATGTTGAATTCTCACCACATATTCTTCCAATGTGGAAATATATAAGTGCCAATGACTGATGAAACCTAGAGATATACAAATACAAAAAGTAAAGTGAGATGATGTCCCAAAGACTCGACTGTGATGACTAGAAAAAAAATAATATTAAAAATGAGGGTATGGGATTCCCTTTCACATACAGTATGGATTCTTGAAGTACTCCCAAGCTGTCCAACTGGCTGAAGATTAAAGAAGACTGGATGGAAGCTCAGTCTCTGCAGAGTTTGACTTGGGTATTGTTTACTTCTATCTGTGGGAGCTAAAGCCACAGCAGACACAGACACAACAGTGTCCAGATCACTGGCGCCCATTAAATAGAATGTAATATGAAGGTGCGTACTACTGCTTGTCAGTTTTAGATTTGAATAAACCACATGATATGTGATGGCAGCAGGGAGTCTGTGTATATTTAACATATATATCTATTTAGAGCATTACTACCAGAACCAAAGTTCCTTCTGAAATTGGCAGGAGAACAGTGTAAAATGATTCACCTAAAACCCAAAATTCACTGAATCTTTTTTTTTTTATTTTTTTCTCTTTTTTTGGCAACACTTCCCAAAACTAGAGGAAAAATTTTTCCAATCATCTGAACCTTTTCTTTTAAGTAAAAGTCTTCAGAAATTCTCAACATGGATAAAACTCCAACATTCCTTGGCCTTGCAAACCTCATGTGGAAATTTCTTAAAAACTGTAAAAAATATTTCCAGGCTAGCTTTTCTTATGAAATTTCAGCAATTCTGTTCAATGGGACTGTTAGCCCTAGCTAGGAACAGAGGTTACAAAGTTAGATACATCAGAATAGAATGACAAATAGTTTCAGGGAAAAGTATTCAATCATGCTTTAAATTTCTTGGAGGATAAACATGACAGGACATGGACCTGTTGGAGGAGGTCCAGAGGAGGGCCACGAAGATGATGTGAGGGCTGGAGCACCTCTCCTATGAAGACAGGCTGAGAGAGTTGGGGTTGTTCAGCCTGGAGAAGAGAAGGCTCCAAGGAGACCTTATAGCGGCCTTCCAGTACCTGAAGGGGGCCTCCAAGAAAGCTGGGGAGGGGCTGTTTGCAAGGGCATGTAGCGATAGGACGAGGGGCAATGGTTTTAAGCTAGAGCAGGGTAGGTTTAGATTAGACATTAGGAAGTTCTTCTTTACAATGAGGGTGGTGAGACACTGGAACTGGTAGCCCAGAGAGGTGGTGGAGGCCCCATCCCTGGAGACATTCAAGGCCAGGCTTGATGAGGCTCTGAGCAACCTCATCTAGTTGAAGATGTCCCTGCTTACTGCAGGGGAGTTGGACTAGATGACCTTTAAAGGTCCCTTCCAACCCAACACATTCTATGGTTCTATGATTCTATGATAAAGCTGTGACATATTAATACAGGATAAAAGCAGCCTATGTATTAGATAATTTGGATTATGGAATATGGAATAATATGATTATTCCATAATATCTATGCAAGAGTCTGCTGAGGGGCTACATTGTGGCACCACATAGCCAAAACCATCTCTATGCCTATCTGTTTACCTACATTAAAGTCTAATTTCCTTTCATGTAAAAAGTAAAGTATGTGGATACTTAGTGCATAGTGGATAAATTACCATTTATGTCTCACAATTTTATTTACTAGTTATTTGAGTTCTTGGCATCCTTTTATTTGTCCAACATAAAAAAATTATTCTTTGGTCTCTTCTCAGGGAACTACAATCTGCTTATCTATTACCTTTGCAAAGGTTTGCATCATACCTGCCAGCTGTTATTCTGTATTTTTCACATCTTGTCTTTTGGCTCTTGGGCGGAAAGAGTGACCAAGCAACAAGCCATTCAAATAATGACTTTAGTTTATTTTCAACACAACTGTCTGCTTCCCCAGGTAGCTCTTACGTTTCTTCACTGGCACTAAGAACCCAAATAAGTCTCGTCGTTTCATGGTGATGAATTGCAACATATAAGGAGTGACGGTGAAAGAAAGACAGCTTTCCTTTAGGGGACACTACAAGGTCCAAACAGCAGCACAAAACAGCAGAACAGGGACTTTTCTATGACGTTAGTTAAGTTCCATGAACCTAAAAAACCTCAATTTCTTTTGGTGCGTGGCCTCTCCAAATGCTACTCCAGAGCAAGGACAAGCCAGAATGAAGTTATTTACAAATTACTTACCTAGACCACTGCAGAGTGCTTTCCTTCTTGAGTACTTATTTCTTGATGACTGGATCCAGAGCAGATTGGGACAAAAGCCACCAATACATGGGGTGCCATGGAATTGCACCAGCTTCCCTTCGGTCTGAGTTTAACTCTCGCCTTTAAATGTGCAATGGATAGTAAATAACTAGTAGCAATATGTTTTACTTAGGTGAACAGTGAGCATTATAAAGGCTTTCAGGGGGCACAAAGGTCTTCAGATACATACATCAGTAACTGCAAATAGGTAGTCTAGCATATGCATTACCTGGTCCAAGACAGGAAGGAAGATGTTTGCCCATGTATGAAAACAAACACACTTCCCTGTTCATGGCCACTGCAAACACTGAGATGCTCACGCATACACACACGTGCACACATGGTGCAGATATTGAGTTCAAAACTTTGCTTAAAGATTACCAAAATATAACACTTTAATTAATAATAAAATACGACATCCCATTAATATGGGGATATTAAAAATAATTGGTGAACGAGGAAGATGATGTCTTGAGTACAGTAAGTTCCAGAGTTTTAAATATATATTATATAAACACTAGAAAACCTGAGACCTAAACATTTTCCTTGTTGCTACTAAGAAAGAGATAGGAATTAGACTGAGCACAGCCAAATAAATAAATAAATCTATAGCTTTCCACTGTGGTTCCTGACAAAATGGATTGCTACTCCTATGTGCTCTAACAATCTGGTACAGTGCCTCTAATGAGTCATTGGTATTAGCTTCACATTCGGAGAGTATCCACACTGTCTACACTAGGGGACTGATTCTGCAATAGCACTGCACATCTGTGAGACGTAGCATGCCTTCCATTATCATGGTTTTAATTGGCAGTTGAAAGCATACAGTTCCTCACAGAACCAGACCCGAAAAAGTGTTTATAATATAAAACACAGGAAAGCAATTTGCCTCCAAAACACTACTATGAATTGCTAAGTAATCTATTAGAGCAGAAGACACAGAACATTAGTGCATGTTGGAAGGAACAAGTCAACTACACTGTACCTTTTAAATCAAAGCAATAGGTTACCAAGGAATGGTGTACGCATGCAACAAGACTCAGCACTTAAACCTATCATCTCCCCAGACATATGACTGTCTATGGATTGTGTGGTTCAGTCTGTATCTTGTTAAATAGTACTATTTTGTGAGAGGGTTTTTTTAGTTTTTTTTTTTTTTAGGATACTGGAAATACTAAGCCACTGGGGTGAAGCTGTAATAAAATAAGCGGTAAAAAGGTTCAGGGAAAGTGTTCATAATCTGCTGACAGACAGTACAGATAGGCCATCCCAATTTGTTGTTGTTGTTGTTATTGCGTCTTCTAACCATTGTCTAGGAATCAAGGTAGTGTTGCTCTAACAGTAGGCATATATCCGGGACTTGCTTGATGGGCAAGTATAATTTCTCTGCCCCTGATCCAATGGTGACCCTATTGAAGAAGAGATGCTCAAAGGTAAGGGCTGTGAAGAGTGTTGGTAAAGAAGGGTAGAGAGAGGAATTCACACTTTCACTAGCTCCTCTTTCTTTCTTTTCTGCTCCGTATTTGAAAGCTTGGTACTGTAATCAGTGTATTGGATTTGTTCTTATACAAGCACCCAGGGGAATAATCCAGGGGAGAAAATGTCTGGATACATAGTGAAAGAATATATATTGTCAACTTTAAAAAAACCTGAAAATTATGAGGTGAGCCCAAAAAGTCATGCAATCAGTGTGGAAATTACATGGGCTTTTCTCTGTGTTTTAATACTATGTTTGGGTTTATTGCATTTGATGCCTTGTTTTTGAGATTTTAAAATGACTTTTTCAGACAACTACTCTCCCCATCCCTCAAAAAATATTCAGCTCAACATGGTTTTCTGCATATAATATAATATGCGTGTAGCAGAGCTCAAGACAACAAATAGGCTGGTGAGGGACAAAGGCTATTGCTACGGCAAATCTTCACCCAAGCAGACTGCTCAGCCATCATCACTGCACTGCATCGCAACAGCCTCTGCTTTTGTCAACCTTGACTTCAGCAAGGCTTTCAACACTGTCTCCCACAACATCCTCATAGGGAAGCTTAGGAAGTGTGGGTTAGATGAATGGACAGTGGGGTGGATTGAAAACTGCTTGAAAGATAGAGCTCAGAGGGTCATGATTAGGGGCACAGAGTCTAGTTGGAGGTTAGTGACGAGTGGTGTTCCCCAGGGGTCAGTACTGGGTCCAGTCCTGTTCCATATATTCGTCAATAACCTGGATGAAGGGATAGAGCGCACCCTGAGCAAGTTTGCTGGGAATACAAAACTAGGAGGGGTGGCTGACACACCAGAAGGCTGTGTTGCCATACAGAGAGACCTGGACAGGCTGGAGAGTTGAGCGGAGAGGAACCTTATGAAATTGAACAAGGGCAAGTGTAGGGTGCTGCACCTGGGGAGGAATAAGCCCGTGCAGGTTGGGGACTGGCCTGCTGGAGAGCAGCTCTGTGGAAAAAGACCTGGGAGTCCTGGTGGACAACAGGGTGACCATGAGTCAGCAATGTGCCCTTGTGGCCAAGAAGGCCAATGGCATCCTGGGGTTCATCAAGAAGAGTGTGGCCAGCAGGTCGAGGGAGGTCATCCTTCCCTCTTCTCTGCCTTGGTGAGGCCGCACCTGGCGTACTGTGTCCAGTTCTGGGCTCCCCAGTTCAAGAAGGTTCAAGAAGGACAGGGAACTGCTGGAGAGGGTACAGCAAAGGGCTACAAAGATGATTAGGGGACAGGAACACCTCTCTTATGAAGAAAGGCTGAGGGACTTGGGTCTTTTCAGTCTGGAAAAAAGAAGGCTGAGGGGGGACCTTATCAATGTTTATAAATACTGAAAGGGTGGGTATCAGGAGGATGGGGCCAGGCTCTTTCCAGTGGTGCCCAGTGAGAGGACAAGGGGTAATGGGCACAAACATGAACACAGGAAGTTCCATCTAAACATGAGGAGGAACTTCTTTACTTTGAGGGTGGCAGAGCACTGGAACAGGCTGCCCAGAGAGGTGGTGGAGTCTCCTTCTCTGGAGACATTCAAAACCCCCCTGGATATGTTACTGTGCAACCTGCTCTAGGGGAACCTGCTCTGGCAGGGGGGTTGGACCAGATGATCTCCAGCGGACCTTTCCAACTCCTATCATTCTGTGATTCTCTGATTCTCTGAATCAGGGTCCAAGGCCCATTTAACACACCCAGTGTAATGAGATTTCCCAATTTTTCTTACTCCTGCAGTCTTTCAGTCCAAGTCACAACTGAGTCCCAAGAGTTGTCTTATTAGAAAGCTGAACTTATTGCTTACATTCTTTTTACTTTAAAATTTAATTCAAATAGGTTTCTGTAAATGACAAGTTTTCTCCCTTCAGTGAAAAAGCGATACAATATGCTGTAGAAGAAAATAACTGATTTTATAAAATTAAACATAAGCAAGGACTCATCCATGTGACTTCTACATAATCCAGCACATCAGTTTGTCCTGATAAGCAGAGCTGTGATCTCAGGTTTTAGACTCATTCATTTTAAAGGCTAAGCATTTGATTCCTTCTCACTGAGCTCTGTGAAGAGATAACTGACATCAGTTTTCTCTGCGTCTTTGCAGTTGTTGTAACCTCATTATTCTTTGAATTATCTTGGCAGTTAGTCATTTTTTAGGTTTAGCTGGTGCCATCTCGTCTGTAGAGCTCTACGGTTGAAAGTACAACATAAAGAAAGGTCACAGCACAAAAACAAGTCAGTCTCAATCTTCTAGCACTTGTAGGACTCCTTTTATTTCATAATTGTTCATTTTCTACTACTTGCTTTTGTTTCTTGGCAATTACATGATTTCATCCTGCCCATGCAGCTCATGTGAATGTCCCGTGAATGCTAGAATAGTTCTCTTTCTTCCTTCATGCTGCCTGTTTTTACCATTTCTACTGGACCTCAGTAATTGGGGTGAGGTAACACACCCTCATGACTCAAAACAGCTAATTTCCAAAAGCCCAATAACCAAGAAGTCTAGCATACACTGGCTTGTCGCTAGAAGTTGATATTCAGCAATGAACTACGAGAGGATTTAAGTAAAAGATTTTGCCCTCCTCCCCCCACCCCTGTCTCTCTTTAGAAAATAAATGTCTGATTCATGCAAAAATAATGTATGAACCATTTGCACTGCATTAAAAAAATCTGCTTGTTATTCTGAGACAATTCTGCCTTCTTCTGCCTGGAATCACACCGCTCTGCTTCAGATAACTTAGGGGTGAGCCAAAAATATAGGGCAGTATTTGCCAAAATATAGAAGCTAAAATTACACAAATGTCAGGATAAAAATGGGAAAATGCAGTTTCTAATAGGCTTTACAGCAACTGCGAGAGCAGGAGCAACATTCCTACAACAACTGCTTCCCAGTGGCAAGTATCGTTTCTATACATGCAGTAATTGCCATTAAATGTTATGCTATCACTTGCCAACAGCGTCTACAGAGTGGTATCAGCGTGACTGCAGCCTTCCACTGCACTTAAAATAGAAATTAGCAGTGGTAGGTTCATTCTTATGGTCCAAGGGTGGGCAACAATTACTGGCCATTGCCAGGTCATACAATGTGCGATGGCTTTTTTGTTCCACGTCCACTGTAACAGGGAGGAGGTAGCTGCAATTATGCTGTCTCAGAAATTTGCACCCCTGCTTCTCCTTTTGTAACTCTTCTGGCTGTCAGATGGATACTGTACGATCGGAGGACTGGTTAGTCATCAATATTTGTGAAACACTTTTTTCTCATGAGATGCAAGGAACTCCAGAAATATAAAGTACTAGTAATGCAAATTACTGAGTACACATGCTTGACTTTCTATTGTTTTCTGTGTTTAATTTTAATCTCCAGCTGAATTCAGTGAGTTTTCAACATATGCTTAAGGTTAAAAAGGCTTAAAGGCCATTTCTGAATTGTGATGCTTTCTAAATTAGGAGCCCCATTACTTGCTCTTCTTGCAGAATGGGATTTAATTTATTTGGCATATTCTAAATCACTTTCCAGGAATAAGTTAACTTCTGATTACATGCATTCCCAACTTCTATAAAAGTCTTTTTGTACGGATTGCTTTCTTCTTCATAAACCCCTATTGGATTCACGAGTTATTTCATTTCACTTCTCTTCATATATTTTTAAGCCTCTGAGATCTAAATTCATTTCTGAAGTCAAATGTGTAAAATGCTGACGACTTTCTGGCGATTCTGAAAGTGACAACTTTCTCTATCACATAAATTGCCATATTTCCTGTTATTTATTTTATGATACTGGTATTTCACTCACACAATTTTTTCTGTAACCATAAAATTTTCCGTCTCGGATATAATTTTCTAATCCTTCTGTAAGGCCATGTATTGTGTTTCAACTCCTAAAGAAATTTAATATTGTCAATCTGCAGTATTCTGTCTTGGAGACAAATGATCTAAAGTTTACTTCTCAGTACAGAAATCGTTGGCATACAACCTGCCTGCACATATACCACCTGAGAATGAGGAAGGTGCAGCAGTTTAAGTTATTCTTATATGAAATCATGTGAACTTCCTGCAGTTGAAAATAGTGTCTTTTTTTCCAGGCAGAAGAGGAAAGTGTAGGTACCCTGGAGTTCTTTTGTATGGTTAAGAACAGAGGCCAGTCATGGCCTGGCTGAGCAAAAAAAAAGAAAAGAACAGTCAATAGTTTTTTTAATAGCTGAAAAAAGTTCAAAGCTTGTGCTTTTGCAGTTTTGTCCCAGAGGAACAGTAAAATCTATACAGCCAGAGACCATGCAAGAACAAAAGCGGAGGCATCATGTGGATAAAGTAACACACTGATAATAACTCATGTGGTGCTATTTACTATTGAAAGAACAAAATGGGAATCATTTCTCTTTGTTAGGTCAGTATTTCCAATGGCTTTATGATACAGGCCTTATTTTTCCCTGAAACAACTTTGCCATTCAATTTGTTCTGTGTATAGTAAGAGTCTATTTGCAACTTCCTTCCCCCCCACCCACCCCCCAAGAACAAATTTCTGTATTAATTTATCTTTCTTTTTCCTCCTTTAGAAAATACTAGTTACTTTGCCACTAATCCTCAAGACTTTTATGTCCTCCTGAAAAATATTTGTTTGGAAAAGTATCTTAGTTATGGTACATTTATTAGCCTGATATTATAAAACTGTTTGAGAGCATTCAGCTAACAATGATCCAAACGTCTTCTTTGTCGAGGCTACAAGTCTCTCGAACAGCTGAGGCAATGAAGAGGGAAGGCAGGGAGAGTCGCCATTAGGGATGAAATGTGTTCTTGAAAGGGCTGCCTGCCTCCGCTACCTCCTGGCATATTATTGTAGGGGGCTGCGATGGAAGTGCTGAGTGCCACAGCAGTGATATATTTGCACTTCACCAAATAATACTAGATACATATGGTGCCCTTCACTTTGAAACTTTGCCCAAAGACTTCAGAAACCTTGGGCCAGTTTTTTTTTTTTCCTCAGAGAAGATACTGCACAATAGTTTTACTGTACCAATTTCAGTGGGAGAATTTCCAAATAGTTCCAGGAATAAGAGAAGAAGAACAGATCTCAGCTTGCTCCTCAAATATTTTTGCTTGGTGGACTATGGAGATACTTAAGGTAGCTTTAACTGAATTATCTCAGGTAGCAGAAGTAGTCTAGCCAGAACAGCATGCAGCATGGTACAGGCTATTTCACATTTGCAAGAAGCTATGGTTATTAACTTTTCTTTATTATTTGGTATCCAGCACTACAGAACACTTTGCAATTGTAACTAAATGGAGCATTTTAAGATTATGCTGAACTTTTTGCTCACTTAGAACCTTGAAAATATGTTCCAGCTTTCAGCAGCTTATCTAAAGACAGCAGTGTGCAAACCAGAAAGGTAATAAAATACTGAGTTCCAGGGGATTCAAAATCACATTTGAATTCATGTTCCTGTTGGTAAACTATTTACATAAACTGGGAGTGGAATTTTGAAGAATCCAAAATATATCATTCCAGAATTTTTAAACTAATTTTTTTAACGTCATTTATTTATTTATTTACATTTTAAGAATATGAAAATTCCTTGGAACACTTAATTTCCAGTTACATAAAGAATTTCCAATGGACCCAAAACACATTTCTTTTTCCTATTTTTGTGTGTTATTTGAACATCATCAAAATACATCATCAGTAACAATGACTTCCTATTTTGGAGATGCCCAGCTCAATCCAAAGCCTTTCTCACCTCAAGTAGCTCTTTGAAGCCGGAAAAAAATGCAGAGGGATTTTACTGGAGAGTGGGAGAGAAGCACATGGGACATAAGAGGGTAAAGTTCTTTAAGAGGAAGGTCAGTAAAAGCAGGACGATGAGGGTATTTCACTAGGTGAAAATGAAAAGTATCATGCTTCTCTCACTAATTCCTTAAGGCAAGTGTTATCTACATATCTACTGAACATAAAAAATAAATAACAACAGTCACCGCTCTCTTTAAACTGGTCAGAAGAGTCACTGAGTCAATTCAGTTGAGAAATGAAAAAAGCCTTCTGAACCTGCAGCAAGGAAGCTAAATTCAGGAAATCTTCCCAAACTCTGTTCTTTATGGCAGGACTGTAGAAATATATATTTTTTCCTCTGGGGCTTTAAATTGTCTTCTGAAGAATATTGTTAACAGAAGGAAATAATCTGTTGAATGACTTATAACAAAGCGGTATTTGGCTTGTGCAGTATTGTCAGAGACATATACAGTTTTCATTGTAGTCAGAATATTAATATATGAAATTGTAATAATGATTTATTAATTAGCTAAGACTGTCATCACGCTTTTCTATAGCTAATTTAAATGGCAACCTCACTGGGGTCTGTTTTATCTCATGTTCTCCCTTTCAGTAAAATCAAGCAGAGACACTTTGTTGGCTATGTGAGATACTTTTATCTTTGCCTTCAAGGACCCTGGGGGAATGGAGACAGGGAAAGAATATGGAAAGAGGATTTTTACCTCATGACTTTGAGACTTTCCTTTAAGCCCTGCATTTTTCCCCTCCCTTTTCCTGTTCAATAAGATATCAAGAGAGAAAGTGAGTAAGGCGGGTGGGGGTGAGGGGGAGAGGGGAGAGAGGAAAGAGCATTTGTTTAAACTTTTTCCAACGTCTAAACACTCAAAACAAAAGAATTAGCTTTGAAGTTTTTCTGAGCCAGGATTAGAGATGGATTTTTCAAAGTATAAAATGAAGAAAGTGAGTCTGGTTTTCATGTATTTACAGCAATCCTCTCCAATCAGTAAACAAATAAATTAGGGGAAGGAAGTTGTTTCAGTACACAGGGAAGTAGTGTTCCTAAAAACACCCACTGTATAGCAAAAAGTATTTGCAGAAACAGATGCTAAGTCAATTAATTCAAATTCCTCCAAAATACTTCCCATGCTTGCCAAGGTACGAGACAGGGAGAGAGCTTATCACGTCACAGTTCATACTTAAAATATATTCTTAAAATTTTCAAAGTGTTCCTTGGAGACTCAATAGTGAATCTTGTTCTTAGGTAGTTACTGAAGATATATGGAAACAGTGAATGCTGAATTTCCAATAGGATCTACTAAAAGCTGGTCTAGCTTGAAACAACTTCATAGTCTTTATTTAAGTCCAGGTGCTCCTTTAATTTAGCAGTGACAAGGCTTAGCAGGGAACTGGAGAGTGAAGCAAGTAGATGAGAGTAGATGAGTAGGATGAAGAGGGAAAACACACGTACGTTCATGACTCACATCCATAGACTCCTGCCTGCGAAGAAGGCAGCCCAAAGAAGGGTTACTGGAGATTGTTTTCAGTGCTTCGCCTAACCAAGAAGCAGAAGAGGCAAATCTTCATTTTGGAAGAAGGTACCCAGCTTATTTTTCCCTTACAGTCAAAACGACACTAAAAACTCTGCTTACTTCTGATTAGAATGAGGAACTCCACAAAGCATACGAGATCACCAAAGGCATTTTTAAACACATCTCTTGTTACTCTGCATTAACGAAACATCTTGAAGCATCAGGGAATGAATGGCCCTGCACCATTTGATCTTCCCCTGTTAGGAGCTTGGGATCAGCTCATTCCTATCACACAGTCTAACCAACACAATCATAGGTGGTTAAAGCATCCCACAGATTTGTACTTTGTCCACAACCTCTTCCCACATTGTAACAATTTGTTACTCAAGTGTAAATCTGATACTTTTGGCTTGAAAACAAAGTGTTAGACAATCTGCAAACATGAGCTCATCACTTTGGGCAAGGTGAAAAGGGTCTCTGATGTGATATGCTCATTGTTGGCCCCCAGATATCAGTCAAAACTGTGAAAGGAAACCAGTTTTTATCATGGTGTCTGTTTTCCTTTTGGTTAGCCTTTTTTCCATCTCTGACTCTTTCACACTTTGGTATGTAGCCTTTTTTTTTTTTTTTCTTCTCTCCTCTGTGTGTGTTATAATGTGGATTTCTAGCATGTTATTATCAAGCAGCTGTGTCTTGTAGGGAGTCTATGGTAAACTTGAGTGAGGAGGGATTTTGTTTCACCATTTCCCATACTCTACCCTTGCCTTTCCCTAGCTTGAGTAGCCTTGTCTGGGAGCAAACATCTACAGATACTGTGAACAAAAAAGAAATACGGGAGAGCATTAGACAGCAGGAATTCCTTCCTGTTCCTATGCAGAGAGCAACAATTTCATGCACTGCTGCTGTTTGTTGCATCAACCAGTCTATGCAATCACTTTATATAGTGCTATATGTTAGATGTTTGTACTTCTAGATGGAAGTGGGAAAGGGGTGGTCATCACTGAACATCCTATATGTGTTTGTAGGCAGGCTGCAAGTGTGGGGCACGCTTCGTCCTTGTGGCTGTCAAGTGTGACTCTTGATGTGATGGGAAGGCAACCCACAGTCCTTCTGGAACCAGGCTTTCCCTTTGGCAGGCACAAAGCCTTAGCTCTTCATTACACTTGTAGTCTGTGCACCTCCTGCTCTCCATACAGCTCCTACCAGTTAGCACAGAGCTCACGGTGTACCAGAAGAGAGCTGGTATTTCAGTGCTTCACTTTTGCACTCACATTTTAACTTAGAAATGCTATTGCTATTTCTGATAGGGATGACAAACTCACCAAAGCTAAAATTCATAACAGCTGGGGGAAAAAAGAAAGGAAAAAAAAGGACATTTCCTGAACACAAGAATATTGGTGAAACCTCAGGTGATCTACTAGCACACAAGTTTTTTCACACATCAGACAGTGCAAAGTGCAATATAGTCCATCTCCAACTACAAACAGTAGAAGCTTTCTTAAATCATCCTATAGAGACACACAGATGCACAAAATTCAGGTGTCCAGACATAGCTTATGGATTTTGATCAAAATCTTAGCACAAAGAAACTTCTTTATTCGTGGTTTCACCTGGCTCTCAGTTTTTTTGGTTGCACTTTGGTTGTAAGTTTGGGTTTTTTTTTTAAAAAAAAAAGCAAGCAAACAAATAAAACCTTGACATGAACTTTGAGGTAGAAAATACTTTTTTCCAACCAGGTCTACAGAATAAGGCATCTGAGGATTTATTTTTTTCGTACAATACAACTGGGAGAAGAGTCTAAACTGATTATTGGAATCCTATTAAACAGGACTACTGACTCTCTGCAGACTTGTTACACCCAGGTTCTTCCTCACTGGATCTCAGGCTTATTAAGTAGAGAGGACAGCCACAGCTGGCCAGCCTTAGGTAAAACAGTTAGAAAGACATATTTTTGACTGATGTCCAAGTTCTTTAAACTCAGAATGAAGTCATCATTCTGGCAAACTGGGAGAGAGAGGACGCTGGTGTCAACAAAGTCTTACTAAGACTGGAAAAGTCTGAGACAAACTGAAATCAGCAAAGCCTCAGATGTCTTCCATGGAGACCTCTCATGAAGAAGATTGCTGAGACAGAACTACTGCAAGAGACATGAGTTCTCCTAACCGGTATAACAAAAGCCAGTAAACTTGGATCAGAAGCTGGCAGTAGACACCCTCATACATTAATCATTTTCCAGCACCTTGAAGCACAATAGCACGTCACTAATAGCACACATGCCCAATGTTTAGAACAGAAAAAATAGGAAACACCTGTGGTAACTCAGTGGGACTTGGCACCTGTATGTGGACTGCTGCAATAAAAAGCATTGCAACAGTATAGCAGTTTCCTTTAAAGACTGCGGGATCCTGAGGTCTGTTGTCTCTATCTCAGAGTACCCCCTGCTTAAAAATGGGAAGGATAGGAAGGTCCTGGGAAGGATAGGAAGGGGAAGAAAAAAGAGGGAGTACAGGAACTTGAACTGTATGGCTACCTGCAAAGGACTATCCAAAAAACGGTCTTAGCATTGTCAAAGGAGCGTCTGAGACAGAGTGAAGACGATGACGAACTAGCATTTGTTTCAAATCCAAGTACAGCTTCAAGATGAAGACTGTGGAGGCTCTGTGCCCATGCAAGTAAGAAATGGCCCATAAGATCGGGCTAGAAAGAGATTTGGAGAGAGGTGCTCTCTGTCAGGCCCAGGGTCCAGTCTGGGAATGGCATGGACTTCTGCTAAGAACTGGGGAAACAAAAAAAGAAAAGGATTTTAAATTAAGCCCTAAACCCAGGAAAAACTGCAAGTTATAGAAAGGATTCATCAAAGAAACTGTCTTTTTTTTTTTTTTTTTTTTTTTATGAGACCTATATGAAAGCGCCTTGTTTTACAGCTGCTATATCTGCAGAGGAGGAACTGAAGGATGGTCGCAGTGCAGCACCACGCCACAAGATGGCAAGAACCAGAAGCTGACCTCAAACCAGAATTCATCTAGAACAATGGAATTACATTAAAATTTGGAGGTCCAAACTACCAAAAATATAACATGAATGAAAGTGGAGGTTGTTTCAGAAGATGCCTGTTTTTTTATTTGCTCTTTGGCCTGTGGTTCTTCAGAAAAAATCTAATTTTTTACAGCACATCACATATGTAAGTGACAAATAGCCTCTGCAGTACAGTCTCCTCTGTGTCCTAATTATCTGTTTCTTTGTTTGAAGAAACATGGTGAAAATCTTGCTTTCTCTGTCATCACTTGTCTTCTTAGCTTCTTTCACATCCACTTTTCCTCTTTTTTTTTTCTTTTTATTTCATGACATATTTTTTTTCTAGCTACCTCTTGACCTTTAAATTTAATAAAATCACATCCTTTTTAACAGCCTTCTCAAGTCCCTGAGCACGTTTACTTGCTGTGCCCCAACACGTTCCTTTTTCCCTCCAACACCAGGTGAAAGACCAATCCTTTGGTCTTTAGGGGATACTGAGTCCAAGCTAAGGGCAATTTCTCGTTGTCAGATTAGAATCTAAGCTATAAAAGTTCCAGGAACATTATAAAAAGCCACAGCTCTATTCATGGTTTTAGCTTAGGTCTTTGGGGACAAGTGTCTACATTGCAAACACAGCAAGCTCACATAGCATTAAGATTCTTGGTCCCACCTCAATACAGCAGTTGCATTAGATCATCTCTTGCAGTCTTCTTCCAGTGGTATGGTTCTCTGATAATTTGCAACTGTGTTGACAGAGTCAACGCAGAGGCCAAACACCACAGAGCAGCTGCTCTCCTCCCCAAGGGCTGGACTGCGGCTGAAATGAATTGACAGGCCAGCGTTAGACAGTTTGCACAGTTGTATGTGTTCTATGAATAAACAAAGACAAGAGATACCCTGCAGCTGGCAGGTTCTGCCAGCTCCACATTTACATGCAAAATACAGTTCTTAATGAGGCCGGGCTATATGACCTCCTGAGGTGTTTTCCAGCCTCATTTATTCTATGAGTCTATGAAAATTATATTAAAATTACATTAAAAAACCACAAAGATTCCATAGAAAGCTTTCATTTTGTTCAAATTACTTGATTTCTTCTTAACAGCCACACCGGGGAATTTCTGAAAATGTTGAGAATTAAACTTTGCCCACCTCTGCTTGGGCAGGTGACAAATGCTGGTGAAATAACCCTCAAGTAGGAATAGGCTGCGGCACTCACCATGCCTGACTTCGCAATCCTGAGTTCATGCTGAGTGGTGCCTGCTCCTTAGAGTCGTTTTCGTTGAAGCCAGCGCGAGTCCAAAGTACACTGCCCACGCTGTGGGTCAGGTCTGCGTGCGCTGTGTGTAAGGGCTGAGGAATCTGGCACCCGGCACACGAGATCCGCTGTACCATCAGTCCCAAGCCCAAAACAAATACAATTGGTGCACTTTAAACATCTCACTCCCTTTGTGAGCATCTAGCGACTACAGCCTTTATTTGTGTGCCAGGCTTTTCACATCGCCTGAAAATTTCAAACAATTTCATAGCCATGGGAGTGCTAATTAAAACATTCAGCATTTTTACTGTCTGAGCAGTGTAAATATGATGTAAAAAGAAAATTAAAGAGCATTTACACAGATGCATACTTGTTCATTGTAGCTATAAAATCTAGCTGCAGGGACCTGGCAAGAGCAAGAGTCTCTTATTCTTCAAAACAAGTTATTCAGCAAAAAATTAGACACCAAGCTTTAGCTTGGAAGAGCTATTCTTTGTTATGTTAGGGTTTTTATTCATTCCTCCAACCCTATTTTCTCCTGGTTTATAATACTGGTCACCCAATTTACAGCTGAAACGGGTTAAGAGATGATTTGAAACAAAGTATTTGTTTCACACTCTTGAGGTCACAGTCCACACACAAAACTTTTTCCCTTTTACTCATGCAACAGCCTATTTTGGACGGTGATTCCAGCCGCAAAAAAATCCCCTGAAATATCCCTGACAGGCTATGCCTAGGATACGGAAGGCATTCTGGGGAATCTTATTTTCCCCGTGCTGGTTGATATTTCAGTCTGGGATTTCAAGAACACCGACTACAGTTGTTTACACTGCAAAGAAAGGAGCTTTTTGATCAGGGGAAGCTGAGTCACTACTCCCTGTTAGTTTTATCATTTTGCAGAGAGCGAGAGCTGATGCCTGATCTCTCTCTGACCTTTTATTCAAACTTTTTTTTTCTACATTCCCAGGCTGTTATATGCTGTTTAATCGTGCTTCTTTGATATTTAGAAGAATCAGATACTTTTTCATTTGGTGTTACATGATGTCATAGGCAAAAGCAGCATAAATCCCATGAGGTTACCCTCTGGTCAAAACGGTTCACTGAGAGGATGAGACTCAGTTTGAGATTTTTTCTGGGTCCTAAGCTATTTTCGGGGTGGGGGGAAGGGGGGAAGGGGGGAGCTATTTTTTTATTTTGTTCTGTTTTGTTTTCCCACAGACATCGTAAGACAAACAGACCATGGGTCAGGTAATGTAAACAACAGACTGCAAAACCATTGCCAAAAATTGTAACCACCCATTTGTCTCTGAAGGAAAAAATTCACTTAAGTGACACATGTTAATAGTATTGAATTCAAAATACTTGTTTGGACATCCAGATGTTGGAAAGTGCCATATCCTGATTATAAAAGATATTTTCTAGTCTTTCAGATCTTCCTTCCTTATTTTGATCGCAATTCAAGTTTTGGAGAAATTCCTTCCCACTACTGTCCACTGATCACATCTCTGAAGTATTTCAAAATTCTAACTTGTTTCCTATAAGGAAAAAATGGAAAGCATAACCACAAATATTTATGTTAGTGTCAGTGCTTATTGTTGGAAGCTCAGACTGCTGCAGTGCCATTGCAAAAGCATACCATCAGATATGGCATCCAGCTCCTCCAGGCATTTAAGAACTGCGTCAACAAGCACGATCTTTACAACCTGGGAAAGACAGAGTATCCCAAATAGAAAGGTGTGAGTGACATGCAGAAATGTCCCCATGCAATTGCTTCTAATTGGAAAGCTTTGAAAAGATATGGCAGTATTATCAACAGAAATGAACTCTAGGCGTAAGTTGCCTTTGGAGTGTCTTGCTCACGGAAAAATGAGAGAGCAAGATTTCGATGTTAACTCCTTCAGGGCAGGCACTGCCACTGGTGATCCTCTGCAGCTAGGTGGCTGCTTATCTCTCTGCTGTCTGCTACAGTATCAGGACCCAGAATTTTCCTATAAGATGGCGGTGAGGGAGGGACAGGGAATTTATACCACCATGGAGTAAAGCCTGTTTGGCTTTCAATACTTTCTAAGCACAGAGCAGGTAAGTGGTGAAACTCCCAAATTTATAAAATTTTATTGACTGATAAGATGGGGGCTGTCTTTTTCAGAGGAAAGCATCACCAGTGATCATGATGCCAATGCAGAATTAGCTTTCCACAGCAGGCAGCCTGTGTTTCCCTATCTGACTGCTGTGTGCGCTTCTTGTGGTTGCTCATCTTTGTGGGGATGGCATTGTTCTTATTAGTGATAAGAAATGAAAGACTGTTACACTACTGACTTCTACAGTAATAATGGGGACTATAATAATCTAAGAGAAATAGGTTTGAGATATAAGGCTCAGTAATGTTTCCACTAGACTTCCTACTTTTTCCTTTAAATATGGTAGCCTAGATCCCAATGTTATCCCTGTGATAAAAGATCCTCATTGTAGTATTACTGCTGTCATTGTAGTCCTACTGCTAACTGTATTTGATAAATAAAGCCTTACAACAATAGAGAGGGTTTATGCAATGTTTTAGCTTGCCTTTTATTCACTGTCTCAGACTGCTTCACAACAAAGGCACACAATAAATCCCTACTGCAGGAAAGCCTTCTCCCACTCCTCCTTCCCAGGTGGATAATCTCTTTTCAGCTGGGAAAATAAAGGCCCTTCTTTTGTCAAAGGTTTTCAAATCTGCTAACAAAGAGAGCTAACTGACAGGAAGTTACTGAAATATAAGGGCGATAACAACAACATAGACAAAGAGCACCTTAGTAGCCTAATCAAAAGCCAAAAGAAGTTTGGGGCACGATCAAGAACAGAATTCAAGCGACCCTCCCAAGCCCAGATCAGAGCCAGAACCGCAACTATATTCAATTTCCCTATTTCATATATTTTGGTACATTTTCACCTATCAACCAAGCAGCCTCATTTTCCGGGATTTTAAGGTTTATGGCCCATTTCAGCTTCTTCCTTTGCTTTATGGGAAAGACATATTGCAAACATTGGGCAACATCTTGCAAAGTCTTGTCCTAACCTAACATGACTGAGCAGTGTGGGAGGAGGAAGTAATGACTTCCCCCTGACCTGTGTAGCTGACATGAAGCCTGCCAAGAATCACAGCCTCTTTGCTCAAGGGAACACAGGAGCAACTCTTCAGAGAGGAGGCGGGGAAGGAGGTGGGGGGGGAGGGGACAGAAGTATGTCTCTACCCCCTCCTGTGCTCCATGTGGCAGAAAAGAGTGGCTGCACCACTTAAAAAGAAGTAGTAAATTCCTCTCCACCTTTTCCCCCCATCAGTAGTTTGCTTGTGAAGGGTGGGGCAGCGTAGCCTTGCACTGCCGCTCCCCGGATTGGTGCGGTTCTGCACTGCCCACAACGTGGGGTAGCATATAGAAGTCAGAGTCTAGCCCATCTGGGAAAGAAAATGGGTTTTCTGCGTGGCCAGAAGGACAGAGCTGTGCTGTAAGGGTGGAATTTCACAACAGAACAAAAATAAAGCACAGCGCTGTTCCAGAATTTCTCAATTCTTATTCTAAACAATAATAAACCCACCTCCCAAACCCCAGTACGGACGAAATATTAGCATTCCCTCCGCTCTGGTTACAGCTCACATCCCTCTTAATACCTCTTGCTCTGCCATGAACTATTTGTATAAGAAAGGCTTATGTTTGAACTGGAATTGGCACAAATAGTTACCCGTTGGATATTCCTTTTCTGCAGAAATCTGATCTCTTTCAGTGCTTCACAAATCACAGAATCCACTGAGGACAGAAGCCTGTGTTTTCTTCTTCTCCAAAGAGAATAAAAAATCGTCAGTAACCCTGACAGCTTCCTGTAGTGTGGCTCTCACAGCTTAGTCCAGATGAGCTGAACATTAAACTTGCCATAAAAATGTTATGATGGGAGGATGTATCTCCCAGAGTATTCAGAAATTATTTAGTGAGTTTTACCATCATCACCCCCAGGCTGTAACCATTTCCCAGCTCTTCTGAGAAGTGAAAACAGTAAGAATAAACTTAAAACCAGACCACAACAACGACAAATAATAGCAACAATTATCATAGGCAGCAAAAATGACCCAAACTGAACAAAGAAATGGCCATTGCTTCTGTGTGCCTTGTGAACAACTTGACCTCACTGAGTTGGGCACAGGGAATCCATGGAGAGCAGTTTGCAAGGATTCACCCAAGCGTGTGTGCCAGGAGGACTAAGCGGTGGCAGGGAGGCTGCCCCTGTGCTTTTAGCAGGAGGTTGTGTTTTATCCCTGCCTCCACTGCATACTTGCTGTGAAATCTTAGTGACTCAGCTGGCCCCAGGTTTTCTCGCTGCGTAGAGTGACGCATGCTCTCTTTACCCACTCTCGGTTCACTTTACAGTGCTGTGTATGAAATGCCCGGTAGAAAAATGACTATTCGTAGCCTTTATTGATCGTCGTGAACGATCAGGTGCTGACATCTGCCAGGCTGCCTCTGATTTTGCCAGTGATTGCCAGCTGAGGATCTGCCCCCTATGGTTTTGTTCTCACTGAGCAGTTGCTGCTGCTGCTTTATAGTCTATTTGGTTATGTCATCATTAGCTTCTTAAATACGGGTAAGGAACCTTAAAAATGCTTTATGCTCTCAAGAGATCTGGAATTTCTCAAAAAAAAAAAAAGTTCTGATGTTTCTCAAGCCTCCCTCCCTTTCCCCTTCTGAAAAGGCTTTAAAAATGTGGAATGTTGTGGGAAATTACTTAGAATGTAATAAAAATGTACATGTTTAAAAAAAAATAATAATAAATTCTAACTCACAGCTTCCTTGGCTGGAGTGATGTCCCAGGGCTGGATCCAGCTCAGCAATGCTCTTTGGCCTTTCTCTAGTTTTCTCTTTCCAGGACCACATCCCTCACTTAGTCTCTGCTTCCAGGACCCTCTCTCTCACACCCCCCCCCCCACCACATAAGTACACAGACACATACAGCTCTCACACACATTTCTTTCTATGGCACAGGATACCCCCAAGCTTCTTTTCTCTTTTACAAAGTTCAAGTAGCCCCTGCGCAGAGCACATCCCTTCTCTGCTCTCTGGTCTCCAGCTAGACACAAACAGTCCAAAACAGGCTTTATTTACAGGATCTGCTTTTTTAACCATTTGGTCACTGCATCATTCATTTCTCCTCCAAGTATATCTTATAAAAACTAACAAAAAACCCTTCTGGAAAGTACCTGCTGTGCAGGTTTTTTGTATTTTGCAATGTTATTTTACACATACACGCTTACAGCTCACCAAAAGTTCTCTGACAAATAGCAATTGAAAATAACTTTAAAAAAATGTGGATGTTAACTTTACAAAAGGAATCATAGAAGATTAAAAATATTTAAATATGTAAAAGGGAGTTGCTTCAAGGTTTTGCAAAATAAAGTCAACCCCAAATTTTATTGTCTTGGTAACAATTTTAACCTTCTTATCCATAAGTTGCTACAAAAAGTGGAGTGTTCAGAGCTATACATACGAGTCATTCTCTCCACCCCTTTTATACCCCTAAATATTTCTGTCATTACCATTTACCAAATAGCATGCTGTTTACACCTTTTCAACAGAAAAGCAGAATATTTTTGTAATTAAAAGATGTATTGAAGACGATAATTACTATCCAAATGAATATTACAGACTTAACCTTGCTGACTTGAGGCTCAATCTGAATTAAATGACTCACATGCAGCTCAGTGGTGTAGAGATGGGCTTTCAAAGCCAGTTAAAAGCATGAGCTGAGGAAAGCATTTCATGACAAGACTCAATTCTAAGCATGTAATAAGAAGTTGATTAGAGTGCTTGCATGCTTAAATACAGGCTTTAGTACCTTGCTTGGTCATGCCATAAATGAGTATAGCTTAGATACGTAAATAGTTTAGAAAACACTGTGTACTTAAAATAACTTTTTAACCTTTAAAAACTCTTGTCCATTTCAAATTTTCCATCTCTTATGCGGTATTGCCATTGAAGGACACAGAGCTGAGTATGCTAAGCCCCTGGGGCTGCCCAGATCCTGCACTAACCCACTTCAAGCTGCTCAATGTGCCCCTTCCCACCGCGGCGCATGGCCTGGACGTGCTCTTAATGAGCAAAATTTCCACCACAGTCTAGGCACTGCTAAATTCCCACTCAACTCTGCTCTGGGAGATTTAAAGAGGGGGTTAAAGAGGGACCTCCACAAAGGATGAGTTTCACCTACTGAGTGTTTGGGTGCCTGTGCCACTCTGTGCTAAGTGTCACTGCTGTTGCAAAGCCCAGCTTGCCACTGCACATGGCCTGCAGCCTGGGAAAGGGAGCTCCACACCTGAACACAGTAGCAAAGACAGAAGGTCTCCCAGTCTTGTAAGTCTTATTTTTTGCAGTCATTTATTCAAATTTTGGAGACATTGCTTTAGGGAACACGAACATTTCTGGATGCCCCCATAAGTCCTCACAAGTCACTCGTGCTGATGGGAACTGAGAAGGGGTCATGATTTCTCTGCACTGTGCTAGTTTTTCCAGGTTGATGGCCAACACTGACACTATACTGTTTCCCAGGTTAGATGTTCTTTGGATGAGGAGCTCCCCAGTAATGCTACAAATGCAGTCACACAGAGAGAAGGCTGTAGTATGTCTCTGCTATTCTATCACATGACACTAAATGTATTTACAAAAGTATGGCGGTAAACTTAGACATAAGCCCAAAATGCTGTTAGGCATGCTACCAGGCTGAAGCAGACTATCTGCAGAAAAAAAAAAAAAAGGAGCCAGCAACTGCCTTGCATGGCGTGGTTTCAGCAGAAACCCTCTCTTTCCCATGTGGGAGCTGGCTGGGGTCCAGAGCCAGGGACAAAGTGGGGCTGAAGGGCTCCAGGGTCTCTTCCTTCTCTGCCTCTCCTGTTCTTCCCGGCGTGATGAGCTCTGTGCACAGAGACATGGCCATGGGGAAATTGTCACTAATATGTAATCCACAACTTCTGCATGTGCGTTTTTGTTGTGAAACGCAATAAGAAAAATGGAAAGAGGGTACACTCAAAGCAAATCAATACTGTTTCCCCTCATTTTTAAATTGCCTCTGTAACTAGGTGCATTTAGAGGCTCACTGGACACTTATGGAAAGGGCGTTTTCACACAGGACCTTTACTTCATGGTAGCATTGTCAGTGTGATGGTTCATACCAGGTACCAAACCCTTCCCAGCAGAGAAAAGCGGCCTTTCTCTGTACTGTGACAAAAAGTCTTTTACAGATAATGATGTGACCACAGTGAACTCAGAGTAGCTACACAGGGCACCTTGTCGTCTGTGATCGAAGAAGCACTTGCCAGAGCTCAGTAGATAGATATAAATGTCTCTTTCCAGTCCCCAGTTTTCAAACCACCCCTCATGATCCTTGACCTGGATGAGTGCTGCAGCAGTGGAAGGTCACCAAGATGATTAGAAAGCCTCAATTTTTGCATCTGCTTTCCAAAAATTCCTCCAGTAGAAGATACCTGCACAAGACCAGAGCCACTTAGGCTTGTAGTAGAGGTGCAAAACGGCAAGAGAAAAGTACAAGATCAGGTGTCCTGATACCAGAGGAATCATTTCAGATCTACTGACACATCTGAGAACAGCATTCCACCCACTGACTTCTTGATTAAAAATGCTTCAGTCACTTTTTGGAAAGATGGAGTACCTTTAACAGCTCTGGCCACAGAAGTCCTTTGCTAGTTCCTGCTGCCAGAGCTGGGCTAGAATTTGCAAAGAAGGTTTTAGGCACCCAGCTCCTACTGCCTTCTAGACACTCTTAGAAGTCAAACTCCTTGAGGTGTTTCTTCTGTAAGACACCATAGAGTAACTCAGCAAGCTGTGCAAGAGTAGAACAAACTCTGACGTCTCTGCTCCGAGTTGTAATAGTTCCTTCCTATACGCTGTTGAGTACTCTGGCATCTACAGTACTAGATGACTACTACTGCCGTCACTAGGAAGATATCTCTTCTAACAACTCTTTCTGAAATTCCTTGCAGGCTGAGAGTGTGTGTGCTCTAGGGCCTCATCTGCACTAGAAGCAGTTTGCTGGTATACAAGGTGTCGGCTATGCGTATAAAAAATACAGTCTATTTCTGCCCCAAAACGACTGCAGAGACGAGCTTTACAAAACCTATTTGTACTCATAAACTTTTGTGTTTGTGCAGCAAATAATTCTCCAGGAAATTGTGTTGAGGTTTGACTGCAGCTGATAATTTAAAGTTAATCTAAATAATATTTGCTGATGAGAAAACATGAAAATATGCAAAGGAGTACTAACAGTCCATTACAGAAAGTTTTTAGAGCAGCAGCCCCAAATTATTATTGTTTGCTGGTAATGCCACGCATGCTTTGGTAGTGCAAGACTAAATATAATATTGGTGAGCATTGGTGGGCATTGGTGGGCATTATTCATTGCCACAGCTTGTCACTACCACAATATATGACACAAAAATCAAAACAATTCTGCACTATCATCCAAAAATCTCAGTACTTTCTTCACATACCAGCTACATCTCAGCTACATAGAATGCGCAAACCTCCCGGAGAAGAGCTGGGAGTGGTGGACAGCTGTGCTTGTCTTTTTTAAAATTCCAAGTTCGGGTTTTGGAGTTCATCTGAAGGAAAGACAGTAAGCAATCAAAGAAAAAGATGGGTAATTCTATAGCTGATTGTACTGGAATGTCTTGGAAAAAGAAACTTGTGGAATCACTGAAATGTCGTTTTAGTGCCAGTGCGAAAATTACATCCAGATTACTTTGCTTGAACATTTATGACACTAGAGAGCCAGGCAAAATTAATTGCAGTTTGTGCTATAACCTAAGAAATTAGTGAATGCACCTGCCTTGCATAAACAGCAGCGCTCCGCCTGCTAAGAAATTACGTCTTAAACAAACATATGCACAATTTACCGAGACTGTTTGTGTGTCAGGGAGATCTGCTCCACATGGCACAGGGAACTGAACTGCACAAGGTGGCTGCTGGTACTATCGCGTTTGAACTTTACAGTGGATGGCAGACAATCTAATGGGTAATTAAGCAAAGGGCTGTTCTACTACTCAGTTTTAATAAGGACCATATTCCAAAGGTTGAGAGTATGGAAAAATATTTAGATACGACTTGCTGAGAGAATTACAAGGAATCTCAGTGCACACATAAGGACGATGCTGAGTGGAAGAATAGCTGACCATTTCGTCTGAGTAAACTATTACATAACAGCTAAGCTATAATAAAACCCTGATTCCAAATCAAATAAGTCTCCCAGACTGCTTAAAATGAGTCACCAACAGCTTTATAAACATACAAAATACTTGACAAGGAAGTCTCTGATAATTTTTTAGTAATTATGTCTGTGAATTGTTCTCTGTTGACATCACTATTAGAAATGGTTTCCCATAAGTTTGCACTGCCTGTTAACATCTGCTCATTAATCACTGAGGCTTTGAATATTTCTTTCATTACAAATTTATTAGAGAGTTTACACGATCCCGGATCTGTTTGTTCAGAGACATGTTTAATTAGCACAGAAACAATAGCTGAAGACAATACAGTTTTATTTTGTATGGATTTTTATGGCTTCAAAAGCCTCTTAACAACACATGATTTCACAAGACAGTCACAGATGATGAAATATCTGTGCATTTCAGAAATTTGTAAGGAACAGAAAACCATTTTTCACGGGCTTCAAGGACACTTTCAAGCCTTGTCTGTGGTCTGAACAAAACAATAAAAGTTTTGCACTGAAGTACGATTTGGAAGCAAATGCAGAGCCAAAGCTAGGAGGTCATGCAGTGTTTTCTTAAAACAGTCCTAGGGGGCTGATACAGTGAACAGATAAAGTTGGCCTAAACATGAACATGAAAAAGGACAGCTATAATCAGGGCCTGAGGAAAGAAGCTCATCCCTGGGAATATGACTTTTGAGGAGAGAGGAGAGTCTAACAGTTACAATACAGCGTTATGGAGGCAGGAAGGTCCTAAGTTCAATGGCAGCTAAAGTATCACCACAGGCAGTTCATTTGACCTCTGTGGTACCTCAGTCAGCTAAGCTGTAAGACTGGCTTCCATGGAAATCCAGATGTTGCCTCTGAATTAAACTGTCCTGAGTAAATAAGTTACCAGAAGAACTGCATATCTGAAAAATGCTTTAGCCAGAGGTTACTAAAGGATATTACTAATGACAGACAAATGAGGAACATCAGAGCGCCATATTTGTAGATACTTCAGCTAGGGATGCTACATTTTTTAATGCTTGGAGGAAAATAAATAACGAGCTTCATTATACTTTTTAGGAAAAAAAAAAGCCACAGTGCAAAGACAGATGCTACTGTTAAATGAAAGTTAATATGCTTTCAGAAACAGCAAACCTGTAGTGGCCACTCTCAGTCGTTTTAATACGCTATAAAAGTGCAAATGAAATCCCACACAGTCTATCTTGCACGACACAGAGCTAGGGCCACTCATGGGTAATGGTTATGGAAAGAAAACATTTCAGACACCCAGTAAACTCTCATTCTGCACTACCTACGAAGGGGCAGATACTAGCCCACTCTCACAAAGGCAGAGAAAAGAAATCGGTGGAAAGAGCCCATGAGGAGCCAGATGGGAAACGATGGTGACTGTCCCAAGGCCCTGAACCCAGCCCAGCTTCATGCTGGGAGGGTTTATGTGCATCCTTCTAACAGGCAGGTGAGGTTGTGTGCAGATAACCCCACACAGTTTTGCATTTCATAGTCCACCTAGCATTTCAAGCCTAGAAACTATGGGATGGCAGCAGCTATCTTTTGTCTAGTCCTGCAGGAAAACACGAAGAAGTTTTCAAGCAAGCGGGAAATTGGAGCTGTGTTTTCCTTCCTTGTCTGTAAGCTGCTGGGTGGAACCAAACCCACATCACGGCACACTGGCTGCGCTGCTCTCCTCATTAGCATAATTAAGTAACAAGTTGAAATAGATTCCTAAATAAATAAAAGAAACACAAGCTACAGGACTGCAACCAAGGCTGCCCTAAGGAAACTTTCCTAATGGTAAGCTCTTTGTCCTCATGTGGATGCACTGGTTTCTGGGTCTGGTAAGGGTATGGGGAATGGGGCTGCCAGCCATTCGCTTCATCTGAAGAACAGTTTTGGAGGAAAGAGTGACAGCAGAGGGGAATAGATGATAGTAGCTGGATGCAAGGTACAAGGGACAGGTTGTAATAAGCTATTTTTGTTTCACCAGGGCCAAACTCCTTAGTACAATACTTCACAAGAATAACTCCTGTGACAGTCACATTTATGCACTATCCACAGCTGAGGACTATAAGTTGTAGCATGACGATATGTAGGACCTGCATCATGGACTAAACAACAGAAGGAAGAAATGCAGTCAATGGTGATCATAAGCCCAAAGACAATAGGCCAGTCTCTGGGTCTTATGATGATGTTTTTCTAGTGCTTGCTTAATCTTTATTATTTTTTTCCTGTAACTCCTTCCTTCAATAAGCAGAGTAGCAAGCGCTCCACCTGGGATAGGTTGTTATACTGGAGTGGGATGGACTTTGGTGTTTACACCTTTCTTCAAAACAAGCAGCTTTGGTTTGAAAATAGTGTCTAGAAATGAGCAGGGATTTTGCCATTTTTTTTATTATGTGCAAAATGCTAGGAATGTTTAAAAGTAACAGTAACCAAAGTAACAGGGAATAGGAAATAGGAGAGACATTTATCCCTTTAGAAACAGCTTTATTCCCCTTGCATTTCTACAGGAGCGTAGACGTTTTCTGTCTGCTTTGGCACCAAAACCAACTTTTTCAAACATCAGGAATTTTTCTGCCTTTTACAAGGGCTGCATATATTGGATGTGAGAGCAAGAAAATAGACTTCAGTTTTAGAACATTTTATTGCAGCTACCAGAAGGACAGTGTAACGAATGTGACATTCTCTTGAATGAGACAGGCTACTAAAGAAAATATATAATTTCACAGGACTCCAAAGTCTTTTTGCTTTTGCTTTGTAACTAGTTTCTGCTTTGTCAGATCCTCTCATCTAATGACATCAAAGCAGCTGAAAAATGTGGGCTAGGCTAAGATGAATGTATGTGTCACTTGTACTCCCCTGGTTGGGAGGTAAGTATGGTTCAGCATTAGAAAACAGGCATTTTTATTGCGAGAGTGATCCAGCAAAATCAGTCACAAGGGACCTGATCCAAAGTCCATTAACATCCATGAAAGATGGAAGTTTTTCCACTGATTTAATAGGCTTTTAATCAGACCTACTGCCTCTTCTACAATATCCATCTTTCAAAGAGAAGATTAGTACAAAGCAAAAGATGTACATGCTGCCATGAAGGTCATATTCACTGACTGGCTGTAGCATATGCTGTAGACAGAATTTCATGTACCTTGAATTGACATCAGGAGCAATTTAGAGTTAGAGAAGAGTATTGAATAACGGGCCTTTAAATACAGTAATTATAAAGTCTTTGAAACAAATACTAGTGCTGTGATTTGGGAAGCCTGAGGAATTTAATCAGCCATTCTTGATCTAATTGCCAGTGTGATTTTCACTCTATCAGATGTCAGTTGTAATCGGTTTTGAAAAGTTTGACATACGATAGGCTTCTGCGTTCTCCTCACTTAAATGCTTTATTTATTTTATCAGACAACTTTCTAAGCACAATAGGTAACCTGGTCTGAAAGGCCTGTGCCCTTTTTGCTAGGACACAGTCAATTAGGTGCTGAAATGACCAGAAGAAAGGCTCTGGAAAGCTATCACAGCTAATAAGAGCTGAGATTTTGATAGTTACAAAGGGACAGAAATCACTTTGTGTTAGCATCCAGTATTTTAATTTTAATTTTAATCTTTGTCTGAAATCTCACACTACAAGGACAGCTTCAGGAAAATGAAAGGAAATCCTTCCCAGAGTGGGATTCATTGCTACAGGAAGCACTAGAGTCAAATACTGTGTCTCGATTGCCACAGGACTGCAGTGGCACTACTACTAACAACAGTAATTTCAATTTACGGTCTCAGTCCTGCATAAATAGAGTCCTTGCAGGATCTGGGCTTAGATCTGCAGGTTTGCCCAGGCAGGAGTCTGTGTTTAGAATTATCTGTTCAGACAAGGGAAAGAGAGAAGGAAGGCTGAGCTGGCACAAGTGTTGTGGGAGGCTCCAGCAAAAGTTAATGCACCCTCTGCATCAAAATACCAAGGGGTTTTGCTACCTCACTCAGGTAAAAACTCTCTTTTTTCACATGTGGAAATTGCAAGCATAATTGCCATTCAGGGGTAATGCATCTCAGGGTCTTCTCTCTCTCCTAAATTCAGCATGATGCAGGGACTTTGGAAAGGGCAGTAAACTGGTCCCATTGCTTGGGACTGGTCATGCGTCTGCACCTCTTCCTATACAGCAGAAAATGGGCAAGCGCTTTCTGTCAACGGAGCAGTGCAGAGTGGAGAACGTAAGGAGGCTGTAAAGAAATGTGATGCAACATGACCTGGGCCTGATTCAGAGCTCAGCAGAGCCAATGGAAAGACTCATAATGAGCCTTGGATCCCACTCCGGAGGGATTGTAACCGTGCTCTGCGGGGAGCCCAGGACCCACCTTTGCCGGCTGCACAGCGTGCCCTTGTCTTCAGGCCAGGCGCAGCTGAACTGTGCAGAAACGTTGTTTGTTATTGTTATTGTTATTGTTATTATTGAAAGAAGTATTTTCACAGCAGTGAAGGTCAGCTACGAATGATGACTCACTTGCACCACAGATCTACACAAATAGCATGTGCTAAGATTACCATCTGGTATAACAATCTACATCACAAGACTCCACATTTCCTGTTACCCAGGGTAAGTAAATTTCAAGCATGAGGGAAAATTTTAGCAAGTTTCCCCAAGTACCTTCGCAGAAAGAATAATGTGGCTTACACAGAGGGGGGAAGAGAAACGGAAATTATGAGGTAAACGCTATTCCCCTCCCTCCTGCCCCCTCATCTCCCAAGAAGAAAAACATATTAAGTTTGCAGTTCTCATTTCTATCGTATTTAAAAAGTCAAATCTATGTAATGAATACCTGCCTGGAGGGAGTCCAGCGGGATGCTGACAGCCAGGCTTTCTGGACACTGTGTGAAGTGGAGGGTGTACGTTTCACTCGCTCCCTCTCTCTCTCTCTCTCTCCCTCCCTTTCTCCGTCTCTTTATTTTAGTTATTACTTATTTAACATCAGGACAGTGCCATGTGTGCTGCCACCATGAAGGGCATCGGATGCCGGCAGCACTGACGGTGTTCCTCTCCACAGCCTGTGGGGCTGAGCCCTGTGGCAGGAGCGCAGCTGGGCCACGCCACCCCCAAAATGGAGGAAGGCCCTGCCGCAGCCTGGCAGCAGGGGACGTGCAGGCAGACAGCCCATCTCTCTGGGGACGCTAGATGGGCAGCTTCCCAAGCAGGGCACAGATGAAAACACACAGATGGTGCAAGCATGTATTTCCATGGATGCCAGCGGCCTGGCTGTGGCAGCAGCGGAGGGTCTTGTCCCAGCCAGAATGGCAGCTGCTAGTGTTGTACCCACCCAAGCAAGCAAGAGGGGAAGAGGCTTTCTGTGACAGTGCTTGGCTTACGCCCAGCCTGATAGTGCCTGATAAAGTTTCCCAGTGCCACTGAGCATTGCTTTTCCATCTCCCTCCATCCCATCTGCCCTTCCCATCCTGCCCACGTGAGAGAAGACCACTTCCCTGCTGGAAGCCCAGCACGGGGCTAAAGCCACCTCCCAGGGTGAAGCTTCAATCCTGCAGCCTTTGCGGGTTGCTGAACACCACAGGTCCAACCAACCATCCGGTCCCTCTCCTCCCTGGTCCCAGTCACCTCCCACAAGCCAGCTACTGGCCAGCCAGCCAAGGGACAGGGGCCAGGTCCTCCTCCAAAGAGGCTCCCAAAACACACGCTCTGGGATTTGGCAGGAGCTGAAAGAAAGACCTGAGCCTGGGGAGGAGAAATAGATAAGTCTTTTCCAGACAAAACAGAGGTGAATAAAATAAATAAATAGATAAATAAAGCCGGGCAAGCTACTGGATGCCAGAGGCACTGCGCATGAGTGAGGTGACTGGGAATCCCCTTTGGGATGCTGGCAAATGTTTCTTTGACCTCAGGGAGTTAATGATGTCTTTCACCGTGACTCAGTGCTGTTCAGCATCAGCTGCAGAGAAACAGACCTCTGCAAGGACAAGAGAGATTTCTTCTCTTGCTCACATTTGAGGCAAAACCTATCACTTGGGAGAAGGCTTCTTTCTTTCTGTTCATTTGTTTGCGTGGTAAGGGCTGCAGCCTGTGCTGTGGTGGGAACAGAAGGAGACAGAAGGGAAAGAAACACAGAAATAAAATACAGAAGCAGACGTGCCCTTCTTTCCCAGCCCTGGGCACCCCTCCTGCCTGCCCTGCCTGCCCTGGCACACCCTTTACAAATTTCCCATCCAAAACTCTCCTTTCCATGACTCACGCATGTTTTAAGCCATCTCAGGGTCAGTGCCGATGCCCAGTTACAAGTAGATTTTCATCCAGGATAAACTGGTGCAGCTCTGTCAAACAAGCCTGAGATCAATATCATCTGGGGAGAAAAACCTTCAAAGTAAAGAACTTTCTCTTGGTTTCCACCACAGCTTTAGCTGTCTGTCTTGCAAGTGAAAAGGAAAAGATTAGATTAGTGAAAGGGAAAAGATCAGATCTTCATCTATGCTCTGTGTAGGTCTAGGACTACTGTCATTGCTTGCAAAGTAACTGCTGATTTCTGAATTAAAAAAAACAATAAGTAATGCAAAGATCACAAGTTGAAACTGCACAGCCTCCTTGCTCACCATTTTAATCCACGGCATCAACATAACTCTAACAAAACTGGGATCTACCTATAATGTAAACCGGCAGACTTTTCTGACTTTTTGTGAAAACTGCTGCCAAGTGGTGCCAAAAGAAGAGACCTCCCATTCTGCACTAGCTGTTCGGCCCAAATAGCCTGCAAATGCAGGGGATGCAGCTCAAAGCAAGAAAGAAATCAGCCAGCGAACTTGAGAAAAGACTCAATTGCTATACATTGGATTAAGAATAGCCACGTTTTTTTCCACCCCGTGATCTAAGGAACCTTTAGAGAAACTTCAAAGAATGAAATGCAAGAACATGTAATTTGCATGAGCCAGCAATATACACAATTCACAGTAGTGTTCCCTGTGACATGCAACACTTATTGAATATATAAGCTAGTAACACCTGAAGTCAGGCCAACAACAGTTTTGTTTCTCATTCTAATTTATCAAGACCTGGTTCAGACTTGCACTGGTGTAAATCAGACCTCCCTTGAAAGCACTGTAGTGAACTAATGCAGCAAACGGAGATCTGATGTGAAGGCTCGGTGTGCATCAGGACCATTTGAGATGTGATACAGTCATGTGTAACTTTATGTCTTAATGAACTAAAGCAAAAGCTCCCTGCCACCCAATTAGTTTGATATAATTTCCTTAAATGATGATGCACTGGACACAACAGATAGGAAAAATTTCAAAGCAGGGCAACTGTAGGGATGTTACACTTGCCTTGAGGCTGAAAATCGGGGACAGGGGGGATGCATTTTTAATGGTGTTTTATTAGTTTGTAAAAACATTGCCTAAACCCATCTCTGAAACCTCAAAAGTATCAAAAGTAGATTTCATTAGCAACCCTGCAAGAATAAAACTATGACTTCAGCACTTCTGAGTTATTCTTAACATAGGAGCCATTTTCTGGAGAATCCAAACCTTTGATCAACTTTATGAGAAATACCTGTGACAGAAAGAGAACATTTAATGAGCCAGAGATGTCAATTACGTACTTTCAAGCAATTTTATACCCTATATAATGCATATAAACCAATAGAGTTTAAAGGCTATTTTATCATTCTATAAATGTCCTAAACTATCTTTTTTAATATTTCAACTTTTTTTCATTCATTTCAAAGCATGAAAGATAAACCCTCTTCGCATGTTCATGGTCTTTCATGGCATAAGGCAAAACAAACTGGAAACAAACCAGCAGAACTACACAGAGACTGTAAATTTCTAACAAATGAAACACTTCTGTATTTTTTATTTCAATTGAAATTTGTTCAGATGGATAAGCAACTGATGTTGGGTTTGTGCTTTTTATGATTTGCTGGTTTTTTTATATTCTTCTTTTTTGACCATTGTGCTTCAAGACCTGACCCTGCATCACCAATATTAAGGAGAAACTTACCACTGACTTTGGAAAAAACACATTAATTGGTCAACATCTTTGAAAGACGATTTTAGACATCTTGATTGCTGGTGTTTATTTGTACATGCCTTACAGTGTCTTGGTTTTTAGAAAATGCTGAATTCCAGTCTTTTGTACTACACAACTATTATGTGACTCAAAGACAGACATCCCAAATATCTATTTATTTTGGTAAATCTTGCTTTTAAGTCCTGAAGTTTTGCAAAGCTGTCCATCAGCATGCTAAGAACCCCTGACCACCAGCATTATAAAAAGCGATAAAGTAATTCTATTTTAGCCATTCAAAGCTCATGTAGACCAAATTCTACTTTTTATCATTATCAGTACACTTTGACTGAGAAACAACAGGATGTTTCCCTTATGCAACTAGGCAAATGTCCTGGAGAGAGAAAATGCTAAAAATTCCAAATTAACTTATGTACTCAACCAGCAGACAGGCTAAACCCAGCCGCTTTAAAAGTGCTTTCATTCCTTCATAGTCTCTGGGCCTATCTGTAATACGTTATGCTTCCATTTTGTGAGGTTTCTTGCAAAACATATTAGCCTCAGTAAGAAATCTTCAATTCCCACGGAGAATTACATTTCAAAATGATGCTCTGTGCTAGTAAGTAATATTTTTCCTGGGCTTCCACATATGGCAATATTTATCTTCAAAGTTTTCCTCTTTGGCTCATAGGCTGGTTTGTAAACCAGATGGTCTTGTGTGGCCTAATTGTAAGATGATTTGTTGTGTGATTCAGTAGCATTGTTTATTTGTACAGTGGTTTGATGGAATTTGTAAACTGCATAATACTGTTTTACTGTGTTTTCTTTTATGAAAGAGCCACATCTTGCTCTGGCATTTGTGGCGGTGATTATAATTAAATGTAGTTCTCAAGATACTTTGATCTCTGTCTGCTTGCTGCATTAAACTAGTAACATAACAACACAGTCTTTCTCATTTAAGCAAGGAACCAGTGCTAGATTTGAAGGCTGAGTGAATGCACCAAATTTTATCTTAAAAAACCAGAAATACAATAATCAAACAAATAAGATGTTAATTGAATGGTGGAAATTTGATTGCTTTTCAGCAGTGTCAACTTTATGATTTACTTGGACCTAAAGTTTTTGTCCCCCTTTTAACAAGCCTCTTTCATATGGTTTCTGCGGAGATGTTTTCTTTTCTTTCTTGAGACAAGAATAGTTTTGCCCTACTTGATCACTGCATATGGTTACTTGTATTCCTATAAGTATTCCTTAGCTGTGAATATATTTAGGCTGCCAAGTCTATAAAAAGATCTAAGAGCTTTCTGTACTTCCCATTCTGTTTCAATCATGAAAGGTGCCTTCAGCAAGCTGTTTGGTTTCTGGTGGGCAGACTTGTGGAATGGTGACTGTGACTGTGAACCCAAAAAATACTTTGGAGAACAGGGCTCCAAGCTTAGGAGATCTGGAGGCTTCTTTCACTTTGAGGACACCAGCTTCAAGTCAACCCATTTAACTCAAAGTCAGATGCATGTGTGCTAGCTATCGATCGTCTATATGGCAAACTGATGGACACAGATCAATGCCATACTCTTTTTGCAAGACATGTCCACATCAGATAGAAGAAAATCAATACCATGAGTTCATGGCATTGATACAGCCAAACCTCAGAAGTCAAGCTGCAGGAGGAAGAGATACAAGAATCAGATTTGTCCTTTAGCCTCTGGAAGCAGTTCCCTTAAAGTAAATCAAAAATTTTTGGTATGAATCAGAAATTATTTTAGTACAAAGATGCTGAGTATGCAACCTCTAGCAAGTAATTTACAACAGATTTGGAATAAAGCAGAAGAATCACAATCTTCTAAACAAATACTATAATTATTCCGTCAGGAAACATGGGTGCAATCATGAATCACACAGAAGGAGTCTGATTGACCTTTAATTTTTATTTGGACATTTGCTACTTTTCATCCCTTTATACAGACACATTTTATGGCAGATTACTCTTGAAAAGATTTCAAAGGAATAGATCAACATTCAGAGACAGACGCATACCAGTAAGTAACCCAAGTTCATGATGAAGCTGAAACTAGACTGTGATGAACTACTCCCACACAATGCCTGGCCAGCCTAGAGATGCGTCATCGTTTTTTTCGTGCTTGACAGAGATAGTCACTGCTCTTGCACTTCCCTAAGCAGGCCTTTGTTTGGTATAAAACCTTCTCATTCTGCCTATTCAACTCTGGAGATGCAGCTTACAGTTCTTGTTCTTTGGGGTCATTTTTTGCTGGATGCGTTGGATGAGATAAAAATGACAGCAACACCTTGTAAAATATACCAATGTAAGTGATCAATTTCCTTTTTCAGAAAATTGTCATATTCTTCATTTTTCTAAATTTCAAATATAAACACAGATCTTTAATATAGATGCTGTAATGTAGGCTACTGTGGTAATCGATGTTCAAACACTTTACAAACACACATGCCTTGTGTGAAGCCACCAGTAAAACGGCAAACTGAGCCTGACCATTCTTAGCCAAATGACTTTAAAGCCTGGTTTGTTCCTTCTTGAAATAGTTGTGCTGGAGTAAAACTAAAGTAAGAGATCTGGGAATAAGACCAGTCAGTTCAACTGAGTTGCCTCCAAAAGTCATTTCCTGCATCCAGCAACACAAGTTACAAAAACAACCTGCTATGGCTGGAGTAATCCAGAAGTGAAACAGTCTGAAATTTCCTTTTTTCCTCCCGGGAGCCATACAGTAAGACTGCTAAGAATACAACTACTGAAGCTGTCCAGAAAGTGCAAAGATACTTAGCAAATAGAGGGAGAGACTTATGAATCCAGAAAAAAAACTATAAAAACATTGCAGTCCCATGCAAATCTTAAAGAGGTCTTTAAATTTATACGCATTATGTTAATCTCTGCATCCACAGAAATGGACCAAGTGTGAATTGGTTCTTTCCATTCTTGCTATGTGAATTCTTGCTTGCAGCTGGGTAGACAGGGTTTTCGTATCTGCAGTCCATGACACATATTCTTGCATCTACGTATTCATCAGCTCCTGAGGGCAGATTTCCCCTGGCGTGAGTGAGAGTCACTGATTCCTCCTACACTGTTTACAAGGGGGAAGGAGGTCTAACCAGTAAGATAGTTGTTTGAATGAGTCCCTGAGGGTCTTGTGGGGACCAAGACACAGTAGTTTTGCATTATTTACATGAATGGCCCACTGCTGAGAGTGCATTTGAAGTCTTGCTTTGTGTCCGGTCTGCAGAGCACCTGGTGTGTTACAGCACTGCTTTAAGGGACCTGGCACTAGAGAAGCGCGGGGGTTTAACGCTTGAGATCTCTTCCTCGGTCCTTGGGATACTCGCTGAGATTTCAGCCTCCTGATAGACACCATCTGTTACCACAAAGCAGCGGAGGAACTTCTAATGCTAAAATAAGAGATAGAGGCCAGGAGAGCAGCTGGGGCTGCTTAGCTACAGGAAAAGTTAATTAAGGTCGTGTTAACAGCTCATTTAAATTATATCTCCTGACTGATAATGATCTCAAAATGTATCAGTGACGTTCAGTTATTCCTAGGTAAATTCCTACCTCCCTAAAGACGCACCTATTTCAAGACAAAGGATGAGAAATGGGAACAGCCCTTTGTGCTATGGAAGCACCGCCAAATCCAAAGCAAAAAGTACAACAAAAACCAGTCCAGTTTTCCTGTGGCTTTATGTAGGGCCGATACTTTATGCTGACATAAACCTTCTGTTGTGTTCATCTTTCCTGCACCGCTTTCTGTGACCCAACTTTGTGTACATCAGTTGGCTGTGTTTGACACTCCAGATCTGCAGCGATTCACCTCCTGTGTTATCCATCATAGCTGGATAACTATGTGAAAAAAATGAAGTCAGCTCATATTCTTATTTACAGTCTTTTGGCTTTTTTGTAACTGTTTCATAGACGAAGCAGAGGAAACAATGTATTTCAGAGCACCTCCAAAACCAGCTTTCCCTCCCAAATGTTCACACATTGATCCAGACCACCTCTTTGAGAGCAGGTTACACGCTGCAGAGGAATGCATAACTTGCCCATGAACTGCTGCATATTTTGTCCTTTGTATTTACATTTTTTCAAAGGAAAAAAAAAAACAACAGGTTTTTCTGGATAAAGATATTTTCTGCTTTTGATGGATGAAATTAGTCTGCATGTCCTTGGAGAATTCCAACTAGTTTACACTAGGAACTGGAATGAAGCCATCAATTAATTTCACATGAGTTCCATCAGACGGCAAAAAACCGATCACATAATCCCATAATGCTGGTGTTTTAATCACTGAAGACAAGGTGACCTAAGGTGTGCTGTCCCACTACCAGTTCTCTAGGAACCACCTTGATGTGTAGGGACACTTTGACTGTCTCTGATTGCCATTACTGTGAATAGCAATTAGATTCATACATCTTTGTGCTTGAGAAAAAAACCCAACACAACTGTTCTGTGAGATTTGCATCTGGCATGCTGAGAGCTATTCAAGTGCAAGGCCTTCTGACATCTTAAGCTAAAAGCCTTACACACCCCAGCAGTGAATTTGGTGATTAAAGTTTGGTTACAAACCAGGTGCAGGGATCGGACCCAACTGAATTTTGTAAAAGTGGTTCAGGTTTGAACACAACATCAGAACCGCAAACACCAGATTCTCGACTTTGGTTAAATGTGGACTCACATGTTAACACTTTGGTTTGATCCATCTCTAATTATTTGGATGAAATTGTATGTAAAAACTGCTTTCTGAGCCTAGAAGCACGCTCTACTGAAAAAAAAGAGACTCGGGTCCCATTTGATGTTTGTATCTTCCTTGTTCCCTTTCTTGTGGCAAACGTTTTTGGTATCAGTTCTGCAGATCTTTTCACTGGGACCTGCCTACAGTACGTACAAACAGTGCCGAGACTCAGAGATCAGTGACCACTGACCCTTCCTCCATTCCTGCCATCATCTTGGTTTGGCACTAAAACACCCCATTCAAAGGAAGAATTTGTTTCTTGGACCACCATGTGTTTTAAGAAAGGTTTATACCCCAGGAGTTCTGTATTAGATTCCAGCAGGTTACTTCATTAAATGAGCATATCAAATTTGATTGGAAGTTCTCATCAGCTTTCTGTTCCATTTAATTTTATTTTTATACAGATGAAGAAATTACTGTTACACCCATACCCACTGACAAGCCAACTACATTACTTCACATCTACTTTATAACCACATATAATTACATAACCTCTCGGTTTATTTTCTTCCAGAACTCATGGCTCCTCATAGAATCTGTTCTGTCTGATCTAAGAGGCAGATTTTGGCCTAAAAAATGGTTTTCAAGACATTTACATGGTTTGGGTTTTTTCCTATATTAAATATTCTACATTTATTAACCACAATTTCATTGAAGCAGAGCAGCAAGGGCTTTGCTGATACAGTCTGGAGAGGCTGTGTTAGTGAAAGGAAAAGACAAGCCCAGCATCAAAATATTCTGCATAAATGCTATAAAATCTCTTTTAGCACACCATGTTACCTCCACTTTGTTCCTCTTTAGTTATAGGCACTACAGCCACTTTCCCATCAAAAATGTCCAATCAACATTACTCCTCAAACCTTCCTGTTCTTCATTGATTTCAGAAATGCAGCAGACAGAATTGCAAAGTGTTCGTACCTCACTGTGTGAGGGCTACCTTGGATAAGAATGGGGCTGGCAGCTGACACTCACGTCAAAGCACATAGCTGGCTAACTGAAAATAGTCAGAATGAAAATTAGTATGGGCAGTTTTTGCAGGACCATAGTTTTATGCTGGTATAAACTCACTGAAAACAATTAAGGCAGATTGCTGTACGGCTGGAGCGTAACTGTGGTGAAATGGCTCCTAAAATTGTTTTTAATGCTCATCTGAAGTTGCATTCTTAAACACATATTCACAGACCACAGGGTTCATTTGTTACAATTTATCACAACCACACCAAACAATCTGGCATAAACATATTCTTTCATTCATGCCAAGAAACGCTATGCACCCCTTAGATCCCAGAGAAGGCACCAGGAAGAGCAGATGTTCACCCCTTCTCATCATCAGTCCCTGATCTGGAAGGATTTTCATATATGGTTTTATCAACTTCAAAAATGATTCAATCCTGCAGCCCTTCCTCCCACCAGTTTTATTTATTTAAGTGCCTAGAGCTGCAGAAGGTCTGATAAAGAAAAGCTGCAATACCAGGCTCCTTAATTCTTATTTGCTTACATAATGCAATTGCATATAGGAGAGAGACTTAAAACAAACTAGGGAATTCTATTTTCCGTCAAAAAAAACCCCACTTCCATGTGGCTACGTGGCTGCTGCTGGCAAACTGAAATAGCTGAGGCAATTGAGCATCAGAGTTTCTCGCACTCTTTTAGCCAGTGACTGAAGTAGTGGTTGGGTTGGACCACGACTGTTTGTAGCTTCATGGGGGTGGGCAGGGCTCTGCAGGGTCTCCAGCCCAACCTCCTGCTCATAGCAGGTGCACTGGGAGCAGGCTGCCTGGAGACTTGCCCAGCTGGTTTTCAGCATCTCCAGGGATGGAGATGTCATGCCTTCTCTGGGCAACCCGTTCCAGGGTTTGGCCTCCACTGTAAAAATATTTTCTTTCACAAAGCCAGAATTTGCCATGTTCCAATGTGTGTCTGTTGCCTCTCCTCCAATACCCCATCTCATCCCATTTGTAGACTATTTTGTACAACATAAAAATCAGCAGTTTCACTGGCCTCTACTTAAGGACGCAATGGGGTGGGACCATTCAGTGTATGGGCATCATGAAACAGATCACCTTCTAACCTCCCTCAGCACTACAGAAATAAGGAAGAATCTACTTTGAGATCCTCTACCAGAGAGGAAAGCCCCCAAAACTGGTGCCTGCAGTAATGGTTCTGGTGAGGTATCAGACACAGCGAGGCCATGGGGTAATACCACCCCTGCCCAGGGCAGCACCTGTCTTATACACACACGGGACAGTGCTGCTGCTCACAGCAGTCCACCAGAAGCCACTTCTTGCCTATAGACCAAGACATCTACTGCAGTGGCTGAGGGGAAAGCAATCCTCAGAACAGACGTGATTCATGCTCACCCTGGATGTCTGTTCTTCACCTCAGCCTCTGCTGGACCACATCAAGGTGACACACGCTAAAATCAAACACCTAATCAGGCTTTGCAGAGATTAAGCTGAGCCAGAGCTGAGGAATCGCCTAGGCCAGAAGAACGCTGCCATACGAAAGCAACACCAGCATATAATTGAAATAATTTATTTACCACTAGAGCACCACAAAAAAAGACATACAATGTGTTAAAATACAGAGTAATCAATCACCGAAGTACAACACAGCTGTCCTCTAAGTTCCTTTTTTTTTCCTCCTTTAAACCATGCCAACCATACAATAGTATTGATGCTAAACACATAAAAAATGCTGTCCTACCCCACCCAGCTAAGTGCTAAGATTTCCCCTCAGCCCCAGTCAGCCCCTTGGGTCTGATCTTTCAACATGTTGTATATTTCCCACCAGTTCTCAGGGACTTTGCTCCAACAGTGGCAATTACCTCGTTGTGATAAGGCCTCTGACACAAAGTCCTTGAGCTGTTGCAGACCCATCTAAACATCATTCGAGGGGGATTTACATCAGACCTGAGCAGTGCTTAGGACTCACATTACCCCACTTTGTAGAGGGGAATTTCACCCATGAGTTCTGCACACTGTAGAATCAGGCCCAACATCCTTGGTAACTAAAGGGAAATACATGCCTATTGGAAAAAAAAAATACATAGGAGCTTTATAGGAGAGTATTTCAAATACTATCAGTGCATTTTGAGGAAAAAAAAACGTAAAGAAAAAAAAAAGTATTCAATCTTGGGGTAATGACTTACAGAAATAAGGTTTTATACTTAAATTTAGAGAAAAAGTCCAAACCCAAACCGAAATTTTCAGCTGCGTCCAGCGCATAGTGAGTATAGTTGGACAACTATGCTATCTCCTATTCCACTTTTTCAAAGCTTCAAAACTGGTTTTGAGCTGCATTCCCATGGCAGAGAATTGCAAAAATGTTTTTAAGGTTTTTAAAATGTGTTCATCCTTGTCTCCTTTCCTGTCCAACAAAAATACAGTTCTCATACTGGACCTGATAAAACTAACTTTGCTGCCGTATACAACAAAATCCAGAGTATTTACTACCCTAAGGAGTTTCACTGAGTTCAGTGCATCTTCTCACTGGAGTAAGTCTGGCTCAAGCAAGTGTTAGCAGGACAGATTTTTCACTTGTTCATCTCAACTCACTAAATAAATCAGAAGTCTAACATACCTCCTCCTCTGCGCTGAGTCAACGGGTGGGATTAGATCATCTGTGGGGCTACGTTTCCATCTAAGCAATAAGCACAGGCTCTACCGAAGTCCCGAGGAGCTGTGTGTGCAAGCCGCTGAGGTACTTCAGCTTTGCACCAGTGTTCTGCTGAAGCCAAAGAAATTGCACTTCTTAAAACTGGAGCTGACAACATCAAGCTCAGGAGTGTCCTCCCGACACCGCTCGGTTCAATGACAGAAAACGTCCTTCTCATCCAAGTAGTATGTTTCTAATGCAGTTTTCCAGCTTTGCCTTGCAAAACCATTCATCATGTGAAATGAACTGAATGCACTGCTTTCATGTTTTTTTGCTAATTTAAGTCGGGGCTTTTTCTAAAGAGTATGATGTGGGTTTTTTTTTTTTTTTTTTACTCCCTCTACAATATTTAAACATGTGTAATAACAACAAAATCCTAGGAACTCCATGTTCCTTTTTCCTTTTCTTTTTTTACAAGGAGCTTTAATGTGAACCCGATTGAAAAAAACCAAACTGGCAAACTCACAAAAATCAAGGGTGTGATCCTGCTAATCTTTACACACACATCAATAGCCTGAAGGGGCCTGCTGTGCCGCTGCAGAAGATAAAGGCAAACCTCTGTTACCTGCAGCAGGAGCAGGCTCGGTCCCATGGACTAACTGCGAGGGCAAGTCCCGGCTTGCATGCGATGCTGCCGCACAGCCTCTGGCCACAAAGGCATCCCGCTCACGCCCCACTCGGGGCATTGTCGTGGCAGACGCTTCCTACCAGCCTTCTGCACAGTGGTGAATGTCATTCTCTGCAAGGGTTTGCCTTGCCTCAGCCAGGCTGGGACACCTCTTCTTGCAACGCCTCGCTCCCTGCCCATCTGTTTGAATGTCTATATCCAAAAGGAAATAAAAAGGTCTAGTAATCCGAACCGCATTGCGATTCAAGTGTTACAAACAGGGACAGCCAAGGAGGAAGGGGAGGAGGCGGGGAGAGATCGCTCTAATCCATCCTTTTTATAAAACAGAAAAACAAATGGAGTCAGGTAGCTTATGTCATAATGATGAAAAATATACAAAGCACATGTATAGCAATTATTATCAAACATGTATTTGTAGTGCAAGTCAAAATATAGGGACTCTACTCATACTGGCCAGCTAGAGGGAAACACATGATTCTGAGTGATCAAAAAGAGCCCCAAATTCAAATTCAAACTCATGAGAGCTGACACTATTACAGAGTACAAAAATATGGTGAAAATTTACACATTACACATAAAGTACTTAATTTTTTAATAGTTTACAAATAGAGATCTACAGATATGTTTCCAATTAAGCTGGCTTTTACTACCCACCTATGGTAATACTCTAGGTATGGTTACATATACCAAAAGAACAAAAAAATCCCATAGCATAGCTATACAGCAATGTATTAAGGTCTGAAGATTAGACCAGTACATGTTAAATATTTCACTGGTTTACTAAACTGACATTTTAAATCATTTACAGTAAAAAAAAAATCTTATAGACTTGTCTTTGAGACTGAAACAGAGTGTCCTTTATTAGTAAATTATTCAGTATTTAAAACAAGGGTTTGAGACCTTACAAGAAGCCTCTCTAGGCAGCTGGCATGAAAAATAAGGTATTTTAAAGGCAGAGTTTCTCAATAATGTAATAACTGATTTCTATTTTAATTGAACTAAACTAAACATTACTTTTCTGATTCTTTTGAGCTTGTGTTCCTTTAGGCTTTATACATATTTCTGGCAGCTTATTTGGTCTCCACTTTGTCCACATTTGCTGGTTTTCTTTTTTCCGATGGCGATACGGAAATGTTCATTTGATAGTTTTTACACACAAATAAATAATGCACTGTTAACTCTACAACTAAGAGGAATGGGTAGGATGCCTATTGCGTAACAATACAGAGAGATCAAGTAAGGCACGGGACAGATACAGCAACTCCACTTCATGGGATTTTCCTGTTTTTTTCCTTTCACATAGTAACACTAACAAATTTCTTCCAGTGTTTATTTTTTAAAAGGTTTTTTTTTTCTTTAACTTTGCTTCTTGTCTATCTCACACTATGTGTAGGTGAAATGTAGGATAAAGGCCTTCAATGTTTTGCTTCAGATGCCAGTTTAAAAAACAAAACAAAACAAACTTTCAAACAGTTCAGACTAGTACCGCTTTTTTTTCTTCTTTTTTTTCTTTTAACACTGATGAACCTGGGGTTTCATTTTTCTTTCTTTCCTTCTCGCTCTTTCTTTTTTTCCTTGTGGTTTTTTTTTTTTTTTTTTTTTTTTAATACACACATGTCATGCTGTTTCAGGGGTATCCTTTAGCTGCACTTGCAAGACTTTACGATCATGTTGGACAGCTGTTCAATTTTGGGTGTTTTACCAATGTAGTAGAGGATGGTGAGGGGTTCCAAATCCTGGGACACGCAGCACGGAGAGGCAGAAGCTTCTGGATTTATGGTGTTATACAAGCTGAGTACCTAGAAGGGGAAAGGAAAAAAGACAGATTAGGACAGCTACCTCTGCCTTCCTGCCACTGCAGAGCAAATTCCTTTCTGCACCGCTTCCTCCCACAGTGCCTGAGAGAAAACCCACTGAAAGCAGTATGAAGATTCCTGGATTCTACTATTTTTTATGCTTCTCCAGTTCAATCTGGTGTCACAATCTGCCTGAGTTTCCTGAGGTATTAGCTATGAAGTCTTAAACCCCAAAACAGGTACAGGCCTGGAGCGCACCTTGAAAGCGTAGCCCTCTGAATCAACATGCATGCTGTATTGATACGGAAAGAAGAAACTTAAAGGTTTTTATCCGTGTCTTCAGATTGACATTTGCTATTACAGGATTTTGGCTTTACAAGTACACCAAAGGGAGAAGAGAGCCCTTCAGAGCATAAGCTTTTCCTCTGCTCTTCCTCTCTGGCTACGTTTTACTACATCCATTAATGCCACCCTGCAAGCACCAGGACAAGAGCTGCAGTTACTCCTGTTGAGAATCAGCTGTGGAGAAGTTAGCAGCGCTGGTGCTTTATGTCACGTTGGATTCATATGCATGGTTCTCTGCAAGGGAAGTATGTAGGGTTACCCGCTGATGATGCATAGGTATTTCTGAGGATGCCATTAATGCGTTAGCCAAACACCAAGTGACCTTTTCCTAGAACTTCAACACAACATTTACAGCTTAGAGAGACAGAAGATCTGTTCAGGACAGCAACACTAACTACTTTATTAAGCAACTTCTGACTCCTTGGGCAACTATCCAAACCACATATTTGTGACCATGACAGTTATTCTTCCTCTTTCCTTTAAAAACAAGTGCTGCTCCAAACTGTGTACACTAGTACTCCACACCAGCAAGGAAACATACTTACCTTATTTATACCTCTGCCTGCTGACACTGCTAATAATGCAATGCCACAGCCAGTGACAGCTACAAAGGATATCTATACCTGGGTCTGTCAGTTCAGGAAGAACTTGCTATTGTGGCTTTACAGACCAAAGGGAAAGCAAGCTACCCCTTGGACACAAAGAGTTCTTCCTGCTGGCTGACGCTGATCTGATATTTTAAGGGAAGCTTGAAAAAGGGGAGCCATCATTCTTAGAATGGACCTGAGGGTAAAATTCTTACTTTATGATAACTGTAATGCAAATGTCTGCCTCTTGCATTTACTGTCTAGACATCTTTATTGACAGCTGAGAGAAATAAGCACTTCACAGCAGAATACTACTCATCCTAAGGCAGTTGGCTAAAGTAGCACATTTCATCCCTAAAACAAAAAGTCCCATCTCAGATGACTATCAGTTCTTTGGCATCCCAGACATAAGGTTCCTCCTTCACGTATAAATTTTCAAAGTACAAGAACGGATACATCTTTTGAAGTAAAAGAAGCACATGTATCAGTACATTTTCATGAAATTCAACAAGGCAGCGTATCAGTAACAAAGAAAAATTAAAAATGGCAGGTTATAAAAGTAGGTGATAATCAGGTGGTACGACTCATCCATTTTGTTACGCTGAAAGTGCTTCCCTCAGTGCCTTTGCTGACCAAACTTACTGTGCCATCTTCCACTCATGCTCTATAATGAGCGGTCCCTTCCTAGGCAGCCTCCAAAGCTACACCAAGCTCATACTCACAAAGAGCATTTAATCCATCCCTATGTTATATCGATGAACACATTAAAAAAAATAATCTCTGGGCCAATACATTCCTCCTGCTTCAACACTAGCTTGAGGCCATGTGTGAGTCCCTCTATAGGGCCACATTTCATCATCCTTATTTACTGAGATAATAAATACAAGCTTTGGGCATTGGTGCTGATGTTAGTCCTAGAAACGTATTTCAACCTGTAATTATAAAACAGAAGCTGATAATTAGCAAAATCATTACTTACTCTGCTGTGCTGAGTATCTGAGCTCCATAAATATGGACAGGCTCCTGCACAGAAATTAGCATGATATCCTTTAGGTTCATGAATCCATTTCCAGCCAAGATCCCTCTTGAAGTCAATGTAAAGTGGACGCAGACAGCAATTATCCTGCACATTCCTGGATAATAAAATACAGACAAACACATCACTCATGACAAAGACAACACAGGCAGTAAAAATAATCCAGTTGCTTGCTCCCTGAATGACGCTTTACAGGCAGGCAAGTCTGAGTCCCAAAAATTCACAACCAAATCACGTCAATAGCAGCTTATACTGTAACTGAAGTCAGATGCTTAGGCATGGCAGGACCAGCTTATACAGACAAAGCTAATGGTTTCCCTGGAGGATTAGTAAGTATTTTTCTCCAGGTCCTACCGAGTGGTCTCTCTGAGTAGGTGAGCACAGTGGAGGTGATAATTTGGCTGTAATTATGGAATTATGGGACTGATGGGTCTGGGAATCATCCCAGATGGAACTCAGCTTCTGCTTTCTAAGGCCCCAACCTTCTTCATCTGCCACTGTCTCTGCAGGATGGCAGACTGCTGGGCAGAAACCTGCTGCACACAGACCCCGTGGGTCTGTGCCCTGTATAAATGCCAACCGTAAAGAAACATGATAAGCAACTGCATTACACCTCACAGGCTGGTACGACTATGTAAGTATACTGAATATGGATGCATAGTTACCTAAAACAATAGGCAGCATCTAGAGCACGCTTCTTCCGCCGACTGGGCTGTTGCGACTCAAGTCTGTAGGAGGGTAATAACATTAGCAGAAGATGTGGGGTCTTCCCACTGTATTTTTTCCTATTGGACTTTAAAGCTTTCACATCACCACTGGAATATGTGTAGTCATCAATACCTTCAAAAAATACATTTTGGTGATAAACATTGTGTTGCTTTTTCTTCACAAATTAAATAAACCATCTCTTTAAAAAATTCTCTCAGAAACTGGGCAACGATGGTGTCAGCTGAGCATGTTTACTGGGGAAGTGGGGGGCAAATTTCAACCCAAGATCCCTAAGATATTCACAGTTTTCGTGTTATCCATTTTATCATCCCTCCCACATTCACAACCATTTAATGGAATTTCACTACATTTACCAGAAATGTTGAAATGAGTAAAAGAAAAGATTACTTCAGTCACTGCATCTGCATTGCTTAGTTTCAAATGCCTCAAGCAGTGATGCTTTTGTCATTTCACTTAGGGCAGTATTCACATCTTTTAACAGCTATGTACTTTTTAAAACCTTGTAACACCATTAAAACTGTTCTGGATACTTCGCCTGCATTTCCCACTGCTTACTTCCATCCCATTAGTTTTCTCTATCAATCACATTTACCTCTTTATAATGCTTGTAAATTCTCTGTCTACCATTGCCAGTTTATTTAAATCTGCTATTTTTTCCCCAGAAAGTCAGTTATTCTATCCCCTTCTTTTGTATGGGCATGGCAAGGACATCGATCAAAATATTTCTTCTCAAACTGGCAATCAACAACCTCATATTTTGTATTTTCTCTTGGAACACTAACTGCCTTACTAGCTTCTTATGATGGCAATAGCACAGGCAAAAGACTCCTAGGACTCCAAACAGCTCACGTTATGCCTGTTGCTAAGATCCTTTTGAAAATCTTCCTCCTGAACCAGATAATACTATCTAAAGAGAAAAAGATACACTTTTCTTTTTCTAACATTTGCAATTACAGCGACCACATATGATACCAACAATTTTTTAAATACACACAATGGTTTTAATCATATGTACAGTACATGTATTTACTTAGAGAAAAAATTCCAACACAGTGAAACAATGGTTAGAAAAACTTAATACTGAACAAGGAATATAGCCAAATCCTTGGAAAACAAATGAACCAAATCATGATATACTTTAATAAATGAAAACTGCATAAACAGAATTTGGGTTGGTTCTAACACAGCCGTAGTTTTATATGTACTGGTGGATGATAACTATAGCACAGTCAATTAAATAACATTTCCCTTTTTAAAACTGAAACTTGAATGGCTTAAAAACACAAGGGAGCTTAGGTGACCTTAATATATTTACTCTATATCACCTTGTCTGCTGTCCATAATAAGCACAAATATCCATAACCCTAACTACACACTGTTGTTCATTTTTTAATGTCTGCTTAATCCAATCTTTTAGGTTTTACCAAGCTGACAGCATAAAAAATAGTTTATGTAACTAATATACAAATATGTTACAATAAATTCTACGTGCCAATGTAGATATATAGAGATAATAAATGTTAACTAATGTAGTTCTGTTGACTTCACCTGAGAATCAGACTTCCACTGCTAGAAGTAAGAGCACATAGACAGGCACACCATTGCTGTTTCTTCAACCCACAATGCGCTGTAGAACATTAATACAAGTCTGGCACCTGTTGTTCAGCTCTTCCCAAAGTGACTGATGCCATTGCTCAGAGTAATTTAGAATACTATTGATACGACCAGACAAAAAAAAAAAAAGGTTTTATTTCAAAAATATTCAGCAAGTTTTCTCCTGACTATGCAACAGTGGATGGTCTACTGTAGAAAAGTCTTCCCTACATCCAAAATTGTCTGTATATCCAGTGCGCATGCTGCAAACCGCAATACAGCCACTTAAGGACATTGAAGCTGCATGCATGGAATGAGACGGCTTATTCATGCCATCTGGTTTCAGAATACTTCAGCTGATATAGTTTTACCCTTGTGCCTTCAATACCATTTCCAACCAGCTGAGAATCGAGATTCTCAAAATGAGCAAATTTTCAATCAGCTGAATGCCATTTAGAGAGGCAGTAATGTCTCTTTGTTTCCCTCCTCAATTAGTAAGTACCACGACACTTAAAAAAGTTTTTTTCTTTCATTACCTGCAAATCTTGCTTCAAGCTCCTCACTTTTATTTGGGATGATATAATTATTGGAAGGCACAAAGGTGCAGCATGGACAATGCAAGCTTATCTTAAAGCCAAGGTTCCTGTCTGCAAAACATAAAAGTGGAGTTGGTTTTTACACATGGAATGACCCTGAAACACTGATGAGTTAATGGAGGAGCAGTTGGGGCAGGAGTGAAGGCAAAGAGCACTTCTTGTCACCTCTGTGATGGAGCCACTCATGTACAGCCTCAGTGACATCAAAAGACAACCATTCTCCTTCAGCTCTTGTTTTAACTACTTTGCTGTCGATGTAGCGCTGTCCTGGTGATGACAATTCTTTAGATTTTAGAACCTGCAAGAAACAACAAGTATGATTGCCTACAGGTTAATATTTACCTGGTTTTTATTAAATAGAGCACCAACATTATAAAACAGCAGAAAAAAACCCTATTAAAGCTCAAAACTCTATGCAGCAAGTGTACGTTCCGGCATGGTTTCGGAAAGAATTACCTTAGGGTGTGCGGGGAGAGAAAGGTGACATAAAACACCCTAATGAAATCAGCTTATACTCCCAAGCAAACCATGCTATCACATATTCCTTCCTGAAATAAATCACACGGAAAGACTGCCCTGAAAACTCGTCCTGCAACACAAGTGGTCAAGAGATTATAGTAACTGGAACATCAAAAGAGGCTATTTTACCTTCTTTAGTAACACTCACACTGGTCAAAACATAATATCAGATGCTAAAATAAAGCCTGTACAATGTAGTCTGTACACTGAAGATATTATATTGCTTACCCTAAACTAATCTGTATGGTATTGCCTTATTCATGCTTCCAGCCTTCCCTCTGACTTCAGGTACTACTCATACATTAAACAGATAAAAAGTTATTGTCCATACAGGTAACCTGGGGGCATACAGAGACAGCCTGGTGTGAATCATGGCCACCCATGGATTTGTGCCACAGGCGATGCTGATTCCATCCCAACTTTGGTGCCAGTCAAAAGTTTCAGCAAAGCTTGCTACTGAGCATGCAATAAAAAAAATACCTGTACAAAAAACCCCATCCCCTCCCTTTCAAGACACAGCACTGCGTGCCTAGAATTTTAAGTGCCCACAGTCTTCCTCCTATCTAAACAATTCAGCAAGTGCTTGCCCACATACAAGCCTGCTATTATTTACCCTAACTCTAGGACAAAAACAACCGAGCTTTTGGCTGCTAACAGGTTTCTGGTTTCCTGGTTATTACTATGTTGATAGTTTTGCGATGGAGGAAGCTGGAATGCCATGCAACACTAAGTCAACTCCAATCAAGATACCACACGATAACGTCATTCTGTAACTTTTGGCATGCCAGCTGTGCGACTTCATATATTGTTTGGTGTTTCTCCTCTCTTTAACCATCCAAGTCCATCTCCAAGTAACTAAGTGACAACGTCTCATTGTTTCCTCCTATTTTCTCAGCCCAGACAAACCTGACATCTCGCAAACGCTGCTGGAATAAAACAATGGTGAAACTGTATAACACGTGTAAAGAAAAATATTTCAAAATAGGTGTGAAATTATGTCATCATGATAAAATTAGGCTTTTCAAAATTAAATAGAAGAGCAGGCTTGAAAAGGCCAGATTCTGTTCAACATGTAGTCTCTCTATTTATTTCAAGGGAGTGCTGGACCTCTCAAAGGCCAACAGTGCAGCTCCCACAATAACATTTGTCTTATGAGAACAGCAGCATGACAAGCTCTTTGCCTTCTTTCTGATCAACACATTTAGCAAAAAGACATCAGAAGACGTTGGTCCAAGTCCAGCAAATTACTAAGTGCCCCTAGCAGGCGATGCTGAGTTTTCCAGTAGAAACTGAGGGCACTGAAACACTGAACATTGGGATTCCTTTTTATGAGGCAACCTTCAAACAAAGTGTTTGAACAACTGTTTACAGAGAGTCTGGCAGCAGCAAGGGGACTACCATTGCGCAGAAGTGCCAGAGGGATGAGAGAATCAGTAATCAATGCTGGGAAAGTCCCAGAGAAGTACAAATATAACTTTGCCTTCCCTTTGGTCTTTATCAGGTCAACTCAAGTGTTTCTGAGGATGTAATGCAGCTGTCATTCTGCAAAGATGTGTTGGGGCGGGGTGTGTGTGTGAGGCAAATGGGACACAAGAACTTGGCTCATTTCTCTTCCTTTCTGCACAGTCATATCTTTCCAAAGACTCCAGAAACTGCATACCTCAGTTTTGGCAGTGGTGTAGGGATCTAAAAGCAAGTAATGTGCCAAAAGCAATCTCATGATGTTAACTATAATTGGTCTTAGATATGTTCAGAAGAGTCAGCTGTGCCTTGGTATCCAAAATAAAATGTCTTTATCCCAATCCCATTGCTACCAAAAGACAAAGTCGAGGACTGGCAGTGTGTGCCTGTCATGAAAGGCATTTGTAAAAGGACAAGACATCATCACAAAGAATATCCATCCTCAACTGAACTGAATGACGAGAAAAGTGTCTGCAGGTTTCAAAACTGGGACAGGGTGGACGCTGTAGATTAGAAGAGTTAGATTTTATCCATACTATGGTGTCTGTATCTGAAAGTAAGGCTCCTCTCCATGTTTATGCTGCATGTCCAGGAAGAAAATTATGAAGAATGAGCTAAAAACTCACGAACTAAGTATGGCATAATTTCCACAATTGACATCGTGGGTTAAAGAGGCACTAGCGGTTCTTAAGCAAAAGGCTTTTAAGTGTGATGAGTGTGCCATGCTTAGTGAAATTACCATGACTGCTTCAAGCTCCTTCCTCCTTCTCCTGGGCTGACTAAGTGTCTTTACAGTGTTAGGGTAATGTATGACCTTAATAACCTGATGGCTTGTAAGCAAGAACGATCTTCTAGCTTCATCATTTCCATTTTTTCTAATTGATGGTAAAATTCTAGGCTGGATCCTCAGAGTCTATTTCCTCCCACAAAATAACCTGATGAACGACTCTTCACTTCTTTTCCTATAGTGCATTCTATGTTTCCATGCACACTGAAGCAATGGCACTCTACATGGTGGCAAACAAAGTGGCCTCTTTGTAGGAACCTATCAGAAATTTTTACAGCTACAATATGTTCTTCAAATGAGTCTTCCAGAAATTATTACATGAGATAAGCATTTTAGGTTTTCTCTGCCATTTTCCCCCTTGGGCTTGCTTCATTGTACTTTGCACTACATTTCTGGTCTTACCTTCCCCATCATCAATGCACCTTTTTCTTCCAATATACCCCGAAGCCTATTTCCAATGCTTTCTTTCTACTAGATCAACTAACTAGTTTTATTGCAAAAAAGAAGAAAAGCCTTTTCTGTGCCTTGCAGCTTTTGTGCTTGAAAGCTTGTCTACTTCTTTCAACTATACTGATTAGTCTCAGATATTACCTTTACCTATAAACATTGCCTTTCCTTGCCTATAAACACTGCCTTACCTTTATGCTTAGCGCATCGCAACCACATCAAACACTGTTACCAGAAATGTTGATGCACAACTTGCATCTGCAGGAGCTAAATGAAGGCCTAAAAAGTAGGCGTTTGTGCAAAAGAGTTTTCAGAGAACTAAAAATATTAAGAGAGGACAAGGGAAAAAAAAAACCACAAGACAGAAGGAAGACTGAGTTAAACTTTCCCTTTAATCCTTTCTCATTTCCTTCTGGCACCTTGTCCAAACACTCCATCTTAAAAAGGCAGAAAGAGTTCGGTATGTCTATGGGACATGACGTGGATGGCTAGGGCTTTTGGGGTGGGGGGAGTATTGTGCATCACCACCTGCATGTAGAGCTGACAGATTCAATCACTTGCATGAACAGGAGACAGAGTTTACACACACACACACAACCTCACCTCCCTCACTACAAGCAACACATTTAAACATCTGCATGCACAAGTAACTGACAGTGCACAACTGCACGTGTGCAGGTGCAAGCATGCACACTTTCACACACGCCTGAGTGAGAGCTCAAAATCAACAAACTCAAAATTCAGGTTGTGCAAAATCTCTGCAGCTTCTGAACATGGGGATGTTCTTCCACGTGTATCTGTTTATTTGATCTCGCTTTCAACAGAGTGATAATGCAATGCTCCCTCTTCTAACAAAGGATTATGCCGGGAACATATGCATATGATCACATTATGTGGGGATGAGATGAATAGGTAGAAGTGTTACCAAAAGGTTATCCAGCAGACTTCTAGCCCAGTTCGCAGAGTAATTTTCATTCAGTTACAATGCTCTAAACTCTAAGAACAATTTGGTCTTCTCTACCCCCATTTTGCATGGGATTCCTCCCTTTCACAGGAAATCACATACTTAGCCAAAACGCTTGTTAATGTCTTCTAGATAAAGTATCTTGTACACTTAAGCCCTGCCTTCTAGCTATCTTTTTCTACAGGAACTGCTAACCTTCCCCTCATCAATTGTTTTCTTCTATTCTGACCCTTCTTAAAAACACCTGGGGAAAAAATTATCTAACAAATACCCACGAAGGATCTCCAGATACCACATACATGCAGCTACCGCCAGCAGATCAAGGCAAAACAAACGTGAATATACAAATAATGCAGTTAATCGCAGGAAAGGGCTCATGAAACAGCCAGACAGATGCAAACAAATCATTGCTCTCGCTTGTACAGCTACACATGGTTAGGAAGCCCACTCAGGGATCTTGGTGATGACAGCACTCACATGCCACCCCCGCCAGATTTCTGGTACTTTACAAACCCTGTTGAAATCTACTCTTCGTTCATTCTGCAAAGGCGTCCTGCTCAGTCTTCAGGGGGAGACCCTCTGCTATGCTGGCAGGGATTTGTCTGTGCTCCTCCGCGTCCATTAGAGGAGTCTGGACCATGATGCTATTTTGGAAGCATATCCCAAATCATCATGACCAGGACATTCAGTGGTGAAAAGCTTTGGTTTTGTCACATGCTGGTTTCAGAAGAATGACAAGCGAGTTTCCAGGAAATACCGATCTCTAAATTACTTCTGTCATCTGCTATACTAATTTTGCAGATCAACTGGAGAGCATTAACTGATATATATTTATTTAAAATTTAAGTATCAAGTAGCTGAAATCGTCATTACAATACTGGAGGATGAAACTATTTATATGCACACGTCTATACTCTCAAGTATCCATCACACAGTTGTGAGTATAAAAATAAGGACATGGATTGTCCTAGTCTGTATTTTATAAACTGTAAAATACACTGTGAACACTATATAATTCATGATAACAAACAAAGAAAGTTTGCAAAATTAGCAGAAACATGGTTCTTTAAAAAATGGGGCATACCAGAGGCCGATATGAGCAGAGCAGGAACATTCAGCATCAGTGTAATTCTACTGGTTCAAAAACAAAACCAAAAAAACCTCCAAAACCCAGGACTCTGTTAATAGAAATGTAATTATTTTGCTCAAATTTTCCTTTGCCTGCTCCCCTTCTCATATATATATGAGGCAGCTAAAGCAGGGCATAACTGAATGAACACACCAGTGTATGTATTCTAGACAATAACCACTGAGAGCAGACGCCAGAACAGCCCGTCTTCATGACTCATTACACACATAAAAGGAAAAAATTTGACAGAAAAGACACACTGGTTCTTTCAAATAACTAGAGCTCCAGAACAGCAACTTTCTTAGTTTATTTCAGATTTGACGGTCTGGCCAATAATTACTTCTAGTCTCCTATAGTTACCACAATTAGACGCAGAAGAATAGGAAAATTAAAATTACATGTAATTTACAGTCAAATAGTTTTGGCTAATAAATTCATCACCTTCCCAGAAAGCAAACAAACAAACAAAAAACTGAATGTGGTTCAGTAGTGATGATACACAGGGTGATGCATCGATGACATACATCTCCGGCAGCCAAGAAAATCCTAGGCACAGATCAAAGGCCAAGCTTTAGGAACAGCAAGGGCATTTTATAGCTGGGTTTGAGAATTACAGTAACCAACTGTTAGGAAATATTTTTGGCAACTTACAGTTTCTTAAAACAAGTTGATGAACTTTCAAAATATATTAATAAGATCATATGGCCACTTAAAAATATCTATCCTGTCTGCTGCATGGCCCTGGAACTTGGGATGGTCACTGCTGTCAGCCAGCATGGGTTCTGCAATCACTGAATAGCAGCAAATATGGCATTATCTTGTAAAAACCTGCTATTAATCTGTTTTTCCTCTCCATTCATTCTGGACTGTCTGATCTCCTCCCTCCAGATGCTGTTGGCTCCCTGATAACTTCCTTTCTTCCCTTCTCTTCTCTGTCATTTCAGACTACTGTAATGTTCCTGTGTATTACAACATCTTGGCAGGCTCACTAATCTTTCTCTTACTTATCAGTCATTATCCACGGTTTCCATTGGAACTTCAAGGGCATTTTAAAATAATGGAAATAACCTGACATGTACTTGTAAGCTCAAAGTAAATAAGCCCAAACAATGAGATCCAGTGGTAAATGATGTGCTAATGCTGGTTAACATCAGAGCAGAGATAAGTTCAGCTATGCACAACTGGCTGAAAACAGCCGTTTAGGATAACCTCTTCTGAACTAGAAGAAACACGCAGGGAACTCCAGCCTAACCCTCTGCAGTGGAATAACCAGATTCCCAAGGTCTGCATATGCAGCCGCCTGTGGTTTCCAAATTCTTACGTACTATTCACCCTACTGAAACATTCACTTGCTGCCTGGTTCCAGATTTCAAAGGTCTCCTCAGACAGCTCTCTGGGACTTCCATCCAGCCCTTTCTGAAGCTTAAAGTTAAAAAATGACCATGCTAATTCTCATTCCTTTCTCACTGCCTGGTTGAGTTCAAGGTCTTTGATCTTAGCTTGGACACAGGGACAAGCAAAACCTTAAATCTGTTGCAAATCTCTCCAGTTACTTACTCATTATACGTGGAAACATATGTTGTAAAGTGAAAAGCCTACATATATTACCTTTTGCCAGATAATTGGGAATCTACTGACTATCAAAATCTCAGCTTCTTCTTATCACCACTAGTGCAAAAGACTGACTGTGTATTTTTTCCAAAATTCTCAGTGCAAATTTTCAAGCTCTTCTTGTAACCACTTCTGCAAAAGAATAATTCAGACTCTGCCTTCAGTGCTACGGAGTTAAAAGGACTTTACAGCCTCCCTGCTTTATCAGTGGAAGTCTTTCCATTGCTTGCAAAGGTCTCCGAATCAGGCTCAAACCGAGGGCAGAATCTTAAGAGACTAGTATACGAGATGCAGAGTTCCTGCCAAAATACAAAGGTATGGAGTACTTGCCAAAGTTTTAAAAAAACCCACAGCTCTCTGATCCATCTGCTCAGAACTTGCCAGACACGTTCTTCATGCAAACTTGCAAATAAAAAGAACATATTGCACACATAACCCAACCCCTTTTATATCTGGATGGGCTACAGCTGCAGTAGGATTCTCTTACAGCGTTGGCTGCTACTTGCTTAAAGGTAAAAGAAGTGTGAGGGGAGTAAAGAGATGAGTGGCTAAAGCAGGTCAAAAAGGGAGGGGAAGTCATGTATGTCATGGAATCACTGTGACTGAGTCACTGCATCGCGCTGTGGTGAGGGGAATGGGCTCCAGGAAGAGAATGGCTCCTGAGAAGGGATTTCCTCTCCATTTGTTCCCCAAGCAGGGCCCTCCTCCTGCCACTGAAGATACATGTGCAGTGTAAGTTGGGGATACAGCCCTGAGGCTGTTCGGTCTGATTTATGCTTAAGCAGGCAGGAAGACTCTGCATTGTATAAGCAATAAACAAGAACGGAGGGTCTGGGGTACTTCTGCTGGAAGATTCTGAAATATTGAGTGCAATTTCCTGCTGTTTAGGAGATTTTAAGATAGCTCCAAAGAAAGATTTTATACAAAATGAAGCAAAACAAAAAAAAAATCCTGTAAACTTATCTAGAATTTAGCTTTAACTTGCCAGAGGCACATTATGTTTTATTAAAATATCAACAAAGAGGAGCCAAAGTCAACAAAAACTGAGTGGGTTCTTCTGTCTTCTAGCCAAATCCCCTAGATCCTGCAGCGTACTCCTGTGTTCATCTCCCCGTTAAGTACAAGTCTCACAAGCCCTTCCTCTTCCTTGGTCCTGTCCCTGACATTCATGTACACATGCATTTTGCTGCAACATTTTGGCATGCGACTTTCTTTGCTATATGAATATTTGGACTTACTGCTTCTTCTAAGATGCTGTAGTCTTCTGCATGTCATTCCTCTTTCTTCCCTTCCTCTTGTCTGCACTGTTCTCCATAAGTCACAATTCTCCTTGTGGTTTTCTCTTCCCACCTACACGCTTCCACTCAAACCACTCCCATCCTCCTCCATTTTCTTCCATCATCTATTCTTCTTCATATAGGCTTCTCTCCAACAAAGCTTCTCATTGTTTCCTACACCTCCCCAGAATAGCAATATTACCTTCCCCCCTCCAATGGGCTCCCTACTGCAAACCAACCTGATGCTCCTCAGCCCAGTAACTACCACACTGCAGTGCTTGGTTAAAACTTGCTCCTGTCTCAGTGTAACATGGGCTCGGCTACCCCACCAGACTGCAGCCCAAAGAGCAGCAACCCAAACCTAGTGGCTCGTTTCTGACCCATGTCCCTCATTGCTACGCTCCCTATAATGAATGTACATGCACTGCAAACAGCAATAAATCTACCAATAAGCTCAGTGCCCCACATTTCTACACACGGCAGTGTCGAGCTGGGAGTACACGCTGGCTTGTGCCAGTAGCTACTGAGATATTATAAATTTCTTCAAGTTGTCTTCAATAACTGCTCTGTTCCTGGCAAGAGGGAGATGCATCTGAGATAAGTTCTCAAATCGCAGTGAATATGACACTGCGATAAATAAATATGTCCCCTTATCCAGGCTCACAGATTATTTGCCAAAGGTACTCTATACACAGTCTCCAGGGTACTGACTCTTTTTTGTACAGGATACAGTCTTTCAAAAAAAAAAAAAAAAAAAAAGGATTCTGGAACAAGGAGAAAGCAATTCGACTGATATATATTGCAAATTAACTTCCTCTGGTCCTGAGGGGGCTGGAAAAGGAGGAGGAAGCTGGTAAGAGTATAAAGTTATTAGGCCCACGCTTTATACCGAGTTCGGCACTTCAAAGAGCACTGTACATTTGCCATTTAACATAACCTTGTAACCTTTCAGATTGGAAGAGTATGGTTTCAGGACAGCAATACATAAGTTTTGAGATCCAAATATACTACTCTAGATGTGGGTCAGAGCGATGGCAGTCAATTAAAATCAAATGCCCCAGGTGATATCTGTAATACAGACATCCTGCGCCAGCTCACAGCCACAAATCCTGCTTCCTGGTATTTTCTTCCGTGGCATTAGAGACTGCACTTTTTGGCAAGAAAAGAGAGGAAGGCCCCTCTGCTCCTGATTATATGGAGATCAGTCTTGAGGAGCTCTGCTGCAGTCAGTGTAAATTGCCTCAGATTTGCACCACAGAGATTTGGCCCAAATCTATAGTAGCTTGCTCTAAACGTATTCCCTAACTGAAAAACAAGACAAAACGCTGTCTGAATTTAAAGTATTTGAACAACCGACTGTGGTTTAAATTTAAATCTGACTCATAATGGGGTAATATGTTCCACAGCATCTTCCTCCTCATACCCCCAAGCAGGGAGAGAGGCCCTTAAAGAAATGGGGGCTACCACTGTCTGGAGGGCAGATTGTTCTTCGTAGACTCCAAGCAAAGCTCCACAGGAGCTTTCGGCAAGGACTGGACCCTCCCGACATGGAAAGACCGAGGGTCTGCTCCTGCTTACTTCAAATTCTTCATTGCAATCCGATGTCCCTCCTGGGTTTTAACCTGGCGCCATTCGTTTGCTCCAACCCTGCACTCTGATACATCCCATGGTACGTCCCCTGACATCTGCAGCCTCTCAGGTACCCCCACCCACAGCAGCCTCGGATAACGACGACAATAAAAACCAGTGCTTCAGCTGCTTTTTTCATGATGCTTTATGATGTGTTAACAAAACGTGGCACTGCTTCCATAGGAAGTAATTATTACTTGTTATCGTTTGACCGTCTGTACATAATAAAAATACCTTAAAAAGAATACCACAATGCTCTCTGAACACTGGCTTTTCACCCTGTGAGGGTTTCCACTCGTCCAGCTTTGCGGTGGTGCCTATTTATTTTTTGGAATGCTTATTCATAAAAGACAAGCTTTTTTTTGAAGGGTGCAGGGTCTTTATTCATAAATACAGAAGCACCTTAATAAAAGAAAGATGTGATGAAGTCTTCAAAGCAGGCAAGAAAACTGATGAACAAAGACATTCCCATAACAACTGAGCTTTATCTGATCAAATTCCAATAAAGCCTGCATTTGGCATAAATCTTTAAAAACATAGCAAGGGCCACTGGAGGATGCTGAAACTTGTTTATTTAATATTATTACTCCTCCCTCCCCCAAAAGTACTTTATCCTCTTAATATTTTCTGAAGTCTCGGTGCACACTGAGAAGTGCATTGAGTGAATGCAGCGCAGTGGAAGGACAGGAGGAGAAGCGCAGGAGAGTGCTCGATGTGATTGAGATCACAGTCTGTCCTTCCTTCCTTCCTTCCCTCCCTCCCTCCGGCTTCCCACTCTCCAATGTGCTGATGATCAGCAGCACCACCAGCAGATTAACACTCACTTTCGGGCAGAAGAAACAACAGAAAAGATAGTGCCTTTAAAGAATTTCATTATCTGTGGCTTCACTTAACCAGAGCCAAGAAGCGACAGAAGCTTTTATACAAGCTTTATAAAAAAAACCACCTTAATTCCTACTTCTATGAGTTTTATTATTTTCCATCCTAAGACTACTTAATATGTGCACTGTGCTTCCCATCTGTGCAGGAACACACAGATGTAGCTGACTAATTCTTAAATACAAAGAGAAGTACTCTGGGTGAAAACAGACATTAAAGAAACTGTTTCTGCTCTCAGGGATTACCACTTGCCCACTGGCTTCATGGTCGCATCCAGTGCACCTGTACGAGAATTCACCTCCAGGACCTACTGCCCAGAGAAACCCAGGGGGCAACAGAACTAGTAAACAGATCCACAACCACTTGCTCCCAGCATAAATACAATGGAGTGCTCTCTGTTCCAACCCTGCCTCTGAGGTGGGAAAAGGGTCCTGGCTGCTGCTGCACCAGGAGCGAGGGGCCACGGCCCTGTCTGTCCACGCCAAGCAGCCCCAGACTGCCTTCCCGTAGTCAGTGCAAACAAGGGCTGCAGGAAAACACAAAGTCCTTCTCTGATGTGGGTTGGAAAAGGAAGCCAAGTATAGCCTGAGGAAAGCTTAGCCGAAAAGGTGCAGTCTTGCACTTTTTCATTTTAAGAGGTAGATCTGCAAGGTCAGAGGACCACACAAAGAGTGAATCAGGAGGAGAAACAAAATATTTATATTCTGCTTGCTTATTTTTTTCCATTTACTCTGCATATCTGTCTCTTCCTGTTCCTAAAATAGTCCTTCAGAGTAATATTGACCCTTCTGCACCAGTGGTATATATACTACTACTAAACTGCCACTGGACTAAATGAGAGAGCTCTTGAAGAGCAGTTAGGAGACTTGCATGTGTTGTGGCCACTTTCTCAGTGAACCACAATGAGAGAGCTCTGACTCTCTCCAGAAGACTTCTGCCCTCTCTTCCTGCTTAACTGAGAAAGACAAGGGGACACAGGAACAACCATTCCCTGAAACTGCAGGTATGAGAGGAATTTCAAAAACCCTCATCAAGAAGATCTCCTCAACAAAGCAAAACACTAGGCAACCCGAAACTTGGTAGGAGGAAAAAAAACCCACCCTAATAATTAAATGTTGCTTATGCAAGATGAAAAACCACATTGTTCCTTCTGGGCACAACAGCCCTGGCAAGCCCAGCACATATCTCACAAGACAGGAAGCAGTGCTTATGCACGGAGGAGGAGCAGTGGCTGCACATGCCAACTCCATCAGCAATCTCCTCTGTGAGGCTCGCTCTCCATGCGTGGCTTTTCATGCTGGAAGCAAAGAGTAAGTCTTCAGCCCTTACAGCATGTATTTGCCTCTTCCACTTCCACAGAAATGAGCATCTTCCTCATTCTCCCCTTTTACATCCCACGTTTGTACCTTCCTTCACTGCTAGACACTCGTATCTGCACTATCAATCTATCACTGCACATCCCTGAAGCTCCTCTACCATCACTGTAGCACCAATGCCTCCTATCCATCCTTCCTCACCTTCAGCTCCTTAAATTTTCTTCTTTCTAACCTCTAAAATTCATACATTGAGTTTTAGGATGCTTTCTATAGCAGTGTGCTACAATACATCACAGAATATCTCAAGTTGGAAAGGATCCATAAGGATCATGGGTCCCTCCTCTTCTCCCTGCTTTTGCTTTTCTTGTTAAACACTGCATGCTAACCTCACACTCTGTGATGGAGACTAGATGCAGCAGTATTTAGGGACCCTGACGCCCCTGCAGTAGAGCTGCTGGCAAGGAAACCATGCAGTTCAGACTGGCCATCACAGAGCTAAGATAATACCTCCATACAAGGTTCTGGGGAGAGCTGCACACAAGATTGCAAGATATAAATACGACCAAAGGGAAGAAAAAACAACCAGCAGAAGGCGGCTACAGGACCTTGTAAGAAGTAAACCAAAGAGAGGAACTAACAAGCAGCTGTTATCATTTTAATAGGTGCTCTGCAAGGGAAATGCTCCAGAGACAGCTTGCCTCTCTACAGGCAGGAGAGCAAAGTAACATGCCTGGCACAAATGCACGCTCAGAGCTGTCTGCCTTTGGCTTGCCTGTTACTTGGTGGAGAAAAGACCTAATCCTACAATAACCTGCACTCATTACTCACCTAACACTTCACTCAGTATGCCCCACCCAGCCTAAAAAAGAAACTGCCTTACTCACCAGCTATATATTTATCTAAACGACCCAAGTACCTGCCCTGAATGCAGGTGTCAGTCATTTCCATGGGCACAGGCTTGCTGGAGTCAGGCTCTCTCAAATAAGCTACAGCTGTTTCTCATCACAAGGCTAAATCCCAGCCAAGCAACGGCTCTTTCTTCCCTACCTCCGCTGAACCCTTTGTATCCCACGTTCCTCAAACACGGAAAGGCAATTAACTGAGCTCAGGCAACCACAGCTGTACTCCTTTCAGGTGGCTAACAGCTCTCAAAAGTAGAACAACAGAAAGCCAAGAGATGCCATCAACTCCTTGTAGGATGTCTGAAGAGTGAGGTCAAGCCAAAACATACAATCGTTTCACCAGGCTGGTGTGGCAGCATCACAGGGACTCGTAGTGTAATTCTCTGTGACAGCTGTTACTTATAGATGACACCAGCAACTGCCGTTGAAGATTCCTCGCTTTTGCTTTTAACAAATGATACATTATTTACTCAACTTTTCTGCCAGCCTGTCCTTGGGAAGGAAGGCAGCCAGGTTGCAGTCATGAAGACAAGCACCCAGTAACCACCTGTGGACCTGAACCACATTCAACTAGGAATCGCGCTTCTCCTACTTATAAACAATGTCTAATCAGGTCAGTGTGTCTTTTCCTGCTGTCAGGTTAGCTTACACTGTCACTTCAGTAAGTACGTGAACCCAAATTCCCCCCTTCTCTGCTCCAAGTTAGGCTTGCACTTGACCAGACCAGGCAGGAAAAGGTGAATGTTTAAAGTGAGGTAGAAGAATAACACATTTGCACCCACTGGATCTGAACTGGACTCTACAGTGCTGCAAACACAGGGCAGTGCTCAGGCATAGTGAATAGGGCAGCAAGAACAGACCCAAAGAGGGGCTCCAGGCACTTTCACAAGGTGGTATCCTATCTGGCAGGGTTTTCAGCAGAGTAAGTCCTGGGTTGCTGGAACAATCATGAGTTTTACCCAGTATAAAACTGATGGGCACTGAGCCCCTTTTGGTTGCTGTGTTTCTCGGCAAAGTGAACTATGCTTTAGATGAAATATACTCTAGACAGTATTTGCACAAATACACAGACTCAATGTAATTAACTTTAATGGCTTTAAAGTCTTTAAAGAATAAATGACATCAATCATACCAGCACTCAGGAGTGAGAGAGTCATGGGGTCGTTTTTTCCCCTCACTCCTCAATCCCTGAATTGCCCAGTCCCTTGCCTCAACCCCTGGGCTACTATACAGAAGCCAGGTCTGCAACTGCTAAGCTTTGAAACTCAATTATTAACAACACTATTTCTGTGAGGAACGGTTACCAGGCTTCTCCTGAACACAGGCCAGAGTGAGGAATTTGGCTTCTATGTAAACTACAGTACGGCCAGGTGTTGGAAGACAGAGATCCTGAAGATGACTTGTTTGATGTCATGTTCTGTCACTTATTTTTATATGCTGAAACTTTGGAGTCCTGAGTCACAATTGCTAGAAAAAGTTTGCACATTTCAGCTTCATATAATTTTGAATAGTCCTTTCTAGGAAAGGCATGGGAAATAAGAGGCTACTTTGGAAAGATGGGACTCAACCCCTTCTCCTTGTGGTTTGTTTCACCTGCTAGATGGGTACAAGGCGGGTTTGCTGCAGAAAGATGGGGAGCTGACGCATGTGAGGTGCCGCCATACCTGGTACAGCTCTATCCGCTGCTCTGAGACCCGTGCCTTTGAGTTCTGCAAACGGAAGACCCTGAACTCAGCCTTCACCAAGTTGGAGGCATTCTTCTCCATCGCTGAGACGTCAAATCTGACTATTCGGAAGTAAAGGCTGTAATAGCTCGGTGGGATGGCATCTGCAAGAAGGCAGTGTGATTTTGTTACTTTTTTTAATGATAAAATACATTGTTCCTTCAAACAGTGTAACACAAGACAGCCTCAGTAAGGGAAATATCTGTAGCATGATTCAGTTCCCAATGCCAATTTAATATTATTAACAATTTAATAAAACAACCCAAAAAACAATGCACCCCATGTGTTTGATTATAGGAATACCATATTAATACAGATTAACAACTATTTCAAACTCTATTTTGGGTCATGCATTTAAATCTCCCCTCTTTCAACATACTGGTGGAAAATAACGGATTCTTATAAACTGGGAAAAAATCATAGCAGTTGGTATCTGGCAAACACCTTCAGATTTGCATAGAGTTCACAGGGATCCACTAAAATGACAAGTAACAGCAATTCATCTGATCTGTATGCCCTCTGAAGCCCCTTTCCCCCCAGAATAAGGAGAATAAATTAGCCAGCTTCAGATTTTGTTTCATATTAAAGGATCTTATTGTAACACAATATTCATTCTGATTATAGTGATAAGGGCAGGAAGCGAAGACAAGGAAGAAAGGGAGGGAAAAGACAAGCAAATAGTAGACCTTAGAAACAGAATTACATCAATTTTAACCACTTGGAAGCAGTGAAAGCCATAAACATAATCACCCCTCACTATATATCGTGGGCAAAGCAGAAAAAACAGTCAGAAAAATGGACTCAAGTCATCAATAGTAGCGTTAAACGTATCACGTTTAGGTTTGCAAACAGTCTCTGCCTCTTTCCCAGCTGTAAATCCTGACGGAGGCTAAGCAGCAAAGCGCTTCTGCGCAACCCAGGTTACCCTGAAGGGTCCAGCAATCACCTGAGGCCCTTCCCCGCCACCATCCTGGCCAGCAGCAGGAGGAGGAACCTGGCGCCCCAACCACCATCCCCTGTGCGCAAGACTCCCTCCTCGCCCTGCTGCCTGGCAAGGCGCTCTGCAGCCCGACTCACAGAGGAGTCGAAATGACTCAAAGGCCCCAGTGAAAACCTCCATTCAAACTGAGGGAAAGGTGAAGTGGATGAAGAAAATAAAGGAGGAAAATTGGATCTGGGGGGATGGGGGGGTGATTCTCAGCTGAGGAAGCAACGCTCTCAGGCCTCCCTGAGACCACACCAGCAGGAAGACTTCAGATAATAATTAGAAAACACGAAGCTTTCCCACCAGTCAGGGAGCTGAGGATTTGCCGTGCAGTGGCAGGAGACGACAGCCTCGACGTCAGGGAGCTGAGCAGTTCAGCGCCCATGAAAGGCCCAGGCCTTGTCCCAAATCCCAGCGAGGCCTCCTGCTCCGCTGCCTCCCTCGGCTACCCAGGCCACTAATCCAGGCATCTATCAATCAAATAAAGTGCCACCTTCTGGAAGATACCTAATTCTTCACAGATACAATACACGCAAGTTAGCATTTCTATGTAAAGAGATGGGAGAAGCCAAGTGCAGTACGTTTACCTTTACTTCTAACTACTAACTATTAAAGGTAGTTGGAATAAATCCTTAATAATATTTACTCATACCAATAAGACATATTAGTAACTTAAAGACCTTCTTCCAAATATTTAGTGTTTCTGGACTGGCTGCTACTACCAGAACAATGCAGCAGCTCCTGACTACACGAGGCAACACCACTTGCAGTTACACATTTAATAACCGACTCGTTGTAGCTCTTTGAATAATTCTAAATTCAAACTCACTACAGAATAAATACCAAGCACATGAGTACATCAGTCACGTGAAGAATAGAGCAAATTTATTTTGTCTTCACAAAATTTACAAACACGCTTCCTCTACGGAATTGGGCCCAAATCTCTTTTTTAAATGATCAGAGGTAAAAACCCCTACAAATAATCCTAGCTCTGAGAAAATCTTTGACGACAGAGAAATAATCTTGGCCTCAACTGTAGATTCATTACAAGTGAGAGATGATGAAATACTTAAAAAAGAGTACTTCCCAAAGCAGACCCTCGGTATGGTCAAATGGGTAAGAGGTACCAATACGAACAGGAAGCCCCAGGCCTCCTAATGATCTCATTTAATTAAAGGAACAAAAAAAAATGGTTCTCTGATTTTCACATCTGCAGTGCTCCAAAATAAACCCCAAAGCATCATGACCAGTATCGTTGCCTACCAGGCTTACTGACAGAAAACTGCTATAATCTTATAGTAAGATCTCAAAGAAAAACAGATGCAGACTACCCCCACACCAGAACCACTCCTCTCTCCCATGAGCAACACGTTAGTATTGGTCTCTCTCAAAATACCAAATGAAGGTCTTCTGAAAAAAGCTTAGCTTTATGCAACGACGATCTTCATTTCCACACATTTTGCAAATTCTTATAAAAGCTACTTGCTTCAGAGATTATATCCTCATTTAAGAGAGAAATAATCTCTTCAATTCATTTTTCTGCTATAGGAAACTCTGAGACTACTACTTGTTCTTCAGCCAAACCTAATCCTACTAGGAATATAATCTGGCATAATAATATGTATATATAAGATTGATGCTTCCAGGATGAGTTGTAAATTGTCCTTTATTGCCCTGTCATTTATTTGAGGCTTCAACCTACCATTTCATTCCCTGTGGACAAGCCAAACTAGCAGCCAGCCACTTGCCCTGGCACAAACAAACCCAGGCCATCTTGACTTTATTTCAGATTGAGAATTCCTATTTAACTTTCAGTTTGATTTATATTTAGCTTCTAACTTATTTCTCGAACTTTCTTGTGCTATATTTTTAGTCTTTCTTTTCAGTTTCTGTATTTTAGATACTGTATATTACAAATCTGCGAATATGTATCTGAATGGATTCTCCTGAACCATCTCTGCATTTACATTTTTTCTTTCTTTCACACATAAATAAGATAGACAGAGAAGGAATACTCTTTAAGGGTGCATGTTTTTGTATTTGCATATGTGCATTCAGATACACAGTGAATGAGCATTTACCTTCCAGTGGAAGGCAGGCCTGGGACACCCACCATGAATAAGAATTAATTCTTGTCTTACAGAAGTTTCATTTCTCATATAAGATAGTTTTATACATTGCAAAAACTTGAACAAGAAATTTGATTTCTTTATTTTATCATTCATGACAGTATCCACAGGAAGTCAATTTAGGAAAAGGCATTATTCATGGACAGCCAAAAAAAATAGTGTTTTTTACTAGCTGGAACCCTTCCTCTGAAAAGAATGGCTGACTGCAGAATTGGGGTTTACGTGAAAATTAATCAACTTTAAGACTGAGAATTGAGACTCACAACTCTCTTTGAGGGCACAGAAAGAACCCTATGGAGTCTACAAGGTTTTGGATTAGCCTTTAAGTGGTCTCAGATGCTGCAATTTATCTCTCTTTGTGACTCCACCTTAACCTGACAGTTGTATCAATTCAGACTCAGTTGGATACCTCTGCACTCCCCTCTGGTTTTGGCCCAATGACTCCAGTAGACACCAGAATGACTCTGACCAAGTCAGTTTGTAAACACAATTATCCTGATGCAGACTAGACTCCTTAAGTATTCTTTGAACCATTATTATTAACAAGTGGAATTAAATCAATATGTTTCCTGTAGCTAGGAAAACACATATTTCTTTTGTTTTGGAGAGAGGGAATAGTAAATGCAGTGAAAGATTCCATTTTTATCTTTACATTATTCATTAATTCAACCCTTAAAAACCTGAAAACTTCCAGCTGTAATAATCACAATCATCACAGTACAGTTGAGACAAGAGTTATAGAGCACAGTTGGAGAAGGTGAAGGCAGCATCCCTCCTCTTCCCTTTAGCCTGCTAGACAACGAGCATCACAAGTTTAGCTTTTTCATTCTTTTTGGGTTGGGTTTTGTTTTTTTCTTGAATGAGCTGAAACTTAATTAGCTGCTTTACACAGGACAGTCCAAACTGCCAGGTTAAAACGTATTGGTTTCCATGCTTCTTACTGACTTTGTTCCGTGTCCAGCATTCTCCAATGCCAGTGACAGTAACTAGGACAGAAAGCAGCCCTGCTCTGACAGAGAAGAAAAGTACCAACAGGAGAGGTGCAGGAGACCTATCCCAAAATACTGAACAGTCTGCAGCATTGCTCCAGGTTGAGCAATGTCCAGTCTCTCTCCAGGAGAGACTGAACACATCTTCTGACTGACCGTCCATAACAGCACGTAGACCCTCAAGCATTGCTCCTGGGAGGACAGCGAGATGGAGTCTCTTAAACCAAAAGTGGGAATGGACGGAGTTTGCTGGAGATATTCCCCCAATCGGGAATCTCCTGCATAAAAGGATGACACTTTTGCCTTCCACAGTTGAGCTTGATGAACTAAGCCCTGCATTTCCACAGCTTTCCTCACAAGTACTGCATGTACTGACATTTCAGGAGAAACAAAACACACTGTTTGACGCGGCTCTTCTGAAAGCTGGGCTTTCATTCTGGAGAGGAGAAAGACCTAAATTCAGTTGTATCCAAACAAGGCTTTTTTTTCCCCTCTGAATTTTCATTTCTGCTATTGAAACAAAAAAATCAATCATGTGCACAGCCCAAATTAGGAAATGTAAACAACTTTTCTTTCCTCATTGGAACAGGACAGGCAGGCTGTCTTCACACATACACCCACACTGGAAAGGCTGAGAGCTTCAATCTAATCCTTCCATCAAGGGCTTGTAATAAATGCTCCAAAGATTTATTTTTATTCCCTTTTGTGTTTATTAAACTTTGGAGGGTTTCTTTTCCTTTTTCTTTTCTTTTTGGTGCTTTGCCCATTCTTTATTACAGCAGCTACAAAACATGGAGTGCCCTTTTCTTCTCACCCTCTTCTTTTTTTCTTTTCCCCTCCTCATCTTTCTAACTGCAGTACATGAATGACCGTGTAGTAGGCTTTGAACCAGCACATGCAAATATTTATAAGAGTAGCTTGATTGTTATTAAATGCAGTTGTTATGCTTTCTACGCTCTGGCATGCTTCCCTAACCCTTCTAACTATTAGGACCATTTAGGCTGTTTAGATTTCAGCTCACTGATAGCAAATCCCACATTTTTTTTTGTAACGAACATCACAGTGTGACGTCGTTCCTCCCCCTGTGTGAATTTTACTCTCTGCTCAACATATGGGTCCCTGCCATGAGCTGGGTCAGGCTGCTTGTAGGGTGGGCAGCTCGTCAGCTCTACCAGCACATCTTTCCAGCAGGATCCTGTCCTTCCTGTCAGGCACACTCAGGTCACAAATCCTTTCCTCTTTTCCAGGGAATGTCTCTCCAAGAACTTAGAAACTTGTTTAATGCATCTGGGCTCCTAAAGCCCACGGATAATTACTCTGCTCACCCCTCCTGACCCTGACATGACTGCAGAATCCTGCTGGAAACTGCCTCTCTGCGATGAAAGACATTATATAAATACAGTGAACCAAAATATGGAGGCCTACAGGTTATATGTGGGAACTGGGATTGCCCCTCAGAGGTAAATCAGTTGTACATCAGCTTTCCATTAGCTCTGAAACTCTGTTCTTCTGTGACATTAAGTTATGAGCACATCCATTAGCTAATCAGTGCTTTTGGACAGACACGCTTGTGCCACTCTCTGCTCAAATGTTTCTTCCGGCCTCTTGCAGGAAGGCTTCAAAGTCAGATGGTACAAAAGCATTGTAAGAGGCTTACTCCAATATTCCAGTTTTTACCTAAGCTGCCAGTGAGCCCTTACCTTTATCTGTCATCAACCATTTGCTGTTGAGGAGGGGCACTGCACTGAAAGTCAGAAAAAACCTGCCGAGAGCACAGCAGATAAGGCTTTCAGCTGAGGCCCAATGGCTCTGGAGCAGCTTTTTCTCGCAAAACAGGGTACGCATGCACCTACAGTGCAGTGTAAGACATGACGTCTGTTATTGCACCTGTTTTTGGTGAAGAACCCATGCCAGAAACTAGCAGCTAGGAATCTTTCACTGAATGATCCCTAAATACATAATTTATCCATGCCTAAGGTGCACGGACGGTTCAAAATTCCACATTCACTGATAACTTCGGTCTTGGTATTTACAGCATGTGGATATGCTGACACTTAACAAGGAAACAGGCATACATAATGGAAGACAGAGCTTTCTTCATCAGAAAAAGAACAGGTTGGGGATCCAACTCCTGGATGACCCTTTTGAGCATCAGAACAACTGAAGACTAAAATATGAAAACACTTCCTTCTTTTATCACCAATTCTGACCCCTGGACTTGTCCCTGCAGTCACAATGGGAGAGCCTCAATGCAGCTTCACTAAGACAGTGGATTGGAGATTCCTGAGGTGATTCCCCTTGGAGAAAACCCAAAGAAACAAAACCTCACTCCTACAGAGACTCCTGCTGCAGATCTTTAAACATGACTTTCTTTCACCAGTTACACTAACAGAAGCCAATCCTGAGTTTTCTTATTTCAGTAACAACTTCTTGTATTAGTTAACTTTTTCTTTCTTTGTAATGACAACACACTGAGCTCCTGATACACAGATGGAATTTATGCATGTAATTATTATGCCATAAACTGGCTACGAAGACTCAATAAATGTCACTAGCAGACTCTAGAGTGCTCAAAGCAAGACACTTGGTAGTGCTCACAGAGCACAAATGCATGTGGGTTTTCTTCTGCCTACGCAGTCTCTGTTAAGGTCTACATGTCCAAAAAACATACACCAGTGAAGGTCCAAGTGGGCACGGATTTAGAAAAAAATAATTACCTAATTACCAGATTTTGTGACATATTTTCCACTGTGGAACCACTTGCTATTCCTCTTTTAAAACAAAGGTCTACGACAACATATGAAAAATAAAAAAAAAAAAACCAAAACAGGACGTTCTCCAGATTGAAGAAGCAGGTACAATGAGGCAAAAATGGAATTTTCTGAAGATATGTTTACAAAATTATGTGTTCCTTACTTAAAAACTGACAAAGGTCTTCTGGTTCTGCTGCTCCTTCCTCATTGCTTCACCAAGCCTGAATCAAAAGATGACCAGCCAAAGCTATGACCTCAATAGCACAGTGATCTGGTAATCCGGTTGCCAGTTACCCAAATAATTAATTCCTTCAGGGTACTCCCATTGCTCTGGAGTTTGATGGACTTTGACACTCTTATGTAATTGCCTTTTGTGCCCTTGATTTCTGTAATGGTGAAAAACATCCAAACCATTTTGGGTCAAAATACAAGTAGCATAGTAAGGACACTGAGACAGCATAATTAGCCACTGGAGAATCACAGAGCTAAGTTAAAGTTTAGGTTAAGTTCTCACAAAGACAAGTAGTAAAATAAAACTCAAATCGTTGTTGGTGGTGTAGCAAAGCCGCTGCACAGGATTTTGGTACAAAGCAGGTTAAGTCCTGGCTTTGTGGGTCATTTTAATGATGCAAAGAGAAGGGCATCTTATTACATACTCGCTACTTTGTGTCACTTCATCTCTACTAGCACATCAGAGCTGGATATGAGTCCTACAGTGGGCTTCAAACCCTGCCAAGAAAAGCTACCATTGCTGTTTTAAGGCTGTAACAATACAAGCCATTTTAAAACTTTTTTTTTTTTCTTTTTGGTAGTTGTTCTCCCTGGGCTGGGCCAAATCATGTTGCAAGTTCAACCTCAACTGTATTTACATACTGCAGCTGAAACTGACTTTGGATGGTGCTTAATTTGGTCTGGAGACCATTGTAAGAGAAGGGCTGTAATTTTCCTATATCACTGAACTGTCCGATTTAAGTAAATCTTTGCAGCCAGAAAGTCCTCATTTAAATCCTTTCTTCCCTTGGACTTTCTGCCACCCCTTCACAGTTATTCTCATGAGGCTATTAGCTTTTGTAGGCTCAGTCCAAAACACCGTCTAGCCTGAAAAAATCCATACTACCTATAGCAGTTAGAAAGAAAGACGACAAAATATCTATTTGGAACAATCAGCTATGTCTTCTTCTCTCCTCCCTCTCCTATGGGTACCATATGAAGAAAAACTGCTGGACCAACATCCCATGTGTTTGTTCACCTTCTATGAGGTGCAACAACAACAGCCAAGAAGTGCGTGCTATCACAGATCCCCCAAATGAACTCTTCCTGAAAAAGGTTTGCAGCCATTCCATCACCCAAAAGACAAAGGAGAGTCAAAATTAATACCAAAGAGAAAAACTGCAAGAGCATTCTGCTTTATCTGAGAAGATGACCAGAAGCCTCAGACAAGTCCATGCAATCATTCTCCTGTGAATGGCAGAGAGGCATTGCTGCTGCACACACTCCTGCTGCAAGGGGCTGGAGAGTTAACACTGCAGAAAGTCCCAGCTTCCCTTCCCAGACCATGCTATGAATGCTAATGTGCAGCATGCGGAAAGGGATTAACCTCTTCTGTACTTTAAGCCAGGCTTAGACCAGATTTTCAAGTGTTTAGCACCCAGTATTTTGAATCTTTTTTGTTGGTTTTTTTTTAATTTTTCCGAATGTCCCTAGAATTAAGTCTTCCAACTGGATGTTTCTGGCCTGATTTTCAAAGGGCATAACTGTTCTTATGATCCTTTGAAAACCAGTGGGTTTTGGCACTGAAATGGAGCTGGATGTCTCTTCGCCACCTAGCCCCAGCCATGGGTGCTGACACTTACAGAACATCTTCACCTTAAATCTTGCCTCCTTCTTAGCTCACCTTGCCCAAAAACCTAAAGCAAAAATTCCCTGTCAGCCTCTGTGAGCTGGAGTGTAGCCACATATGTAGAAAATATTAATGATTAAAAAAATTCAAAAATATATCTGCAGGATGAGAGGCCAAGCCACTGGGCTACACAAAAAAAAAAAAAAAATTACCTACCAAAAAAGCATAAAAGTCAGAAAAATCCCCTGCGCATCTTTCTTCTCCCTCCCTTTCTTTTGATATCATGTATCACCTCCAGCCTTTATCTAACTGGTCCATACAGTACTGGTCCATTGGTTTGTGCTGGGTGTCAGAGTGATCAGCTATGTTTTCTTGACCGGATCATTAAAGAACAAATACCCCACAAAAGCAATGCACTGTGAGAGCAGAGGCAGCAAGAACTAACCAGCGTGTGTGATCAAAACACAACGCTCGTAGAATAACCCTCTTCAGGGACAGGCCTGCGCAATGCTAGTCTAACCTTTTCTCTACACCTTCTCTGTCTCCCACCACTGCTCATTTGCAAAGAAGATTAGAAAACCTGAAAGTGTTTCAGGAATGGGAGAAAAATACTTAAGGAAAACATACATAGTCCTTCCAGAGAAGCTACACAATTTATTTGGGAGGAAATCAGTTGCCTGTAAAGGCTGTCTGAAACAAGAGGAAACACCTGTAGAACTTATAGGAAGATGCCTGAAAGTAAGGACTACAGACTGCACGCATGAGTTTACATCTTCAAATGCATGCTAAGGTAAATCATCACAGAGATTGCAAAAACTTGTGTCATTACTACTTTACAGCCATAGGGCAGTCCTGAGGCAATTGCAAGCCCCAGTCCTGGTCCTGTACAAACTCTCCTATCCTGAAAGTGTGTTCTGTTAAATAAGATGAATTCCTCTAAGAAAGTACACTTTTCTTCTGCAATTTTGAAGAAAGTGAGGAGTGCCCAGAAGACCGCTTCTGCTATAAAACAAAACTTATAGAAGAGTCAGACTGAGCACTAAGCCTCAAATCAACTGCCTGGATCCAAACCTCTGAAGCTGGAAAAGGATCAAAAGCCAATTGAAACTGCTGAAACCTCTGGCTAAAATGAAAGGGGGAAACTGTCCGGTCCCTTCCAGGAAAACAAAAACAAAACTCTGACCCAGGCAGACTTGGTGTGACCACTGCCAAATAGTCCTTAGAAAGGAACGTGGAGTCCCTCCCCGGGGACGGCCCCTCTCGGGACAAAGCAGCCCACATAGCACAGCTCCACGCCTGATCTTTCTCTCACAGCAAGAAAGGCTATTTACCTGTTTGCAAAAGCTAGAGTAGCTGGAAACAGGGTACACTAGCACCTGGCATGGCAACACCTGTGAGTTCCCCTCAGGTGCACGGTGCTCATTGGAAACTTTCTGCCCCTGCCTTTACTATTGCTTGAAAATGAATCTCCTGAAGAAAAATTCCCTCACATGAACTCACCAGACCCTCCTCTCTACTTGCCTTTAAAGCTTTCCAGGCTGTTGGCTTTTTTCCCTCATCCATGCTGAAATGCAGGGGTTGGGTAACGTGAACAACACTGATGCATCACATGAGAGCTGTTTTCAGGTCTAAATGTTGAGCCGTTGAGCAATGCTTAATTGGGGTAACCTAATTACTCAGGAGTATTCTGGAGAGCAGCAAACGGTCATTTTTCCATTCCAGACCACTTTCAGCATATACAAATCTCCACACATTTTAAAGTCTGAAAGGTCTGACCTCAGTTCTCCTCTTCTCAAAGTCCTATTCACACATCAGCTGTCATGCAAAGGAGCCAAGAGGGAACGTAAACACAAACCATACTGCTATCTTTGTTTCTCAACAAAGAAATCCTAATGTTGTGGCAGGTTAAAACACATGGGGTAAAAAACCCGCACAACAGCTCGCTCTCTCAAACATACCGCCTCTATAATCCCACTGCCGCTTATGCAACACTACAGTTTTAATAGTGAGAGAGAAAAACATCATCACTCCTGGGTCGGATGCCATTGTAGCGAGTCCATGACCAGGCATTCCCCACAGGAGCTGACAGATCCTTTTCTGCTGGAAAGATGCATGACAAGCTAACAGGAAAGCTGCTGTGTCCGTCAACAGGTGTTAGAACAAGTGACAGAGATACCAAAGCCTCTCTGAAACCTGAGTGAAGTTTTCGTCCCATTGAAGTCACAGACGAAATATTCACATTGCTGTGAATGGTCCAGGAATTTATCCCCGCACTTGTAAGCATAGAAAGGATTTTCAGCACAAGAAAACTGTCTCCAGCCTCTCTGCCTCCTGTTCTCTGTGAATTTAGTTTGCCAACAAAAGGTCCTTCAGCTTTCAGCAGTTATTTTGTGAACATTCAGGGAAGAACTCCTTTCAAATCCCCATCAGGATCCTTTGAATGAAATCCCAGGTTATCATGTATCACCACTGAAATAAAATATGTAAATAGATGTGTGTTATGTTTGGAAGCTTCTCAGGTATGTACTTTGCTATTCTGCTTACACTGGAATGTAAGAAAAATATCCTAGTGTCTTTCATCTCTCTCCATGAAGGGCTGCTCCTCTTTCAGCTAGGAATCATAAGTAAGAATTGAAAGTACAATGGCCTATCTCCTATTAAAAGAAAAAAAAAAAAGAGGGCAAAAAGAAAAAACTCACCAGGGACCACAAACCTTTCTCAATGGCAAAATAAGACTTGACTTGCTGGCACGGTTCAGCTGACTTTTTATGGCTGCAATGACCTCAGAGACTTAAAACAGATCAGATTAACCTTCCCCCGTTCACAGGACTGACCGACAGTTTTCCCTGTCACAAAGACCTTTTTCATTTCCCAGCCTTCTTCTGGTTGCATGCTATTGAAGTGATATCTTCAGAAGCAATTTGCAACAAGAGACCTCTCCATCGATGGGCTGAAGAGGCAGACATGATCACAAGTCCAGCTGCGTTGTTTGTATATCGTATTGCTGTACACAGAGACATCCAGATGCTGACTGCAGTGCCTCAAAACCCCTAAGCAGTCATCATACCCCAAAAACCCAAGTAAGACTGAATAATATTTATCTAAGGAAACATTTTACCTTCTCTTGTCAACAGCAGATTAGCTGTAGGGTTAAATGGATGTGCCCATGTTTGAGAAAGGCTGTGAAAGTTTACTAGTTTTTTAAAATTCTTCCTCTTCCTGGCACCTTTCTCATGAATTTCACTTGAACTGACAGGCCAGCCAGAAGGATTAAAACTGGCTTCATGGTGTTATCTCAGTGCCAATTTACTAATGAGCTATATTCAAAAAATATAGATTGTGCAGACGTACTTTTATTGAATCCATCAGACTCCCCAAAAAAAAATTTCTTCTGTTATAAATCCATTCTCCCTGTCAGCATACGAGAGGCGCTTGGCACGTGTGCATGCAGCTGCGCACACTCCGTATCTCTCTCCCTTCCCAGCTCCAGGGTTTCCGCAGGCACCGAGGCAGCAGGTGGGACAGAGGCAACCTGCAGCCTCAGCGGGACCCACTGCCCATGGGTGGATTGTGCCTGCACCCATGGGTGCTGCACAAGTCGGGCAAAGAAAGCAACACCCCCCCAGCAACACCAAAGGCAGAGAAGGCAGCCAGCCCGCAGGGTTGGGCCACTCATGAGAGCCACAGGACAGTGGTACTGCAGGGACAACCCGGGTCAGGACCCCTCAGACCTGAGGACCAGGGCAGTGAGGATGATTGTGATTAAGCCTAATCCTTGGACAGAAGACAGGCATACACTTTTAATGCTAGAAATCAGGCTAGTATGTTTATAAAGCTAACCTCTCCAAGGAAACTGACTTAAATGAACTCTTCTGACTTAAAGTAAACTGCAGTTACCCATCATATGTCTCTGTCTGTAAAATTAGGCTGTTCACTACATGTCAGTTTGGTACAGCTTGCACTCTGTCTGACAGCAAACACGCTCATCACAGGCTCCGACTTGTGCTGTTAGTGCTGGATGACTTGAGCTGTGTTTTAAGCCCATGAATACGCATCCGCATTTTAATTTTCTGCGTAGAAGTGCTTCTAATTGCAAGTATTGCTATGAAATCCAAGAGGATGGCTGGAAATCCCTTGGATATATCCTGAGGATTATACACTGCCACAGCGATGCAACACTACGCAAAAATCTACTTTACAAAAAACGTACCACAGCAGAACAAAGCTGCACTGGAAAGAAAAAAACACAACTGGAAAACATTTTGAATTATTTAAAGAACTAAGAAAACTTTCCCCAAATCCAATTTTCTCCAACAGTGTCACAACAACCACAAAGCCGTCATACATGACAAACTCAGTGGTGTTGAAATCAAGGAAATGGCAGCAAAAAGACATTCTCAGGCTATTTCACAATTCAGTTTAAGCTGTTCACACTGCTGTGTTTATGTGTGTCTCTACCTTAGTACAGAATAATCCAAACATCATTTATCTTGTTTTCAAGTCAAACGTTTTATTTCCCCTCTTATTCATCTGCAGGGTGGTTCAACGAACTGAAAGTGAATGTACGCCAGATAAGTTGTAAAGTCAGTATGAATATTTAGTAGAATAACAGGGCAAGAAGCCTACCATACTGCTTCAGAGAAAGAGCATAGACATTGGCTTCACTTTAAACACAGTCCTGCTGAAGTCATCCTATGACCTTTCTTACACAGCCGTGTGCTTAAAAGCTTTCCTGCCTCAGAGCCCCTAGCAGCGAGGGAGACTGGGTGAACCCAGTCCTCATGAAGCTCCTCAGACTGAGGAGAGCTCACAGGATCAAATCCTTCAGGCACCTCACACTTGCAATGTGATTTTTTGTTACTTCTTTCCCAACCTACCCAATCTGTGTTTTGGAGAGGGCTCCTCTGTGCACAGGAGCAATAATGGATGATAGCTTTCATGCCTATGTTGTTAGTGGGCTTCCACTTCAAACTCCTGGTGAGAGAGATGAAAATGAGCGTCAACTTTCTGTGAGCTTGCAGAGATTTACCTGCTAGGCTGAACTCACCCCATTCATCTCAAGCTGTCCAATGGACAGCCACCTGCTACTAACGCTCACCAGGCCTCCCCAGCCTGGATTAAATTCCAGGCTAGAGCGAGCCATCCAGTCTCCCCAGAAAAATTTCTTTTTAAAATGGGAAGACAGTACAGTTTTAACATAGTCCCCTTGCACAGAGATCAAATTAAATAGCGCATCCCACAGAACGCAGTGGGGCAGCGTTCTTTGCTCTGTCATGGATGACTGCATTGAGTAAGAGTATACTATAAACCATGTCATAAGTTGCTTTCCCTGTTAAGGTGGACGTAGAAGGGGTAGTGTCCTACTGCCCTAGGTCTGGAGCACAAAGTACTGCCTGTTACCTATGGCTGCAGACTACCGGACGTAAGGCGATGCAGCTTTGAACCGCTGTCTCCTGAACAAACCGTGAACTATCCCTTTCGTCCCTCTATCTGCATACTTATACAGCCCCACGACCACAGTTTTTACGTGCGTGTCTATCATTCATCACAGCTGGTGGTAGATCTTTTACTTTTGCTGCCTCATCTCACTTGGAGCTCTCCCATCATTTCATTCCTTTAAACCACTCAGCCATTTCCCCTCTTCAATTAGTCCCTTAAAACCTTCCTTCCTTTTTAAGCTTATGATTATTTTTTCATCAGAGATTTTGTGGTGCCCTCTAAGGAGAATAAAATTAAACAAAACCCACCTCTACGCACAATTACACTGCTATGTTCTGTACAGTGGAGTAATGTACAACTTGTAAGAAACAGAAACAACGCACAGAAGGTTACCAATGATGATAACACAATCAAGTTTTACTCTCTTCTGGAAGGAGAAGAGAATAAAATTGAATATACAGTCATAAAATATATGAAATTAAATAGGCCTCTGCAAATGAAAGTTGCCCGTGAAAATAGTTTCCAGGTCTATGGTTTTAATTACTACATAAATGAACGGAAAACAGGATTAAGGAATTCGCACAATTGTTACACGTCGTATTTGGAATCATAGCATTTTTTTCAGCTACAATTGCATGAAGGCATAATCCAATAAAGTCCAACTGAACTGGATCCAGTTTCTTCCTGATATTTTGGTTTGGTAGACAAGAATCTGAAATCCTTCTCCAGCAGCACTCACATGGGACTGAAACATGCAATATCAGTGTGATTTTGCAAAACTTCCTCACTTCTTCTCAGGCTTTGGATTTTCTGATTTGCACAGATTAAAAATGTTTATGAGTTCCAGTTGTTCAGCTTTGCCCATTTACCAGCTCTGTTTGTAAACAAGATTTCACGCACGGATTGAACCATGGATCACGATCTCCTCCAAAGGAGAAGTCCTCTGAGTAAACAAAGCCATCTGGCTACAAAACTGAAGTGTGCACAGGAGCAAAAGTGTTAAAACTGCTCTTGTGCCCTTGTAAGAATCCATTCATGTTTGCAAACACAAAAGCTTGGGGTTTTTCATCCATGGCTAGAGTAGACCTTTCATTTCCCCCCCCCTTCTTTTTTCTGTTTTTCTTTTACTGCCATGCACATTGATTTTAGCCTGAATAAACTGCCCATGAGCAACTGTTCTTTACGTGCCTTCATGTAAGTCAATTACCCAGGAAGAATTTAGCATCCTGTACCAGCTCATTCAAGCTTTTCTTCCTCGAGCTTAAAATCTCCCTAACTCTCGTCTCCTTCAGAGGCCTGCTCTTCCTCTCCAGCTGGACTGAAATCTGGTAAATATTACACTTACAAGGTAACAGGTCTGGAATGTGAAACATCGAGAGCTCAGCGGAGTCTCTTCTTGGCATCTCAACGTATGTACTTTGTTGCCTAGTGCCAAACAGTGTTCGACTGGTTTTATTCAATTCAAATGAAGATACTAAATCCCAGGACTGTATAAACAACATTGACCAATCAAAACCATAGTCGAGAGAAATGCCTTCTTAAGGGAAGAGACAAGCGCTACTTGCCTTTTCAGAGTCCCTGAAAAGTACAGTGTCTTGAATAAACCTTTCAATCTGGTATACATGTTTATATTTTTGTCATCATCCTTCATAAATGAAAGACAAGAGAAAGAAGATAAAGACTGGTTTGTCATGCTTTGTCCTCCTGTAGGAGCGTTCCCTGTGACATTATCATCTGCACAACTCAAGGACCAACACATGCAAACCTCTGCCATTTTAGAACAAGGTTTACAGAAGAGCACTGAGAGCCAGCTGAAGACCTTTCCTGGATGGAGGGTCTGGCACACATTTGACCACAGCCCTGCTTATACATAATTAGCCCTACCATTGAATGAATTAGGGAAGCCAGACTGAAGGCATCTGCTCAAAGCTATCTTCCACAGCTACGAGGGCAGAAGAGGATGCATTTACCTGGCCTTTTCCCTACACGCAAAAAATACTGCTGATATTGAAGAATAAGAACAGAGTCATAAAGCAACAATTAAGTTCAAATTCTCTTTATAATCAAGCATTATTGAATGGCACTACACAGCATGGCTTAGGACAGAAAACTCCAAGCATTTCTCATCTGGTAACCTAGAGCTGTGTCCATACAGGCTCAGTCTTGACAAATGCTAACTTCCAAGTGCTATGTTCGGAACTGTAAGACCCCCTAAGGCTGGAAGAGCTCCTCTGAATTTAACGTTTGCTCCTAATAACTTAACTGCATGGATTAGATGCTTCATGTCCAGCACAATGAGTTAGGAAGAGACAGGATTCCCAGCTTAAAAACTTCTCTCCCATGTGAATGCAATGGCTGGCCATGCCTACATACCAACAGGTATTTAGCTCTGAATGGTATAGCTGGCTACACTGTAAAGACTTCTTTAAGTGAGATGCACTGACTTGTTCAAGAAGCATTTATAGATCAGGTTGGGGAAAAAGGATAATACAGGGTGTAAAAATCAAAACGCAGGTGGGAAATAAACTCATCTTCCTCCTCCTTTCAGAGCAGTCAGTGGTCTCAGAACTTTCTCAGTGGCACTGTAACTAAATGTAAATGGATCTTCCTCTTATTGCAAATTACAGAACTCTCCGCCTAAACGGTTCACCTGAGTGAAGCTGTAGCATTGTTGAATTAGTAATGTCTGTGAAAGGAGTTAAGAAGACCCAACTAAGACATCTACACAATACACAGAAAGTAGAGGTGTCCAATATTTCCTCTGAGAGGTGCTGTTAATAACAAAAGTCATCTTACTCAGTGATAGAAAGTTTACCTCAAATATAACTTTACTAATCTACATATAGGCTACATGGTACTCACATGGCAGAAAGTTATGCTTTGCTAACCTAATCCTCAGAAGCACGGAAGCCCACTCTCTTCCTCATGTGTGAGGAGTGCATTTCTCTGCTGAAGCTAAGGAAAGAGGACTACTCCATAACGACAGGCCTGTAGAACAGCTGCAAGGAGGCTAAACAGAACACTAAAAAAACCCCATAAATTAAACCATCAGCTGAAGAATCTTTTTACCATTAAGCCTAGCCACCCAAACTGTTCACAGGTAACGAGACCCTACTGGCAGGTAAAGGGAGATTGCCATGTGTGCAGAGGACAGTATCTTGCCATAGTCTGCCACAACCACCAGCAGGGAAGGGCAAAAAGACAGATGGTCAAGACAATAGATAGATCTCAGATCAATATTTCAAGTTCTAATATTTGTTATTACTATTACAAAACTTTGCTATTTCCAATATTGAAAAGAAAAGAGAAAAGAGAAGAGAGAGAGGAGAGAGAGAGAAAAGAGGAGAGAAAAGAGGAGAGAAAAGAGGAGAGAAAAGAGGAGAGAAAAGAGGAGAGAAAAGAGGAGAGAAAAGAGGAGAGAAAAGAGGAGAGAAAAGAGGAGAGAAAAGAGGAGAGAAAAGAGGAGAGAAAAGAGGAGAGAAAAGAGGAGAGAAAAGAAGATCACTTTTCTGAAACATTTCAGGCTAATGTAGTAAAATGTCCTAGACAGCTTTCTGAGTTTTGAAACCATCCCATTTCAAATATTGGTTAATGTAAATCTGGAAAGATGCCTTGTCTGGAGTAAAATCATATACAGATTGAAAAAGGATTAAGTTTTTTGTTACAATATATGCACTTTTTTATATTTTAACTTTCTAGTATCTGGAACAGAAGAGGAGAGTTGGAGAATAAGGAGAAGAAACAGCGAATGGTACGGTTCACTGTGACAGGTGCTACTGCAGGTACATACTCTCTTTTCGCAATACACAACGTAACACAGGGCAGTACAGACACAGCTGTTAATTTAAAGTGTGGCCCTTCCTTGTGACAAGTTAACACATGAGGAAACAGCACAAGTTCATAACATAGTGGGCACTCAGTTCTTGTCTGTGCTATTCATAGCAGAGTGCTCAGGTTTACAGGACTAGACTAGTTTTCCTGTGTCCAAATAAAACAGCTAGATGGATCCAGTTGTATTTTACAAAGCACAAGATAAATGTCTTTCCCCAAGACATTACGAATATCAACCACTCCAAGTGTGGCCACTTGATTCAGATTCATCTGCAGAGGACTGGCTTTTAGATATACAACACCAAGACTGAGTTTCTGATTCCTTTTTATTGGTGGATTTTGTTCCACGCTGAAGGAGACATCACGATAACAAAACCACGGTGCAGGACAGCTCTGCACCAGAGGTACCTGAGTGACAGGGGTACAGGCACACACCATGAACTGGATCACAGTATTGCCAAGACAATGGAACTACACCCAAGCTTAACAACAGATGACTTTTTACCTGCTATTCTTGGTCAATTAATTTCAATCCTTGCTTTGTATTTGCAAGCAACTTACTTTCTGCTTTTTTGGGCATGCATATATGTTTGAGACAAAATTCGCTAGAGAAAGAGGCATGCAAACACAAACACACATATATGCACACAAAGAGACTAAAATCATAAAAGAATATATATTTCAGACTAACAAGATGATATCCAACTAAATATTAGAAAAAGATGTTCTAACCATTTATGATTCAGAAGGATCCAAAACTAACGCAGACTCCAGACAGAGATCACATTCAGTGAAAGAGCTCCACAAATTGCATCGTACAACACCATGACTGCAATAATGAATATGGATAGCAATTACAGAGTCAATGTCTGCATTTCTTAAAATCAAAACAGACTAGGAATGCACAAGCGGCTTCTTGGAATAACCTAAAGAATGATTTGAAAACACACTAGTTCAAAGGAGCATGAAAACTATGGTGGCTCCTCACAGCAAGTTTTAAATTTTCTGGTCTACGTGCATTATTTGTCGTACTTCCTACTGGTGGGGCTTTGCAGGTATTCAGCTAACCTCTGCCTACAGAAATAGGGTTCCAGAAATAGTCTTTACTGGTTTAGTCATATGACACTGGCAAAAAATACACAGGATACTTAAGCTTCTTAAGAACCATATTCAGAGGGAACATCACACTGGAAAGCAGGCAGTGGAACTGGGAATTGTCCAGAGAATGTGCTGTTGAGTTGGGTGTTTTAAGCACTGGTTGCATACTCTGGAGGCAGAGTCCTTCTAAACACCAATACAAAATAACACGTGACAGTTAAATGCTGTACATATTTACACAAAACACCATATGCTTCAGGACTATTCTAGCTCTACCCAACCCAAGGCTGACCTACTATCAAAAGGAAAAGCTCCACATTTCAGAGGTGGAACTTCAGAATTCACAATGAAGGCATCTTCAAAATGCACACATGAATTACATCCGTAATGAGGAGCTGATGCTTTTTTTCTTGCTTTGCCTATTTCATACACAGATACTAGAGCAGTACAGGATCACATGTGGAAATGAGAAGTATGGGACACCAGCTAACCACCTTATAGTCATGCCAAGTAACAAAGAACAAATATTTGTCATTTTCAAATTTACACAACAATAGGTTATTTTACATACACAAAAGCATTACTGGAACCTAGAAGGTGTAAAACCATAATAAGAAGTAAACACAAATATTAAAATGACTGCAAAAATAATAATTAAAAAAACCTGGTTCAACTGCAAGGACGTGGTAAGACAACAAGGGTTGATAGTGTATGGCAGATAAATGAGTTCTCACCGCAACACTGCAGCAAGACTGCAAGGAAAACTGAAAATTAGTCTTTTACCATGCTGGGATCACACACAAAAAAAATAATCTTCCTTTCAGTGCTGGACATCTCTTTCCATTAGGTTAGTGTCAAAATGGAGAGAAGTCAGAGCTAAGAAGGAGATCTAGCGGCTCCAGAGTCTGATGAAAAACAAAGACTGAATACCTATGTGAAAAGTAATGGAATAGGTCAAAGCTCAACCATTCAGAAACATCTGAAGCATGTAATCATCAAAAAGTGACAGCAATTTTTAGGGCAGTAATATCATTACCTTGCAGTCGACCTTGTTCACTAAGAGAAGTTATGGAACTGCTGCATTAGTTTTTTAGGCACTACTGGCCTGAGGACGATAAAAATTGAGACGACAATTGAGTAGACCAGAAAGAGTAAAGTGAAGAAAAAAAACCCACAAATCACTACCACTCCACCCACCCTCCAAACAAAAAATAAAAAAACCCCAACGTTTTAGACTGTGATATTCAGTGTAGTTTTCTATTTGGTTTGACATAGTTCTGTATTTCATGTAACTGTAGCTGGCAGTTAAGTGTCTATTTTAAACCAATAACCCAGGTGGCCTCTAAAAGTAATGCAAATGGCAACTTCCAAAACCTTTTACACTGGCCTTTAGAAGTAGACTAAATGAAAAAGGGCATGTCAGCAATGGTGGGGAAACAGACCACTTGACAAGAAGATCCTTTGTAACCTCATCTTCTACTCCACTACATATAGAGCTGAGCTCTTAACTATACAGTGTAGAAGGAAGGAGTAGTCAGCTTCTGCTCACATAGAAACACCAACAAGTTTTGGGGAAATTGAATATGGCACATCTACTCTCCAGATTTCCCACTTATAAAAATTAAAACTTTGCAGTTGACTTCAAAAAGGAATTAAAAAAACCACAACGCAAGTGCATCAGAAGCAGGCTCTACTCTGAGCTCAGCTGGAATAAATCAGGGCAGTTCCCCCTGCAGTGGACACAACTACTTGAAGTTTTGGCAGCTAAGGATCCAGTTCGTGAAAATATAGTTCATTTTGCAAATGAGTTACCAAAGTGCTATTCTAACAATTAGGTGAACAGCACCTACTTACAATAAATGACATCTCCGGTTAAACTGTGCCACTGCTTGCCTAAAGCACTGCAAACACATAATACCCCCTTCTCCCTCGCCAGCTACCCCAAGGGTGGAGGGAAGGACACCTGGCTACAACAAGGGAGCCACAGAGACTTGAAGCAAAAGGGAAAAGAGAGGAAAAGTAAAAAAGATGAGCTCATGTGCAAAGTAACATAATCCATGGGATCAAATATAGGCCACTGGAAAAAATGATGCTCGGAAATCACTAATAATCAGAGGAGACGAAGCATCACTGTCCTAGAGACTTGGGCCAGGTACTGTGCTGGCATGAAACTCGAGTTGTACCTATCCAAAAAAAGAAAGCACAAAGAACCCAGAATATTATGTTTCTCATAAATATCAATTGTATGCTCTGGAATAGCAAACCTAGCCAATGTTGTACACTCAGTCTGAAAGTTTGTTTGGATTTCTTGAAAAGAGTTCGAAAAAGTTACTTCGTAACTCATTTGGTTATTTCAAAATAGATGCCTGAGAGAAAACACTTAGAAGTTATTGCTCCACTCTTTTCATAACTTCCAGTTTTTGAAAGGGCATCAAATCCTAATTGCATCTGAAAAAAGGAACAATAATAATGGAAGATGGGGAGGGTCAGAGCCGAGCTCATAGCCTCCTGTAGGCGTCTGTGGGGATCCCCAAGTAAAAGATCCTACAGAATACTACTCATCACCCCCTGGATTGATTTTTAAAACAAAAAAAGGTATGATTGTGACACTGTTTAAATCTGACAAGTGACTTTCACACACAGACAGAAACTCAGTTCTCTGTTTGCAATATATTTCAACAGAAGGGATCCCCAAGGTCCGTCTCACTTCTCCAAGTATGTAGCAAGCTACAAACAAATTAATTGACCGGTTGGTGAACAAAGGCCACAGCACAATGTAAAACACCCCAGACACAGACCATGATTAGAGGCAGAGACACAAGTACAGATACATTCAGTCTCTCTCTCCATTCTTCTACCTTTCTTAGATAAGCAATGCAGATTTAACCCACAGCCTTGGATGCAAAGGACTGGGGACACCTGCATATTTTTCTACACTTACCTAAACTTTTGAAAATATCTGCCACAAATTAATACATTATGCCTTGTCTAGTTTACTTTTCCTTATTGCTTCTAGTAACAATTACACTTACTTATAAGAAAATATAGTTTTAAATATAGTGTCAAGTATGTAGTACCGTAAGATTGGAATAGAGCAACCCATGCTACCTATTAAAAAAAAAAAAAAAAGGGAGGTGAGGAGAATAAGAATTAGTGATGAATTTAAGACAGAACAAGAGTGGAAAAATATTCAAACAAACTATTTGTTAGCACGTGGAAGAAAACGAGTTGAGTAACAGCTCACATGGACTTGTCAGAAGCAATTAGTGTCCAAACAATCTGAAGTGCCTTCAGGACTGGATAACAAGCTTTGCAAATAGAGGAGAAACCACAGACGACATTTATCTTGACTTCAGTAAGTCTGGACACTGACACGCCCATTAGCAAATGAGGGAGATGTGGCCTAGAGAAAAAAAACACAGTAGGTAGGCTGCAAGACTGGAAGACTGCTCTGAGAAAGCAGTTATCAGTGGTTCCTAGTGAAAACAGAAGGAACTACGCAACTAGGTGCTGCAGAGGAATAAGATTACTACAGTGTTATAAAACATGGACTAACAAGTAAATTTGGGGTGCTCAGCCAAAAGACACTACTGAAGGTGTTACATAAAAACAGCCTTTAGGTATGTAAACCGCTGCCACAAAAAGTGGGGGAATGATCCATTTTCCATGTCCGTGACAGATAAATCATGAGTAGTTCTGAGCTGCAGCAAGGAAGGTTTGTGCTAAGACATCACGAAAACCTTTAGACCTCAAGGTTAACGATGATGCACTAGAATAGGTTGCACAGGTGGTGGCGGTGACAGGAAACCTTTAGGAGAAGGTTACACAAATACATATCTGGAATATCATAGCTACAGTCTACACCCTCTTCTAATGCAGGACCAATGGAGCAGCTGCTTGAAGTCCTTCCAGCTCCCTGTTTCTCCTGTGATAACTGGCTGTTGGCAAACAGCTCACATTCCTGAACAAGCTTTATGAATACACCTACTGATACCTATACCTGTCAGATATATTTATACAAAGTAATTCTGGAATGTATATCATTAGGTCAGGTCCCAGAGGGTACAGATCAATACATGAACTCTACTAATGTCAACAGACCTGCCCTCCAGCCAGCCAGAGCCATGCCCAGTATGCAGCAAGGTAATAACAGCTGGGAGCCCAGAGCTGAAGCCGCCACGCACAGAAAGCTCCCGCTGCAGCCAGGGTGAGCGACAGGCTTCCAAAACCCTTCCCGTGGGAATGATTTTTACATGCTATTAATTACACACATACGGACAGATTAACTTAAAAAATTAACAATGTTTCTTCGAAGCATTCTGTTTCCTGGGTAATGCCCTTGGAAACCTACTGCAACTATCCTGCAACTAGCTAATAAACTGTTAACAGCTACTTAAGTTAATGAGATAAGCCTTGCGTTAAAGGAATTTATACCAGGATTTTTGAAATGTATACTAGTGCAAGTATAATAAGTAAGTTCTCTGTGGTATTAATATCAAATTCATGCTTAAAACACAGTAAATAATTATAATTGATACACCATCCCCTGGACTTGAATTCCCCAAACTAGGATGCTATGTTGTACAGTGCTTTCCTCCACTGGTGATTCATTATCTTGGGATTGCTTGTTATATTGCTTGAAAAGTTACATTCAGTGTGAAGAGTGATGGCAAAGTTTTAGTAAAATTACTACAACATGCTTTTTTTTTTTTCCCCCCCTTCAGTCTTTGGCATTATTTCATGCTAAACTTTGAGATTGCTGCTTTCACTGATGTGCATTTCAAGTTTAAAGTGAAACAGTCCAATAGCTGAAGCCAAAAGTTTGACCTCCATTATAACTGTTGTAATCTTCTGGGAAAATACCCTCTTGACTCTAATTTCTCTTTTCAGACTCACCATGCTGCTGATGAGAAATAATTTACTGGGGCTCTAAGGCCAAGATTAATGTCTGGCCCTGCAAAAAAAAAAAAAAAAAAAAAAAAAACCAACACAAACCAAACGAAAACAAACCACCAGTAGCACTGAATGACACATGAAGTTTCTCCATTTCTCATGTATGATCACTTCCTAGATAAGCATGCTGGACTAGCACAGCCACGAGATGATGAATGCTATTATATGAAGAAATATTTAAGATCACATGAAAGTCTTTGGTTTTGAGCACACATGCCTTTTGCAGTGTAACTGATTATACCATGGAGCACCATTATCTGACTTGTCAGCTCAGATGGAAAGGTCTGTAGGACTGGGAAAAGTACCGCGAGCTCACCAGCGCCTCACGCAACAGGGTCCTGATCTCTCACTGGGGCTTGAGCAACTACTGTAATACAAATATTGCGGCATTTTTCACTTTGCCTCAATTGGATAGTGTTAGATGGATGCAGCATGTTTCTATCAAGAAATACTTGGCCACGCTTCTACTGGAGTGAAATGATCCCTGTAAATACATGGACAAATTGTGGTTGGCCCTTGGCTCCACACATCAGAAAACCTCTCTGTCAGCAGCTGCAATACGGGGTGAAAGTTGGCTGATGCACTAGCAGGACCAGAATGGGAGCAAAGAAAAGGATCTCTGTTACACGAGTTGTGGAGAGCCCTGACTCACTAAACATGGGCAGTTACAGCCTCCCCAGCTAGACTGTTCCTACCCATGGATGTTTTGCTTAGCACCTCTCAATAAGACGAAGTAGGGGTAAGGAATATCCAGAGTGAATTTCTTTCTCTTTTTTTCAATTTTTCCAGCATAGAAGAACAAGACTGCTTTCACATAGATTTTTTTTCTTTGGTGACATCAATAAAAGTTTAAAGTTCCTTGTCAGAAGAGATGAAAAAATTATAAAAAACACAGAAATGCTGTCAATGCCCTTGAACTAAGAGTACTCATGCCTACCTGCTTAGCTTTCAGTATGCAAAAATGCTACCACTGCCTCATAATTTACTTGAGGTTAACAAAGTCTCTAAGGCAGAAGGAACCCAAGCTTTCCAACTTCCAGTCAGAAACATGAGACCTTACCAGAAAGGCTCTGAAGGAGCAAATACCATTTGTGCAGTACACATGATGTACTTGCTCTTGGTGGTATTGGCCGCTTTCAGCCAGGTCAGCCACCGGCAATTTTTGCCTCCAACCTGAGGAGCATGAATTGCAACAATCCAAACTAAAAGTTTGTAAAGCTCATCTCACCATACCCAGACTTCCATAAAAGCAGATAAAACAAAACCTCTTCCTTATGTCAAACAAATTTTTTTTTTCCACCTTGGAAAACTGCATGGGAGGATGAGAGAAGTTTCATCGTGACACTGAGGCTTCATACTGCTTTGAGGTTTCCCATCATTGTTGATGCAAACACAGCAATCAGCTCCTCAGATGAGTTACCTTTTGTCACCAGTGGTTCTGTCAGTTGTGACTTTAGGTCAAGCCAGGAACCCCTCATCATTTGCTGACTTCACTCAAGGTTCATGGTAAAAGCTGAACCCGTACAGATAGAGAGAAATATATCACTTACAAAGGTGGCATGAGAATCCATGGCATCTCCAGATATCTCTGAAATGCCTTAGGAAGAAGACAAGAGAACAGTGACAAATTTAGGCATGTCAGACTTGGAAGCAAATCACAGAAAACCTCCACAGGAGTCATTTTCACACTGGGACCTCTTCAGAAACATGTCTCTGATGAAACCATGGAAGAGGATCGATGCTTCCAAACTTCTCAGAGGCTTAAAGAGAAGTCTTTTCACTTATGTATTTCTGATAAAGGCCCCAACAATGGAGACCAAGCAATTAAGTTTAATTAGGTTTTACCAGGAAACCTGCAAAATTTCATTTCAAAGACTACTCCACAAAGTAAAGCATTTGCAATGTTTGCTGACAGCAACTTGTTTGCAGGTCCCCAAAGCCAGAATGCAATGCTGAAGCACTCCTCCTGCCCAACACTTCACCTCAGCAACAGGCCTCAGGCACTCTGCAATGCTCAGAGCTCCACAACCAAACCCACAAATCCAAACGTACCCAGAACTGTGGAAAAGAAAAGAAAATAATATATGGGAATCAAAACATCACAGCACATATCCATCCCTAAATATGCTAAATATAATGGAACAGGATCGACCATAGAACTAGATCATATTCTTAACAGAGGAATCATATGAGGATGATTATACAAAAAGGGGACTCATACAAGGTGATAGTGATTGTGGCCAGGCATGTGGGAGCACCCATCCTCCCTTATTGGGTATTCAAAATCACACAAACTTGTGCTGGATTGCCCAGCACGGATTAGTATTTTTCATCTATTGCTATTTATAAAAGCAAGTTGCTCTCTCCTCCTTTTTAAAAAAAAAAAAAAAAAAAAAAAAAAAAAAAAAAAAAGAAAATGAGTGGGCCTCACTGCTCAGTTATTCTAAATGAAAGATTTAAAAGCAGCCAGGAAATTTCAGAACTGCCTTGCAGAGAGTGGAGGAGATGAAAGCGAGCCCCACGGCACAGGCTCTGTTCCTCTTGCCCCACCTCTGCCAGGAAGCGCTCCTGTTCCCCTGGCAAGCGGCACAGCTGGCTGCCTTCTCCTGCCCGGCCAAGGGTCCAGAGAACAGTGTTTCCAAACTATTCCCTGGCTGGAGGAGGAAACGAAAGCAAGTCATTTTCAAGAAAAGCAGGTTGGATTGTCCAACCCTTTCACTCTGGGGAGAAAAAAAAAATAATAAAAAAGAACAGAACGGAATTATACAAGAAGTAAAAGTGTAACAGAGAAGGAAAAGCAAAAGAAAACTATACATTTTTTTGCACTGTAGAGAAGTCAAGATTCATAGACTCAAAGCACAGGCAACATCTTTAAATGATTAAGATAAAGACAGTGGGTAATAGATGAAGGGGGAAGTGAAAGTTTTTAGATCACATTAAAATCACGCAGTCTTTCCTTCTTTGTAACAGTAATAACAATTAAAATGATTTACATCCTGGTCCAGCGTAAATGAGGAAGAGAAAAGCACAGAGATTGTAAACCTCTCTTAGGGAAAACCCTCCAGCCAGCAGAATTTAGTGCCCCTAGCTCCTGCATGCAGGAGATGCACATCTGCCTGCCCATGTGGACGTGCTCAGCTTTCAACTTCTTCCTCCACTTTTCACCCCAATTGGCCTAGGAAGCTCCCAGACAGCTCGCTTCTCAAGATCCCTGAAACACCTCATGAACTGCATGGGAAACGTGGCTACTCACTGAGCCCAGAGACTACTACAGATATGGACATGGAAGGATTAAGAGTTGCTGAATAAATAGTACAGTACAACAAAGCCTGGAGGAGCTCATCTGCAGAGCTTCACATAAAACTAGCCCCAAATCATGCTATTAAATCACGGCTATCAGAGAGAAGATTAATGTTGAATAACTGGTCATTATTACGTAGTCATCTTTATACAGTAACTTGTCAAAAAGAGATTGTTCCCTGAAGATACTTGCTAAAGCTAGCTCCAGTTTAGTGTTAAGAGGATGGACTCAAGGAGAGTAACAGCTCTTACAATTTAAGTACAGATATTCCTAATTCCGAGGTCCTTTTACTAAGTCCCAGTTACTAAGATGAGTTATGAGCCATCATGCCCTCTACACTACTTTTAACACAAGTGAAAGTTCTTTATAGGTTACAGGCTCAGATCTCTGGGTTGGGTAGGAAGAACTCCACTAACTACTTTGCAACATGGAGTCACCCAGCCAGTGACTTGGAGGTCTCCCATGTCTTGTGCTATTGAATATGGAAAAGAAACCCAAAAAATTGATTTGCCTTCCAAAATTATGGTTTCTGGCAAGAGAACTAGTGTCACAGTTGGAGTGCCTGGCCCCTTGCCTCTCTGAGGGAAGAGTTGCCAACTGTACGACACTAGATAACCCATCACCACCTACTTCCTCCTCTGCAGTTAGGAGCTGTGGGTGGCACTGCTCCCGCCAGCACAAGGGCAACCAACTCTGTCAGGCCACGCCTTTGTATGTGGTCCTGCTGAGATATGGTAACTCTCTGACCAGGTGGTTTCTGAAGACCCCTTATTTTAAGCCCCCAGCACTTGAACAATTAAGCACCTTCAAGGACCCAGATGCGGGTACCAGTTTACTTTGAAGACAGAACTGAGGTGCTTTGGTGACCCAGATGTGAAGATTCTCAGCTGAGGTAGAAGTGACCACCTCAGGTTCTGCACAAAATCAGGAAGTCCCAAAGAACTGAACACATTCACACATTCAGGTTTAGTATTATGCAGGAGACAGCCATACAAAGACGAATACAACAATGAGCTGAATCAATTGGACAGAAGTGTTTACAGAGAAAACCCGAAAGGATAATGGATGTGTGCTTAGTTTGCTGGACAGGTAAAAATGACACAGTTCCACAATCAACAAATAAGACCACTCAGCTCAGAAAACTGCCTGTAATAGAAACCAAATACAACCATAAGGAGATAAAATTAAAAAATGCAACTATATATTACAAACAAAAACAAAAGTAATAGCTGCTGAGAACTACTATACGCCAGAAAATAAGAACTGTAGATAAGACATGAGAAAAATCAAACAGGGGTACCAGCTTCATGGCCAAGAAACTTAAAGATGAGATTTACTTAAGTACTAAGGAAGCTTAACAGTGGTATTCATCCATTACAAGATAACAACTGTTGAAGTAATAATACAGAAATATGAAATATACTTCTGTAGATAAAAAAATCCAGGCAATCATAGGATGAAAAGATGATCTATTTTTTTTATTCCAGCAGCAACTCAGAAGGTCTTAAAACAATAGTTACAATAATCAGACATTGTAAAAAAAGGAAGCCCACATAACTTGCATGAAGACTTTTTAAAGAGCTGTCCAAGGAACTATCTAAATTATTAAAACTGGCTTTCAATAGATCTTAAACACCGGAAAACATCTTACGGGTTTAAAGCAGAACATATTTGCTAATATATAATGCCTAAACAGGGCAATCCATGCTATCTCACATACACAATCAGCCTTATATTGATCCCAGAAAAAATATGCAAAGTGCAGGAATAAGAATCAGCTCAGAGGAGCTAAGGGAGTAAAACCACCATCACCTCTAGAAAAACAGATCCCACTGATCCAGGATCTTAGTGAGTGAAGTCAGTAGTCCTGTTGGTAAAACAACTGCTTTAATATAATATACTTGGGTAGCTGCAAGACATTTAGGCTGGTGCTACGTAATGATTTCATTAGGAAACAGGAACAACAGGACACTAACATGGCCAGGCAGTAAATGAATCAAAGCCTTGCGTTTTTATGAGACTCAAAATACAATGGTAGATAGGAAAGCATTATTGAGAGACAAGCTTCTAACAAGGTCCCATAAGGCTCATTTTACTGTGCTCTACTATCTAATATTTTTATCCATCACCTGGAAAGAAACTAAACCATTATTCACCAACTGTAGATGAAATAATGATATGGATGTGACAAATAACGAAAAAGATGCATCACAAATACAGTGACTTGAATCTTGAATTATCAAGATGTAAATGTCAGTAGAATCAATATGAAAATACAACTCTAGGACAGAGAAACTAGGCCACACTTAGAGAGAGAGGACTCCATCCTGAGAGTCAGCACCTCTGAAAAGGCCTAGGGCAAGGGGGGACTCTGGTAGATAACTACCCAAGTATGAATTTTTACTTTTCCTTGTAGAGCTCCTGGCAAAGCTACTGCCAAAACTAGCTGCATAAACTGTGTAATATTGAATTAGAGCAGAGCCTGCAACATGCATGTACTTCATAACGGCACAGTCACTGTTGAAATACTGTGTCCAATGCTGTTGTCGACAATCTCAGGAGTATATGAATAAAGCAGAGGAGTTTCAGTGGGAAACTGAGAATAACTGGAAACGCTAGCCAATATCTCAAGGAGCACAGCGTATTGAAGAGCTGTGGCTCAATCACAGTCTATGGGTCTGAAACATGCTCAAAGTCGGGCAAAGCAGCCCATGCTGAGCTCCTAGCTGCCTCACTGCACGGTCTTCCAGAAGCCACGCCAGCTTGCTGTCAGCCAGATCAGTTCCTGTCTGCAAAACTTCCTTCTCCTGCAGGTGCCTACACAATGCCCATAAATTTGATAACGGGTCTTCAAAACAGCAAGTGAAGGTTTAAACCAGATTCAAATGCTCGAACTTGAAGGCAAACAACTTAAAACACAAAGATACTTGTTTCTAGTGCAGGTAATTAATTGCTGTGTAATTTACCAAGCATGGCGTCAACTCCCTTCCAAAAAGGAATTAATTCAGCAAAACTCAATAGCTTGGAAAATGCAGGTAGGGAGACCAGAAGTCCATCATGATGGCCTCCAGCTTTTTTAATCTGCAAGCATCCATCCTACCATAAGACAGAGCCTCCTAGAGCAACATCAGTCTCACCCTTTTAAAATACAGTATGATATCAATTATTCATTAGCTATGAGCGTGAACAGACCTGGAACACTACACCCTGAGAAGAACGCCTCATCCCTGTTGAGATGAGTATCTCCTTCAGCTGTAAGGCAACATTCATGTTCAATGCGAAACCCGCTTGCAGCTCTGGCTGTCATTGCGTTAAGGCACTTTATACTTTGTGACGCTGTAGTATTGCCTTAGATTAAACAAGAACCAAGCCCTCTGATTTCATACCCTGCATCAAATGGCTTGGGATTAAATCTCATCCCAACAGGACACAAGAAGTACCACATAGATAAAATATAACCCAAGCTCTTTTTAAAAAAAAAATAAAAAATAAACAAAACCCCAACAACCTGTGGTGGATGTTGAGTCCTCCCAGGCTTTGTGAAGTACATAGTAGTAGTAGTACAAACATGATTCAAAACAGCATTCAGGACATTTATAATCAGCAAAGAAGATTTACCCAAATCAGCCTTCATTTGAATAAAATGCCGTGATTCTCAAAGGCTACAAAGTAACCACTCCTTTAGTTGACGCTTAGAACCCCAGCCACAATGACTGCTGTGCTTGCCTAAACAATCACTGCACAGACTCCAGTTTCAACACCACAAGGAAAAATCTGGAGTGGCTTTACTGACTCAAATTAAACTGCTCCAACTTTTCATCCATGCAAAAAAACATACCTCAAAAGTTAAGTCATTACTTCGTGAGCCACTTTGAGACATATCAAGTCAGAGAGGCTTTATGTAAAACCACATGCACCTTCATGCTATAAGCACAGCTCCTGTTCCCAAACTACTTGGCTTTCCAGCTTGTAAACTCAGCATATATCATGCAGCAAATTGACTTTCAGAAGTTGTTCGCCAGGCTCCAGCTCTATTCAGAACTCACTTTTAAGATTTTATTGATAACATAAAAACACCTTATTGGCTTAGCCCTGACCTTTTTTCACAGTCCACTGCACAGGGATTTGCCACATTCTTATTCACAGCCTTTAGATTCTTCCCTGCTCTGGGCGCTGAGGTCTGATTTTGCGTGTGTTTATAAGAAGCCTCTGGATGTGGAGTGATGAGCTTCTAGACAAAAACTCGCTGTAGGGAGGATGATAGAGATATATTATATCATGTTTATTTGCCAAGACCTTTGCAGTCAGATGGTCATTTATTTTAGACAGGGGGAGGTGTGGATTACCTAAGTAGTACAGGACATGAACTCATGCCTCCTTCTCTGCATTCTGCAATTCTTGCCATATTGCTGCCATATGCTGTTCCCAGATGACATCTGCCATCAAATGCTTCTATCAATAAGCTACTAAGGTGTTTATTTTTAAAAGCGATTTTTTTTTCTTTTGCAAAGCCTTACACAGAAGAACATCTCCAGTGGCAACTCAATAAAAGGGAAAGCACCACATTACAGTAATACATCCCAATATATCTTGAAGATGTGGCCATTCCCTGAAACAAAGGAACAGCACTTAATACCTGATCCAAAGACTTTTGCAGTCAATGGAAAGGCTTCCAGTGTTTTCAGCAGACTTTGGATCAGGGCCATTAATCTGGGGAACATACTCTCAAAAGGCAGAAAAATGGAAAGGTTTGACTGTATCACATGTATAGCTGGCCTTGTGGCAAGTGTGCATGAGGCAGATTCCTTTCCAGACTCTACCTCAACAAATACATTTCCATCCAGAGAAAATTAAGTCTCCCAATAAAGTGGGTAAATAATAGGACTCCAACTTGGAAGGAGGTAAGTTCCTTCAGATACATGATATTGTTGTAACTCAGTCTCTGGCCACCTTTATAAAGATCTCTTTTTCTAGATCCTTTTGGGGCTCTTTTCTTCCCTGATTAGCAAGGGGAACGTGAAATTTCCAAGTGCATGGCTCCTAGCATCAGGGAGAAATGCAAGATGGGATGGGGGAATCCAGATTCAAAGAAGGAGAGAAAGCTCAGACTTCCAACAATCTGTTCCGAGTCCATCCTAACTGGGACAAAGCTGCTTGCTTAGCTCCCTTGCTTTCCAAATTGTATATCCTGGCAGGGAGCCTCTTAGTTCGTATCACACCACCAGATCAGAACAGCAGATTTATTTTTAAGAAAGCTGGAACTTGTTCCTCACTCACAAACCTAAAGATGTATGTATGTCTGCTGGAATAGCCTGCCATTATATGCTAGGTAAACACGCAACAAGCACAACAAATGAAACACACAGACATCTTTCAGCGTACCTCAATGTTGAAATGTGGCTACTTCACTTCCAAAGCGTGCATCAGGAAAAATTTGAGTATAGAGCAGTGATTGGCACAAGACATATACAGCCCTTGCTCTGCCAAGGAGGCCCAGAGCCAACAACAGCAGCCAAGAAAACTGGGATGGATCTCTCAGAGATTGGGCGAGAAACAGAACACAAGGATGGTGGATCCAACACATCTCCAGGCAGTTTAAAACATCCTATCATGTTGGAGAATACAATGTAACACTTATCCCTCCCCAAGGGCAAACATCCCCTATGCCCCCTGTAGGCATTTGGATGAAGAAATGAACTGCCAGCATCGCATGTCAGTGGACCTGACCCCTATCCATAAATTATACTTACTAGGTATTCATAAGTGCTCTGTTTCGGTATTATCTGGTCAACTGGATTGATTCCTGCATCAAACCCTCAAAGCACGGAGGCCAGGAACTGCGATGCAAAGGGCAGAGCTGCCCCTCCATCACCACGTTCATGGGAGAGCAGAGATGCCTCTCCGCTTTGCTGGGACCAAGCAGAGGTGGGACAAGGAGCAGCAGCCTGCTACCGACTCTGGTAAATGCTAGACCCCGACCACACTGTGCCTGCCAGACACATCTGCCATTATTTCAACCCACTGCTTCATCTGAAGAGGGTAAATTTGCTGCATCATTTTTACACGTCACTTGGAAGACGGAAAGTTCTGCAGGTGTTCTTCTTCCTAGCTTGCATCTTGGCAGTTCTAGAAAATATCTTTATGATTGTTGCCCAAAGCCCCCCAAAAAGTCATTTTATACACGTTGGACAACACACACTCAAATAAGCAAGAACTACTCTCTGTTCAATCTAGGATATGGGAGATCATCTGTAAACACATCTGTGGGCTCAGGATTAATAAGTATTATTGAGCAGAAGCCTTCATCAAGTATGAGATTGCTAGGTACTCTCTGACCACTTCAAAAGAGTCAGTGCTGCTAAGATCTATTAGTTTTTCAGCCTCCTGGGTACAAAGTCCACCCACAGGGTTGGGGTTTTTTGTGGGCTGGGTTTTTTTTTCCACCCCAAGGAATGAAAACCAACATGTTCTGATTCCTATCTTTCAGTCATCACTATGGTAAAGATAAGTTACCGTCACTACTTCAGCTGAGCTAGCTGCTGAATTGCAAATGCTATATGTAAACAAAAAAAAAGTAAAAGAAGGAACTTCAACAGGCTTAGCTGGCCTTTTAAAATTCAAGGCAGGGGTTTAAAAGAGATGAAGCCAGGGAAAACACTGGATACTAACACCAGCCAAACAGGGAAAAATAACGAAGTTGTAAGCCTGAAAAACTGAAATGGAAAGAATGACAGATTTACCGCTGCATTTGATGCACATAACCACTGATAGACTCTCCCCAGGAAGTGTTGAAATTACCATCACTGAAATGAATCCAGAAGCTAAAAATTAAATTATCTTTCCCAGAACATTCCAATTTGGGCTTTGGCAACAACAGATGTTTTAATGCTCTTAAATATATGCACGCGTGTGTGTGCACGCATGCACACACGCACACATATACTTAAGTACAGTATCCCCTTTCACGCAAGACCTCCCTCTTAGTTTTCAGAAAGTCAGACTGAACTTACAGTCATCCTGCAAAGCCTTTTCTTCAAAGTCTCTGCTCAAATGCACAACTGTCAGATTAAGCAACCCAGAAGGAGTCTTACAGCAGCTCCAAGTCATGAATAAACGGTTATTTGTGAACTCGCCTGTCAAGACAAATGCGGCATTTGTCAGTGCAGTGTGGGTCAGATACGGTGGGAAGGAGCCAAACAAGCAAAGTGAAAAGTCAGTATCACAACATTTCCCTTTTCCCCCACTCAGTTCACCTAAAACGATGCCACAGCTTTTGCTGAAGTGTAATACAGTAGTCTATTTTCATGCAACCTACAATGCTTATTTGAAAAGCAATATTCACACAAGAAAAGTAAAAGAAAAACGGGTGCAGAGGGAGAGAGGAACAGGAACATTTTAGTGCAAGAAAGCTACAAGAGAGGAACAAATCCAAGACTGACAGAAAACAACATATCTTTAGAAACTGGGTGATACTTGAATCAAGACCACCCTATGGAAGTTGAAACAAAATGCATTGTTTTTCTTGTATTAAAATGTAGTATTACGAGGCTCACAGGTTAATCCATGTTGGAAGGGACATCTAGTCCAACCTCCAGCTCAAAGCAGGGTCAGCTACGAGGTCAATTTATCATTTATACTTTACACCATTACTTATAATAAACTGAAGTCAGCATCACACTATGCTAGATCTTATATAATAACAAAAAGAGGCTCCTGCCCTAAGGAGGTTTCAGTGGGAAAAAGCTCATCTCTACAATGAAGATCCTGAATATGTCAATGAGCATCACACATGAAATTAAAAGGAACCTCGCTCATTGTCCAAATTAAAACCTGAACGAGGGAGAGATGTTCCAAAGATCCTCTCCATACTCTCAGCCTGCTTCAGTCTGCTGCTGGAATGCCTCTGAGGTCTAGCAGCTCCTGGAAACCAAGTGTGGGTTGTCAGAGAACCCAAAGAGCAACATTCTCTCTGTGCTGCTGCCTAAACCATGCCACTTGACCTCCTTCACAAGGAGCCAGGAGCTTCCCAAGCAACACGCACAAACTGCCGTGCGGTTCCCTTCGGAAAACCTGGCTGGTTTAGAGAACGCTATCCTACCCAAAAAGGCAACTTCTCTACTCTGGACCAACTTGCAGAGCACCAAAACCAAGTATAAACCTGCTCACCAGACAGGTCTAATGAAGCCAGGTCTAGCACTTCATTTCTCCAGGGCTGATCCTGCATCATTTGAGCTAAGAGAACCACAGTCCTAAACAGGCTCATGAGTCATTTATAAATTCAAAAACAACTGGTCACACTGGAAGGAGATAAAACATAACCCTTCACACTAGGTTTGTGGTTTTTTCAACTCCTCATCCTCTTGCCAGAGACAAATCTTTGAGCTTCTCCTCTGCACCTTGCAGCTCTGTCTTGTACAGTTGGGTGCCCAGCTGCAATCACTTAACAGCAGCAACGACAGCGAGGACAAGTGTAGGGGAGCTGTTTTAAAGAAGAAACGTAGCAGCTTCAGATAGACCACTGCAGGAAGCCAACCGACAGTGACGCTGGAGCTAGGCACCTACTAGCCCATATCCCAGATTGAAAGGGAAACAAGCAAGAGCCTGTGGTTGAAAGCAGGATGCAAACTTTCCCTCAACAAACAACCAAAACAAACTTTTTAGTCTAAACAAATCAGCAGAAAACATCTGTAACAAAGTATTACTTTAAATAATACCTGGGGAGTGAATCATCCTCAAGCCAAAAGGTGCCTGCTTGAAAATGTGCAGCATGTGGTTTCCCAACAGGAATGGAAACATTTGTGTGTCTTCACTCATGACTCGTTTTGTTACCATACCCTGGGGTTCCTCTCTTTATCTGTAACACAGGAACAGTGGAGCACAGACACTGCAAAGGCAAAAGAAACCAGCTGCCCAAGAGGGTCAGCCTTCTTCAGGATCACAGGAGTACTGAAGCGCCTCTTCTTTCCTCTCTAAAAATCATGTAAAGCATCTCTCTCTCACTGGGCTCCAATGCCCAAATGACAGATTTCAACGCAGCGAGAGGGATTTGAACTGTCTGGCTTTGTTCATCCCTGCAAATGTGCCATAAACCGGGCCCCAATTCAAGAAGCTAATTAGGCATACACAGAGCCTTAACGTTAATGAGTCCATTCATGTGTGTGAAGCTTCATGCATGTTTCAGAACTGTGCTGAAGAAGCTCACCAAGGATGACAGCCAGGAGTTCTCATTCATCTTTTTGCTCAGCTCTGGAATCTCAAACTGACAGCAAAACACTGGAAGCGGTAACTTCAAAGTAACACAGCCATCCTGATGACCGCTACTGTTCTCACCCAGTGCACCAACAATGAGCAAGGCTACAACCAGCAGCTAATGAAGATGATGCTCTGCTTTCTTCACACAATCACTTACTCACACACAATCCTAAAATTAAGTGGAGCCAGCATGAGTGGCATAAGCTCCGGGCACTCCCTGCACAGCTCCGGCCATGAGCAGAAGACAAGGGCACATTTCCAAATAGGTCTCTGGGACTGCAAAATATTTCCATTGCCAACAGGCTGGGGTTGGGGAGCGGCAGAGGCAGTGATGCACATCTAACCTTTTCACTCAAACTAGAGTCAAAGTGCCTCTTTAAAACAGACACCAGAGATAAACTCAAGGAGGGTTACAGAAAGGACTCAGGAATATAGCCCTACAGTTCTGTCTTGCAGGTCTTCTGACCTTGCAGCATTGAAGAGTGGGGTCATGGGTGCTTTGCTTTTCTGTAGGCTTCATCCTCTGGAAGAACGGCAGGAACAACATACCATGCCAGACCAGCTTGTGGACCTCCCCCTCTCCCAGCTTGGCACCCTGTTTACAGCAAGTCGCTGGTGATTCAGAAAGCAGGCAGGAAACGCACGTGGTGCACCCTGCCATCTGCTCCACATGAGCGGGAGTGGAAGAAGAGAGCTCTCTTTGACTTCAGCTGCCCTTGGTTAGTGCACCAGAGCACATTATTTTATCACCCCTCTTGGTACGTAGGAGACTACCACCCAGAAAATTACCTTGGCCCTTTTTAAAGCCATTTGCAATTTCCTGGGTTTTTTCATCACCACCTAGGAAGATTGCAATAAGTGCCATTCATGAACAAGCAGCAAGGAACTGTTCCTCCCACGTCTCTCCTCAAGGATGCCTTCTGGTCTCTCTGCAAACCCAAGAGGAAGACTGGCAAATGCCTCCTACAAGAGATGCTGCAGAGCACAGCCACAGGGCCAAGCATAGCCAGGAGGTTTTAAAATAAGGTATTCCTTCTGAGACTGTTTCCATACCATTAACAACATAGGAAATCCTGAAAGATTAACTTCTGTGTTCTGCTTAATGCAAACAGACGCGAGCTGCGCAGCCGTAGCTGTTAACATTGTGGTAACGATGCAGTCAGTGCCGGCAGACGCGGACCAGGAGTAATTCTGGTACCCTGAAGACAAGGAGCCCACATACTCGATGGTAAATCGAGTCCTTGTTGATAAAGTAGAAGCACGTTGTTGTGCCCAGGCAGTTTATAATATTGTCTTTCATGAGGCGAATATTCAGCAGAATGATGGCCTATGTAAAGCAATATTCATGGTACAGAGCTCCTGAGAAGACTAACCCTACCACCCAGTGCAGGGTGGAACCCACGGAGGCTCCTTCATACTAAAGTAGTTTAAAACCCATGCATAACCAGGCCCAAACCCACAAGAACTGTGATTTCTTAGGCTACTGAGTGCTTGCAGACCTATCTCCAAGAACGCAGAAAACTTAAAAATTTACCTGTGTTAGCCTTAAGCCATCAGTACGGACCAGCTCATTGAATGTGATAAAAATTGCCGTGAATGAAGATGACGGAACCGGGCGCCAGCCCCCGCGTACACATTGCCGTTTTTTCTTGAGTATCCCAGTTAATGCGCTAGTATTACAATTCACAATCCTTAACTGTGTTGGCATTAAATTTCTGTTTATTATCAGTGCAATGGCAATTATCACCCAGCCTCAAATAAATAATTAGCTTAAGCATCAGGCCCTAGATATACAAGGAAGAACCGATAAGTAATAAACTTGTAATGTCATCCAGCTTTAGAAATGAGTATTAAGCATCTACTCAGGTAACATCGCCTAGGCACAGAATTCGCAAGAACCCTCTCTGATGTCGTGCTCAGCTTCCATATCCCACCTCCCCCTGTAAACCGCTCTGTAAAACAACTCCGTGTCTGACTGCCAGCCGGACTTGGGAGAGCTTCAGACTTTCAGTATCTAATCCATGCTGTCACGAGCGCAACGCAGGCAGGCGTGCTTGACAGACAAAAGCCTTTTTGGTTTTTCCAAACCTCTTTGTAGTATTTTTTTCTGCCACGACTTTTCACATCTGTTGATTTTGGGTCCGGCAGTCCCCGACTCACTGAATTTCTACATATATTCTGACTTGATGTGCCTTTAACCTCAAGTGGACTGTCAAGCCAGATGCCCCCTTACTTCCTCAGTGCAAACTATCAGTAAACCTTAGCATAACTTTACTTTGAGCCTTAAACTAACAGCATGTGAAAAGATTAATACGAATAAATTCAAAACTAATCAGATCCCTTCTTAAATGTTGACACAGTATTATTTATATCCCATAAATACCTTCTTGACTAAAATTCATCCCAGGAGATTGGCATCTTGCCAGTTCTATTCATATTTACTGTATTTATACAGTACAGTTGGCCAAGGATAATATTTAAGACAAAATATGCCTTAGGGTATATACAATATCTCTTATAGTTTTCCTTTTAAATCTCCTCATCGCTAAAAATATTTAGTCTGAACTTTACAAAATGCCCCACAAAGACCTATCAGCAATCTGTAGTGATATATTGCTGACTACGAGTATAATTAGAGCATATTTGTAATACTTGGGTTGTAGTCAGTTACTGAACGCTAACAACTTGTGGTAAAAACTGAACCACTGATCTTTCCCATGCCTTCCTTCCAGCAGCTTTTGACCTCCAGTGCATTCACACTGATCCCCTTCTCCCTCCTGCCTCCCTCCGACGCAGCAGAAACCGTAGAGTTAAAAAAAATCACTCCGAGACGTCTAGGAGAGAGCGCCTGTGGCCGCCAGAGCTGCGCTTTCCATTTCTTCCTTTAAAATATGGTGGAGCGATTTCTGCCTTTCTGTCTTTTTTGGAAAGGTTCGCTCCATCCAGCATAACTAGAGAGCAGTGGAAAAATAGTTAACCTACTTACTCTGATGTTAGCGACAGCCCTCGCACAGTAGTACTGGATTTGCTGCTAACTGGCCCTCTGATCCCAAACGTCTGATGCACTCTGTTGGTAGATACCTGCAATCTCCTTTGCTCTTCCAAAACCTCTATCGATACTTCGGTACAAACCTGGCCTCTGACAACACTTTAAAAATAGATACTCTTTTGTCAACACCATCCAAGTCACACACCACAGGTATTTTAATTTTCTGGAAAGCAGGCAGCTGCATTTTGGACTATCGGTTCTTTGTAGTTTGCTCACGCGAGGAAAAAAGGACAGATGTGCTCAGGATGAATGCATTTTACAGTTCTCAGAGACTCGCTGCTAGCGGGTCAACTCCACAAGCCAAGGCACTGCTATCAGTCTTCTTAACCTTTGCCCATACGTGCTCATTCGTCTGCTCAGGGCATCATCTCATAGGTCTCAAAACAAAGCGCTGACTTCCATCAAAACCACCAGCAAAATACTACAGCATACCAATGTGGAAAACAGGCATGATTTCTGTGTTCTTGCTAGGGCTATGAATTATACTGAACCTCTCTGCTAATACCCACTTGGCTCCAAATTACTTTTTTTTTTTTTTTTTTTTAAAAAAAAAAGTATTTCTTACCCGAGGGTAACAAGGGTGGAGCGTATTTATCATGGCTATTATGGATGGTGCCATAATTACAATAAAAAAAATGGCTCTTACCGCCAGGATGTCCTATACCTGATGCTGTCATTTAAGAATAAAGGAAGAAAGGGAGGCAAGCTGCCCCGACTGTGGGGTTCAGATACCTTGGCTGGCATCCTAGGACTATCCCATGCAAGACAGAGCAAGCCCCAAAGCTACAACTTGCTAAACTAAAAATAAATAAGGGGAAAATGCAATTAGAAACTCTAGGATAAAGTTACCAAGATGGCTGCATTATCTATTTAAGCAAGAGGTATGTGTTTTTAAAAAACAGACAGCAAGTATATAGGGCATCAAGTGGCGGGGGAGGGAAGAGAGACAAAAGCTGAGCTAAATGAAAAGAGAAGGGACTAGGTTTTGGATATGTGAACGGTGAAGTTATTTTCTGCTTCTGGTATTTCACTTTCCTTGGTATGATGATGATCTAGATTCTTTTAAGGCAGTGCGGTGCTTTTTTTTTTTTTTCCTTCTTCTATACACTTAAACTTCACTACCAAACCAAAAAGGCACGTCGTTATGATTATTAATCATTCTAAGTGGATTTGGTCAGCACAGAGCATTTGTACCCCTTTTTTGCTTTTTGTGCAAAACGTGGTGTGGATCACCAGAAGGTCGTTAAAAACAGCAAAAGGCAGATGGGCTGAGACAGGTTCCAAGAACCGAGGCTACCCAGAAGGGAAAACTTTTCCTGTACCTGAAATGAAAGCGCCCATGAACCAAAACATGAGGTTTGCTGGAGCGGGAAAAGGAAGGAGGACGTCTATGTCCCTGTCCTCTCTGAACACCAGCAGTCTGAGGGAACACATTCTGGAGGGGCACAGACAGAAGAGGAGTTGGTGACTCCTTTTTTTTTTTTTTTTTTTTTTTTAGCCCTCCTTTTCTTTTCAGTTATGGAGAGATGGAAACCTGCCCGATCCAGACACTCCAAGGGAAACAACAGCAGTGGAAAGATATTGGCTCTTTTTGGAGGCTGCAGACGGGGCTGTGGGGGAGCTAAACCCAGGGCTGGGGAGGGAGCGGGATCCGGGGTGGGGGCGGGAGATTTGCTCAGGTACATGGTGGCGGAAAGCAGAGGCACCTTTAGAGACTCTGGGTGACTTCAGAGGGGATCGGAAACCTTGCCAGGCTGGGGGGACAGCTGACCCCCCAACCCACCCACCCAGGCATATACGTACCCCACCACCTAAACGAAACCCTGGAAGCCACCACCAAATAGATGCTGAGGATAAGAGCAAACCGAGTAAATGATGATGCACGGGGCTGGTATTTGAAGGTGCCGGGCATGGCCAAGCCTCAGGGGCAAAATTACACACATGCACAAACACAGAGGACTTACTTTCAGGGTAAAAAGGCTGCATGTCTATTTTGTAAACTTCTTTAGCATAATACTCCTCGTCGCTCCTCTCCCTTTCACAAGTGGCAGCTCTGTGGTTGGCTTTCTCTTGTAGCAGGTCCCTGGTGCTGTTGTAGATGGAGATGACCTCCGGGGGCACCTCCTCGGGCTCGGGGTACTCGTCCGGGGGGCTGGTGAGCTTCAGTTTGCTCAAGATCTGCCCCCGGATCGCCTCGATCCTCTTCCGCATAAACTGATCCATGTCGAGGGTGCTGCAGGTAGACAGGCTGAAAGCCACGGTGGCCAGATCCACGGTGAGAAACACGCTCAGGAGATAGCAGTGCATTTTAAGTGTTTAAATACAGCGCCCCCCCAAAAAAAGAGTGACTTTAACAACGAACAACAACAACGGAAAAAAAAAAATAAAAATAAAACGGGGATGTGTACAAACAAAGAGAAGACCTGCAGACAAAATGCAGTTAAAAATCGGACTGCAAGGACGGCTTGCAATCGAAAACCACACGGGAAGCGTCAGTGAAAAAAATACCAATAAAAAAAAAATATATATATATATAAACGGAAGCAAGCTGCTACAACTAGGTAAAACTCGGGGGTGGAGTAAGCCGGACAGCAAAAAAAGGAGAGGAAACCCCCCTAAACAGACCAACAAACCTGCAAATCAAGTAAATGGAAGGGAGACTGTTCTCAGCGCGCTGGCGGAGCAGGCTGGAAAACAAAAAAAAAAAAAAAAAAACCAAAAAAAACTGAAAAAAAAAAAAGAAAAAAGGAAAAAGGAGGGGGGAGAAGCAGCAGTGATGGGTATTACAGGGCGCTGCCGCAGCCGGCGGGGCAGAGGGTGCCGGCGCGGCGCTGAGCCCCGCCGTGCGCCCGCGGCGGCCGGCGGCTCCCGGCGGGCGGCGGCGGCACCGCCCCGCTCAGCCCCCGCGGCGGCGCCGGCAGAGGCGCGCACGTGTGCGCGGGGCTGCGCCCGGCCCCGGCCCCCGCGGCCCGGCGGCGGCGATCGATCCTCCCTCCGGCCGCGTCCCGCAGGCTGCTGCCGGCGCCCCGCGCTGCATGCACCGACCCACCCCCGCCCGGGCCGCAGAGCTTGTGGGTTTTTTTTCTTTCCAGCTCCCTCCTCTTCCTCCTCCTCTCCCAAACGCCAACCCTACGCCGCAGTCAGGCAGCGCCGCTGCCGCCGCCCCGACAAGCCTTCCCGCGGAGCGGCCGCTCCTCTCCCCCCCCTGCCGCCCAGCGCTTCGGGGATGGGGCTCGGGGCTGACCCCGACGGCGCAGCTGCCGGCGGATCTAGCGCTCCGCCCGGCGCCCCCCCGGCCCCGCGGCTGTCCCTGCGCGGAGGGGACGAGTGCCAGCAGATAACATCACGGCCGCGCGGGGAGAGGGAGATTTATAAGGTCTCCCCGCCCCACGTGCTCGCCTCGCCGCGGAGTGACGTGGAGGGGCCGCGGAGGGCTCCGCCGGCCGCGCCGCCGCCCGCCTATTTATTCCGCCCCGCGCAGCCCGAGAGGGGACTTGCCGCTGCCTGGCTGCCGTCCTCGCCGCTGGGGAGGGGGGAGAGGAGCAGAAGGGCCGACAAGGAAAAACAACTCCTGCTAGGGTTGTGGGGTTTTTTTCCTTTCTGTTTATTCATTTTTTTTTAAGTAAGGCTTTAATGTTGCTTGCACCCGTTATTAAAGTAATTGGGCCCAATACCACCCCTGCTTTAGAGGAAGAATTCCGCCCCCCCCCCCCCCCCCTTGGATGTGTTTCTGTTCAAGGCTTTCGGCGCGGAGGGCAGGGAGGGGTTCGGTCCCTGCGCTGCCCCTCGCCTTCCTCCCGGGTTTCCCTTCCAAGTGCGGTTTGGGCGATTCTCGTCCGTCCGTCCGTCCCCACCGACGGGCTGCTCGGTAACCGGCACTCCCCGCCGAGCAGGGAGGGGCTGAGAGCCGAGGAGGATTTGCTCCTTCTCCGAGGTCTCCTTTCCTGTCGGAAGTGTGCAAATACATCCTCATCTGCACTTGACAGAAACGCTCAAGCCCCAAATGCTCAGGCTGCGCCTGTGGTTCAATTTTTCCGCTGCCTCTTTTGGCCACGACAAACAAACATCACAGGCTCCATCCATCCGTGAGTGCTCCGTGTGTGTACATGGGGAATGCCTCCCGCTCCCTGACCTCAGGAGGACAGCTGCCCTCCTCCGCCCGGGGGAAATTACAGTCTACTAGGCATCCCTCGACTTTATGCAGTAAAGCTTTTCTTTCACGGTCCATTTATCACCCCGATACATCAACATTAACTTTATAAAACAGTGATGAAGTAGCCTTTTTCTTTGCCCTTACCCATTTGAGCCCTATATTCCCTTCTGAACTAGGTTGTCACAGGTTTTATTTGCCAGGAGTTTCCAATCACAACCTCTTAGGTGGGACAAGGCTGTTTCTGAAGAACCTCTGCTTTGTGTCCAGAGATGAAGAAAGATGTAGAAGAGGTACTGGAAGGGCCACAGGCATTCAGAAGCACAGCTGGGCCATTGCCCGTGGTATGACAGGCAAACACACACAGCAGAAGTGAGATGGGATGACTGGGATCTATCTGAAAGCACAATGAGAATCATGCAAGACATAAACCAGGCAACCACCATCAAAGACTTTCCCCATCTGATCACATCTCAGGAACCATCTTCTTTCTACAAAACGTTCGACTGTTTTCCGAAGCTCGAGAATGGCAGCCCCAACATGTAAAGTGAGTTTTTCCTTCCCCAGAGTGTCTGTGAGGAGAAGTGCTTCCTCCGAGCAGCTGTGGCGGTGCGCTGGAGCTGCTGCGCACTGTTTGCATTGGCAGGGCTCTGCTGTAGGGGAAGCTTGCACCAACGTGGCCAGCTAACGTGGTGCTGCTGGGGGTACCAGCAGAGATGAGATTCTCCAAGAGATGAAGGAGCTGAGGAAATACATTATTTACAGGAATGCGTACACACGCAGCCTCTGAAAGTGAACTTACTCTTCATTCTTTAAAAGCGTGTGGGTATGTACAGCACTGCAGACACATCCGAGACTGCATCCACTTGGTGCGAGAGTTCGTGGTGCTTTCCACTTAAGTCTATGAATTCCTGCAAGGCCAGATTAAACGTCTCTGCCACAACATCACGCTTTTACTGCTGTAACATGTCAATGTCCTGCTCCTGCTGACCTCAAAAACACAGCTGCAGTGTCAGGAATGGCAGTGTTTCCAAAATTACTCAAATAAACAAGCAAGCTCAACATGTAGACTCAGCTGGTTTCACTTCTGCACCGCACCTGTACAAAACCGAGGGGACAGTTCCCCGAGCTGCTACATCTCACAGCTCTGCCGCTGCTCACCAGCTGAGGAATCAGCTCTGTTACACGAGGTACCTCTACCGCAAATACTTCTAAAGAGAAGGGTTATTAAATTATTTCCTCGAAAAGCTGCAGCTGAAACCATGGAGAAATTCCTTACACAGCATCTGTGGCCTTGTAACACTTCACTGCTGTAAATGCACTGCCCGCCACTCGCCTTGGGGGCTTCAGGGCAGCCAGGGGGACAGTGCTTGACACTCTTCTTCCGTAGGAGACTTCCCACCACCTCTCAGGAGATCTCCCCAGGTACAGCCCTGCCAGATCAAAAAGTGGTTTAATTCTTGAACATTCATTTTCATTCCAATTTGAAGATAAAAAAGGCCCCAAACTTTGCAGTGTCTTTGACAAAGCCTGGAGCCTTCGAGATGCCCTGCTGGAGGCTACCAAACCCCATGTGCTTGGTGCCTGGCCGGCCAGGCTGCCCACGCAGCCAGAGGTACTGGAGGTCCAAGCCACAGAGGAGCCCTCCTCGTAAGCCGCCAGAGATCCAGACAGGCTGACAGCAAACCAGTCCGACTAGATTTTGAAAGTTGCTGAGATTCCTTCTGATTTGGCAATGTTTCCTCAGAGTCTTTCAGACCAGCTAGGAAAAAAGAGAATGAAAATAAACCTTGGTTTTGTTCCCATTCAAGATGACCCGTTGCTTCTCTTCTGACCCTCTTAGTGTGACACCGGGTGTCAGGCTAACCTGGGTGCAGGTCTCCGTTTCGCCTCCCCACTGCAACGAAGATTGATCCATTAAAACTTCCTGGTACCACCGTGGTGATGTTTTTGCTAGGCAGAACTTCCTGGGCACAGCAGCAGAGATGGGCTTCAGCTTCTCCATTCCAAAAGCCCCGGCCACTTGAGCCAAATCCCTAGCAGCTGCAGAAGGCCCATCACACACGCCTGAGCTGCTCTGGTTCGCTCTAGGAAAGGACACCTACCTGCTAGCCAAGTCATTCGAATAGACATCGACGTTCATAAACACCGACTTTCCATGTTGTAAACTGAAAATACCTGGAACACATACATCACAATATACATCATGATAAACCTGATCTTATTTCTAAAATCTCTCCCTTGCACATTTAATTTTTTATTTTTTTTTTGCCATAAAAGTCCTGCAAACCAGACTCTAACCAGCTGCCATTTCTACCTGCTAAAGTGAGCAATGACAGAGCCAAACTGTGAGAACTCTACAAAGCTGGATAAAGAGTAATATCATCACAATTCAATAAACACACGCTCTTCTGCACAGGTAATCCAGCTCCCACATTCTACCTTTAATTTTCAGGACTGATAATATCTGTCAAAATCATCCCAATTATGGCTTTGTATTTTAGCCTAAAAAGCTTTTATTATTATTATTATTATTATTCATTCCAAAATAGTTTTATTTAATGATTACCTGTTAGTTTCAAAAGCTGCTGGGATCATCAGACACTGAAGTTTGACTCGGTTTACGCTTATCTGCTCCCTGTGCCTTTACGAAACGGACTTACCCTGCGGGGCTGCTGTCAGTGGAAGCTTTGTAAGTCAAAAAGCAGGAATGGGCCCTTAGCGTGCACGCAGGGAAAGAACAGAACTTATCTGTTTAGGAGCTTTTAATTCAATACAATACTGTCTTTTTATATATCGATTTTTTTTTAATAAACAGTAACTGTTTATTAGAAAAACAGGGACACCTGGAAAGTTACTTCACTGAGCGTAAAGGTTTCATGTTTCCTATTAACTTAAAAATTACGTGGTCAGGATTTTACAATTTGTGGTTTCTTTTTAGATTGTTTTGGTTATACGCAAATGTGCTGTGCGAAATACAAAGGCAATAATCTTTCTAAAACTGCTGACGACCAGGTCATTAAGTAAGGTGGCTGGCCACATTTCATAAACTAAAGAACATTGTTGGAAGAGGAATAACTTTTAAAAGTTAAGAGGTGACTTTTGTAAACTCTCACACTGATGACGAGCGCAGGATGATTGCACAATTAATTCTTTGTGGCACGCACAGAAATCTGCAGCCGTAACTGTGGTCGTGTAGAATCTCAGATATTCTGATGCAGGGTGCTAGGGAAAAAACGTTTGAATTCTCCTTTTTATAAAAATACACGTACAAAGGCTCAACTCGTAGAGCCAAGGTGGCACCTAATAAAGGTGAGGCAAAGAGGAGATGACAAATAATGGAAAATTGTAATATATACCATAATAAAACCTTAGATTTCACTGTTTATTATCCTTAGTGAAGTAGAAGTCCATACTTCTGTGCTGCACATTTCATTAGTGTGTGCAGTAATGCCTGAATGAAATTGAGAGCAAATCCTGCTGACCTTACTAATACAAGCAGCCCCACTGCCCCTAGGATTGCGTTTCACACCGCCACAGCCCACTCCTGCAACGCTCGTGTTCCAGAAGATAAAGGCTACTTTATAGAACATGCTGTTTGACACGCAAGACTGCTATCCATATATACATATACATATGTAACTACTTGTCAACTTGCAAATCAAAGGTATGTTTCTGATATATATATAGAGAGAACCTATTTGTAGGAACGAGAACTTTTTTTAATATATATTTTATATATAGGAAGGAATACAGAATACATATTATATATAGTAGGAATGAGAACTTTTATTTTTATATGAATTTTAGATACATATTTATAGATACACACACACTTTTATATATTTCATATACACACAGATATATATATATATAAATATATATATATATGAAGATAAAAGTTCTCGTTCCTACAAATAGGTTCAATAACTTCAGTGGAAACAATTACAAGAGAGTAGTCAACAGAACCCAGTGCAAAGTGCCGTTCAGGTGTCACCTCTGTGATCTTATGGAATGGCACCACCTCCACCGAGTGAGACAGTAATGGAAGTGAGACAGACATGACAGCAAGCTGTGATGCCCACACAGCAGTGTGGAGCCTCTGTGTTTAAAACTCTGCCTTAATAAAAGACATCTAGAATGTAATTACAAAAAAAAAAAAAACCCAACCCAAAACAAAACAAAAAACCCAAACCCTTTAGACAGGATCCTGATCCCAAGACACCTCAAGCCAGGATGACTAAATTTGAAGGAAAGGGGAATGTTCAGGAGGTGCTGAGATATAGCAGTCCCTTAGAATAACTCCCCCTCCCAAAAAAAAGTCTTATGGATAGGAGGAAAAAGGGAACAGAAAGGAAAGTGACCATTAGTCTGTAATTCAGTACTGGGGTTTTATCCACAGCTAATACAGCTTGGATTTGACAATCCAGAAAATAGCTTCCCTGTAGTAAAGTTGCCCTCTCTCTCCAAAGAGCACAGCTGGACATGAGGGGGTCTAGGGAAGCAATGCAATGACCAGCGGTCTAACTGACTATCCTAAAAATATACATTTTCTATAAAGGCTGCGTACATCAGTGCTGCAACCAAAGAGGTTTCTGCTTCCAACAGCCGATTCCCATCTTTAAATCAGTTAAGAGTGAAGTCTCGATAAAAATCTAGTGAATGCCAGAGAAGTTCCCCCATGGTCATACCTCCCAGAGTTTGATCCCCTCATGTGCTCTTCCAAATCTGCCTGTCAGCCCTGAGGATGCCACACTAATCTTCTCTGTATCATTCCAGTTTTAGTCTATGTACCACGAAAAAAAAAGGCCTTCCTTAATCCTAGCACCTGTGGTTTTAATCACCACAGGAAATCCTGTTTCCACTAAAGTCAGTAAGACTTAAATATCAGCAGAGGAAAATGATCAGATTCACTAACTAAAAATAATAAAAAAAAAAAGGGGCGGGGGGGAGAAATATAAGAGCCGTGGTTTATGTACCAGAGGTTCTTGACATCTACTTACAGCAAGCATGACAAAGTAAAGACGGCAAAGTAAAAGTCATCCCTTTAATCTCAATGTTTCAACTCCTGACCTGCATCTCTTTCTCGGTATTACCGCTGTTGCCTTCTATTTCCAAACCGCTCAGTGATGATTTGGGTTATACCTCACTAAGTAACACGCAAATGATATCTATAAATACTGTATTCCTGACAGAGCATCTACAGGAGTTTATGCAACAAACTGAAGTTATGTAACTCAAGTCAGAATATGCACCCAGATTGCACTGCTGAAGTTTTAAGAATAATACGTATAGAACAAGATTAATGGGCAGCACCTTCAAAAATGGGTCAGCCAGTAATGCCATATCTTAGAGTCATATTCCGCAGCTACAAAAACCAAACAGCCCTGGATCTGGAGTCCTGTCTTCTTCGCAAGCTGCCCGTGCAGTCTGCACAGAATAAAAGCTCTAATAAGCTAATGCAGCTTCAGAAATGGCTTTTCCTAATGGCTTTTAAGCAACACATGTTCAAGATGATCCTAATGCGTTTACAGAAAGCCATGCATTGTTTTACATCACCTCAGGAAAAACAAAACAAACCCAAAAACTCAGGCGATACCAAGCTTTTGTGCTGCGCTCACCAGACTAGCTCCGGAGAAGGTCTTCGTGTTGCCTCTCAGCCTTACATATTTTTAAACCTGTTTTTTTATGCCTGGCTACTGAAATCAATGAAAACAGTATTCTTGAATAGCTGATCAAATGGCATCCTTCCAAGCCGGAGCGTTTCAGCTTGGTGACTCTTATCTAGAAATAGAACAAGAAGACCCATTTCTGTAATGGTGATAATTTTGAGCCAGATTTAGATTATTTCTGAGCAGGGTCTAGAACAGGCCACCTATATGGAGTAGCAAAGATGTTCAGTATCTACTTCTCCTGAATTAATGGTCTTTTAGATGGGATTGCAGTTAAATGCACCTGCTCTCCTGGTTTTTAGCTGGGCCCTGCGGAGCCAGCGGGGTACCCCATTTACACAACGGCTCAGCTTTCCCAGCAGCAGGCCTTCCAAGCCCTGTACCTAGACAGGCTCTGCGCTTTCCCGATTCGTGCCACCCAGAGGCACCAGCTTGGGTCCAGGCTGCCCCCAGGAAGCCGAGGAGCAGCTCCACCTGCACATCCACCAGGCCCACCACAGAGCTGAACGCAGTTCTCCATCCAGCCATACACCATGCGAAGTAATTGTGCAACACCCCTTTTTGAAACTCTAACAGCACACACAACCCCCCCAGCTGGGTGGTTTGCACTGGGAGCGCGCTCAGTGAAGTCTTCTCCAGAAGGAGAACCACCTGAGAGCACCTCCCCTATCATCTAAGGTAGGCTGTGGGTTAAGGACGAAGATCTTTAAAAGCATAAGGAAGATCAAAAGAATTGTGGTATTTTTTCCAGAAATTTAAAAGTCCTGTATTTTCTAGAAAAATAAGAGAAAGGTATCATGCAAACAAGATTTAGGAACAACAGATACCAAGAATGGGAGAACTGTCTTCATTAAACATATCAAAGCTCCATCTGTCCTCCAGACATTAACTTCTAAACTTCTCCATCATGGATACAGACTGACAGCTGAAATGCCTCTCACAAATATAAGTGTCATATTTGCTTTCACAAATACATGAGAGCGTATTTGCTCTCACAAACGTGTCATTTGAACGTGCACCTCATTAGCAGCCAAGTCAGAGCTTAGAAAAGCCTACACAGCGGCTGACAATGCAGATGTCAGACCTAGCACCATCCCACATAAAGGACCTGAGTCCACAAACCCATCACTCCAGTCTCTTAAGAAATTAAAAGACATTAATTCATCACAAGGCAGATGGGTCCAGCAATATGCTTCAACAGTAAACGAAGTGAATGAGAACCAAACACAACGGTCTTTCTCTTGGAAGCATAATATTGACATTATAGAAAGACATATAGATAATTTGTTTCCCTTCTTACTTGAACTATCTTCTTTACAGAAAATGTATTTCACTTCTGCTTTAATTCTAGGCAACAACACCAAAACTTAAAAGAATGCTCCAGCAGTTAAAAAAAAGGCAATAAAGTAACTAACATAGCAGATAGAGAGAACAGCAGTGGCACTGGCAACCCTGATCCGACCCTGCTCATTGCACTTGTTCAGCATCAGATCTTGCAAGGCCTGACTGTTCCCTTTGCTAACACGACCTGCAGGAATGATGTCACTGTATCATCCCCCCAAGCTGGATTTGTTTGATCAATGTTCTAACTGGAAGTATATTTATACTTAGGTCTAATGTATTTCTACCTGTAACTTCCTACTCTTCCAATACATAACTGCCCACAAATTTTGCAATTTATGGATCACTTGAAAAACAAAAATCCTCTTTAGATAAACCATACACAACCTGAAAGTCAGTGCAGTAAATATTTGAGATAATAACCGAAACCAAACATCCACAATCAAGAAAGCTTTCCACTCCACTATCATTTTGCTTGGATGAAGCAACACTTGTATGTATTTCCAATCTGAACAAGAATGGGCATGTCCTTCTTCACTGGGGTTAAATTAAAAGCAACAATGGGACTGAATAGCCAAGGGCCCTCAGTCATAATCTCCAAGATTACAATCATAGTGCCTTTTATAAAGGGCTCACGAATGGCTAGTGGAATCTTTAAGTACTTCAATATTCAAACAGATTTTAAAACTATGGTGCACAACCCTGTTACCTTCTACTTGTGATCATACATGCCTATAACAGACATTACTTAAAGACCTGATTAGTATATAACATCAGCAGGCTGGATATTTAACCATTTCTAAACTACACATTAAGTTTCTGGGAAGAAGAGTAACCAGTAAATCTTTTAAGTGAACTACTTCTATTAATTATTTAGCTACTTCTGAGAACACTTATGTCTGTAAGAAATCCTAGCGGTATCAAACTTACAGTGCAAATCTGATCCTGGTTAGCAGTTCACAATTAACACCACATATACTGAAAATAGAATTAAGAAACACTAAGAAAATGTTGCAAAATAATGCTCAGAAGTTCACTCACGGCATGAGACACTGGTCTGTTGAAAGGACGAAGGCACTGTGAAGAAATAATGCTTTTAATGAGCATTCCTAAAATCACCTTCCAGAGTGCCTCTTGGAAGCCATTTGTGCTCATGAGGTCATATCTGAAGGCTTGACGCAAGTGTCTTAATTCATTTTACAATTTGATATCCAACAGATGTAACACGTAGATTTAAACAAGAGGAGACCACTTCAAAGGATGAGGCCGTTACACAAACACAAGCATCTCTGGTGTTGAAGCTATTCACTTTGACTGTAGTTTTATTTCAACATGTCCCCTAAGACAGAAAAGCAATTAAAAAGATGCATTTGAAAACAAAATGCTTTGTCTAAGAAATATCAGCCATCCCTCCCTGTCAGTCTGAGAAGGAACAATTAAGGAAAGGCCCTTATCTGCTAGATCTGCAGAGGCAGACCTTTGAGGTTTACATACTGACAAGAGGTTAAAAGCCACTGCTTTGGAAAAAACAGTAAATGAAATTGAGTCTTCCACCATCTGTTAAACAAGAACTTCTCTGGTCTCTAGTGTCTGCCACTGAGGTCCTAGAGTCTAAATTTAATGTCTTATTTAGCACGAGGATCCTATCTATTTAACAAGATCCTAACTAAGAGTCTTCACTACTTCAAGCCTTCTCCTGGCCCTCTTACTCCTTACCTCAGCAAGTCTTGAAGAAATCATGGAGCAATTTGCAGGGGCTGGAAGTGAACAACATTGACGATTGCTCTGTGTGGATATTAACTATGCCAGGACTCATTTCATAAGAATGAGGAGTTTGTCATTTTAAGTTGTGCAGTGTTGCGTGCCAGATGACTTCTGCCTTCCTCCCTGGAGACAGCTACTGAGCCAGCTCTGAACAGATGCGGCTTTACAGACCACCTTTTTCTGGAAGCATCATAGTCAAAACACTTTTATGGCCTCCAAACAATTAATTTCTCTCTTTAAAATGAAACACACAAAGAAAAGCCCTATCTCCACTAGGCAGTGGCAGGGGCCCCAAGCAGCGGCTTCCAGCTCTTTTGTTCTGCTCTACTTGAGAACCCAGAAGAACCTGCCTCACAGCTGCAGAAGTGGGAGATCTTCCCCCCATGTTTTACCAGGGAAGAAAGACACTGAGGTGCAGTAGCATTAGGCACAACAAGGATATCGCACGACCACTCCTGAAGTGTTTCCCTAACAGCAGGCGGAAGAAAAGCAGGGAGTAGATGGTCTTTCTTTTTCCATAGGCCAACTCATGCTTTCCTTGCTGAAAAAAGTTAGCCCAGTTAATGTGAAGAGAAATTAGACCAGAGGATAAGAGACATGGGGAAGAGCTGACCCTATGCCTTCTCTTATTAAACAAAACTCTGTTGCTTTGCAATCCATAGAATATTAAACTCTACATAGTCTGGAGTTGGCTTGAAGCCTAACAAAACTGGAACCACCCCATCTTTATTGGCTTTATATAGATAGGTACAGAAATATACAAAGTTGAGATGATTCATGCTCTCTGGAATGAAGGGCAGCAGCACAGCTTTGCTTAAGCAGAGATATTCATGGGAGTAGGCAAAACAGAGCAAGTACTCTGACGGCTGGGAAAAGCCGCTAAAGGTTGTTCTTGGTAGCTATTGAAAAGAAAGAACGTTACTGAAAAAGTGGGAAGGGTGGCGGGTAAGGGCAACTGATCCCACAGCTGAAAGAGGAGACTGGAAGGTGTCTGGGCCAAACAGGGTTTAGCTCTTCTTTTGAATTGCTAGTCAGTTAAAACAACACTTGTGAAATAAATCAGCCGCTGAAATGTCCAAAATTAAAATATACCACTCCCACCTGCCTTGAGTCCTCAGCATATTTCTCTTTTGGAGGTGGTTATCAATTTAAGTTATTCTAGGAGTTCCTCTGCATATGGCACAACAAAAGGCAAGGTACACTATCAAAATTAAAAAACTATCCAATGTACATAAAAATCTGAGTATCATGCTTCTTAAAAGGCAAGAAATGCTCTCCACTTTTAGGCAAAAAGTAGTGCTATGCGCTTTAAATGAAATGGAAGCTCAAGACATTTTTAGCAATATCGATATATTCCACATTTTTCTTAAATACACAAGCGACACTTCCGTGATTTAATCAAAACATTACTTCAAAAATGCACAAATAAAACTCAGAAACCCACAAGTATTCCAGAAGTATTCTGAAAATATTTTTAAGTTTTTAATAATCACCCGAAGATGTCGTAGTTCCTAAGAAAAACTAGATTATTTTCCAAAAGTTTCATCTCAGACAGAGACTGGTGATACCAAAGAAGAGAACGACTGTGCATTTAAGGGTCCTGATGTAATTTTTACACACAAAGTACCTGCATGCTGTAGAAAGAAAGCAATGTCACATTAGACTATTATGCTGCTTCATAGATTCAAAATTTTTGTAGTATATTTTTGTATTGCACTAATGAGATGCCAGCTCTTGCTGAACAGCTATACAGATGTCTAGCCTTCAGAAGCTGGGATAACCATATGTCAAACTTCTGTGGTTTTGCCACTTGATATTTTGGGCGTGTGCCTTCATTTGTGATAATAAATATCAGGCCACAAACTAATGTCTCCTCAGATATCTAATATGTTTAACACTCAAAACAGCTTGAAAATCTAAACATTTCTGCTGTTAGCTTTGAGTTCTCCTCAAAGAATTATGCTACAATATATACCAGATGAATAGGCTAGAGATAACACAACCATTGCCAATTGTTAGGATGGGTTTCTCTGCCATTTTGTATGTTTATTTTTTATCCTGCAGTATCCACAAAGTTCAGACCCCTTCCTCTCCTCAGTGCCTTCATTAAGAAAATCTAAATTCACTGTCCTACTACACATTTCAATGCTGAAGCCTGAAAATTTGAAAGTCGCTCCTAATCATATCTTGCATATAAGCAGGTACAAAGAAAGGTTTGTACGCAAGACATCTGTAAAAACAGACAGAACACGACTATGTATTTTAAGTAGCAATTAATAGGCCCCAAGGCATTTTCTTCACATAGCAAATGGGGACATGTGATAGTGAAGTTAAACAAACGACGCAGAATCAGACAGCCAGTCTGGAACAGTGAAGGCAGCAGAATTCAACCCCAGCCTCTCATTTAGAACACCTTAATCCCAATGCACTTCCTTCTGCATGCATATGCTTCTGCACCTTTGCAACCAAACAATTAATTAGGAGAAACCGCTGTAGCTTAAACAAATCCAACAGTGTTACACTGACAGACATCTTCCAAAATCTGGTACTGTTACAGTATGCACCTAAGAGGAAGGGCTTTTGTTTGACCCTTTACTGACCTGAGGAATTAGCCTCATAGCTGACTAAACCCACAGGAGGTATCTTGGGGGTTCGGCTCCTTACTGAAAGATGCCAGAACACCAGAACTACAAATGAACCAACACTGAATACAATTTTATGCAGTACTGCTGGAAAAGCCCTCCCTTCTCCAACAAAAACAATAGCAACGGTTGTCCTTTCCTCTCTTACCAGTCGCTGAGCTTATACAACTTCAGACTTGCAATGGAAAAACATACATACATACATATATATATATATAAAAAAAATATAAAAGCCAATCAGTAGGGTCAAGTCTCTCTGTTTACAATTACGTTTCCAGAGTTGTCTCCAATCAAACTAATTCTCCAAGACCAGAACTATCACATTAATGGTTGCTTTTCTTTACTATCTACAAAACCTTTTCCGGCCAAAGTAGTAAAGACTCTATAGGAGTCTGATAACTTTACAAGGTGACAGAATTTTTGTGTTTATTGTAAGCCATTTCTATTGCGAATTGCTAACAACTTTTGAAAGTGCAACAATGATTTGGAAATGCAGGCACACTAATACATCAATTGCCATGACTAATGTATAAACTTTTAATGACCTTGGCAAAATCTTTCTTTCATTGGGCAGGTGCCACTATTTTGACTGTACAAAATGTTTTGGAAATATGTTGAAAATTATACATGTTTTGGAAAATATTTCAAGATTTCAGTATAGCAAATGAAGCTGTATTAAATAAAAGTTTGACATGGAGGAGAAAACACCCCAAATTTGTGCAAGTCTTTTTTTTTTTTTTAAAAAAGAGATATCCTCCAAGTGTTGTACATTCACAGAATGCTGATGTTTTACCTAAATAAAGTTAAGATAACACGTTATCTTGAATGGTTTTCAGTTTCATTCAGTCACTGTCATCTTCTTGTTTCAGACCACCTCCTTGTTCAATATTGCCCTCTCCATCGCTTTCCTTGTCCCAGTCTTTCATAGATGCTCCCATCATGAAGTCATCACGCAGTATATTCCATTCCGGCCCCTCTTCAGACTTTACTTCACCCTGAATGTTTGAGGGGAGGAGAAGAGGGGACAGAGGAAGATGAGATGAATGTGAAAGGCAGTAAAAGATGGAAGCTCTTCACGCAATCAGAATAACACCTCTCACACTCTTACAATTCGCAGTGGCAGACCTACCAAGGGTCTACCAAGACCTACCAAGGTCTACCAAGACCTACCTAGCTCTTTATGCAAATGGTACACAAAAATATACAAGACAATCATAAATGACTTGATGCTAATAAGCAAACTTGTTTTAACCAACCAATAAAAGAAATATGGAAAGAAAACAATTATTCCTCATGGACCCTGGGCATGGCTTCCTTTATTAAAATCTTTCTTGGCAATCAGAATGGATTCATGATATCATTTATTAACCCCCAGGTGCTGCTTCATTAGAACACTTCTTGGCACATTTCTAAAACACAAATATGGATTTAATAAAGGCTTACCCCCCCCGCCCCCCCGATTTAATATTTAACATATTCTGTGATACGTGAACCAAATCCCCTTTATGTGGATTATTACCTCACTACCTGGGCTTGTCATATGGTGCAAAGCTGCCTCTAAAAGAAACAAAGTTGATCTATGCTCAGCAAACCAACACCACCTTACTCCAAATTTCCTACCTCGTGAAAGTGGATAAACTGAGGCCACGCTACATGGACTGGTGAATAATAGAGAAGTGACAGGAGCGTAGTTTTAGGTTAGCACTGAAAACAGTGCTTGGTTGCAGTTCTTCTAAGGGACAGATCGCATTTGGGCAGTGCAACAGCCCCATCCTGTGGCAGCACTTTTGAAGAACAGCTTGAAGCTATTCCTGCGTTATTACTGAAGGAAAATAATAAAAACTGCTCAATGTACTGAAGGATTTCAGTGGTTTAAGCCTTAGTAGCAAAATACTTCTGAGGCACAACGTGTCTCAGCGTTCAGCAGGAAAACAAAAAAATTGTCCTATCAAATTGGAATCAAGGGTACAGAAAACAGTAATTTTACTTTTGCAGGGTCTTTGAAACAAAGACTGGCATCTCCGGTATGCTCTTCCCACTCCCTTGCTCTAAAGGACAGACCTCAGCTGGCCGACCCTAATTTAAGTAACTACCAGCTCCTGATGCTGTACAGTGGGCGGGGGTCATCATTGTAACATCCTCTGCAGATGCAGATTTGCCTACTAGATGCAAAACCCACAGTAAATGTACGATTGCTGTAGGTTCATGCCTCTTCTTTGTCATGCATCTAGGAATATGCGATGCATAAAACAACAGTATATTTAAGCTGATGTCTGTGCAATCTTTGGGAGAGAGCAGCATACAGAATTTAAAAGCACAGGAAATGAGTAATAGAGAAGGCAGGTCCATCCCTGTCCAACATGACACATCTAACACATCATACCACACCAACAGAAGTTGCTTGAGAGCAAAAAGTCTGTCAAACGAGATACGTATTTTTAATAGGTAATCAAGGCAGAAATGCTCAATGTGACTTCTCCTGCAGTTCTTTTTGAGAGAGTATTCTCACAAAAATAGGGTAACAAGTCTTAACACTTTCCTTCCCAAAAAGAACCTCCCAGGGCCCAGTTCAAAAAAAGAGAAACGGTACAGCTGTTCCTCAAGCTGTTTGCACTGTGGGGTTTTTTGGGGTGTTTTGTCTTCACAGCTGCTCTCATTAATGCCTACTCTTAAGGGTAATTTTCCCATCCCAACAATCCCCCTTTCCCCAGGGTAGTGCCTCCTAACCACTTTCTACTCTTGCAGCAATTCACTTCAAACGCTATACCCTGTAAAGCCTGACCATCTCAGACAGGGTAATCAATTACCTGGAATTAAAGAATTACAGATAAGGTGGGTCCCTAGGCAGACCTTAAAATGTTCACATGGGAATAATCTGTACTAGTGCAAACACAAATACTCTGTTCTGGGACGTAAGGAAAGGGTAGCTTACCCCTACCCCCAACCCCTTTTTAACTGTATTTCAGTTGTTTTACAAGTTTGCCTTTGCAGAGTAGAGAAAAGTCAAAAACATTGCAAAAGTCACCAAGCTTTTTCTTTTTTAATCCCAGATCTTTCATAGATCACCGTTTGAGCACGCCACAGAGTAAAATCTGAAATACCTAAATGGAAAAATCCCATCCTCTTTACAAAACAATCCAATTATTTTTTTTTTTTTTTCAATAAAATTATGAAAGATACCATTCCCCACCCCCCCACACCCCACCCCGGCCCAAGATGTGCAGAACAGGAATTTTTGTTTTGTTTTTTAAACAGCACAGAAGCAGTAGGTTATTGTCAGCAATGAAAGGCTCAGGGTTTGAAAAGCCCAATGCTCAAATTCACCACAAGCTACCATTCAACAACCATTAAGCCTTCTTTCTGGCTACGTCAAGTGAACAACAGGACAAAACCAGGACCTCAACAAAAGAGGGATGCTGATCCTCCATAGCATTACCTACTATGTAAGGCACCACAAAGGTCTGAATAGAATTTTACAACAAGCCCTAAGGAGAAAGACAGAGGTAGCATGCCCGCGCCTCAAAGAGGAAGATTAAATCCTTGAAAGCAAGTATTTAATCAATTTTAAGCATGCTCCCAAGTGAAGAAAGCCCCATGTTCACTATCTTCATTCCTAACTCATTTATTGCCCTATTTTTCCCTCAGAATAAAAAGTCCCCTACTTGTGATACTATGGTATCACAAAACATTCCTGGAGCCTTAAGAAAATACGCAGCAAGACTATTTGTGCAATTAACGATTAGTTCAACTGTAACATCACTTCCCAACTCGCTTTATGTAAGAATGTTAATACACTTGGGTTTTCAATGCCATAATCTGGTTTCATCTAAATAAACCAAAACTGATTCTTGGCACATGGAAAATAAGCCAGCTTTCATTCTATACAACTGCTTTTGAACTTCCAGTCAGCTGTTCATCCACATCTCCCACATTTCACTACAGCACTGAAGTCCCCTTTGAACATCCCCAAATGAAAACAAAGCAAGCTATATAAACATTAGTGTGTAATGCTACATAAAGTGGATTCTTCGGTAAGGCAAGGAGTAAAAAATTCTGGTGTTGCTTTTTTTCCCCTCTCATTTTTTATATACATTTGAATGGGTCTGTTCTTTGCCTGAAGGTGTGGCAATCTATTTCAAAAGGCCTGAGAGGCCACAGTTACTAAAATATCTCAGGACTAACTGGTGATGCACTCGTCTGAAACAAGACAGACCAAGACGTGCAGTGTCGTTACTCTAGTGCAGACACTTATTTGCTGAGACAGACCAATAGTCCAGTAGAAAAAGAGATCATATAAATAAAACATACACCATCTTGCCTGCTTGGTGTGACACCTAAGCTATCACAGCATTAGCTCAAGGGGACAAACTTCCCAAACTAATTCTGGTTTCAAGACATATTGACTAAAATCTGCACCAGGAGAAGATGAACTGAACTTCTTAGCCAAGTCCTAATAAAGCTAACCAACCACCCACCAAACAACAAAGCTCAGGTCTGTCACCTGGAACAAACAGCCATCCCTTGCAGGATCCGTCCCGGAATTGCCTCCGGGATGCTTTTGGAGGAATTGGTCTATGAAAGCCTCATGGCATCAGCAGCAGCTATGTCACCAACACCAAGTTAGAAATATCCCTGTTTTGGTTCATTTCTTTACCCCTGCAAAAATTTCGAGCTACATAATTCACTCTTGGTAAATGACATTACAGTAAGTATCTTCAACTGAGACCTGCCCAACTCAGTACTGGAGTTGTGGCAGACTGCACTGCCACTCAGGTAGGAGATCTATCCTCCCTACCCCTTCCAAAGTTGTCAGAAGCAGCAGCAGGATACTTGTAACCACGCACAGCTGCTTCAGTCTGCAAACAAGTGCCTTAACTCAAAGCCTGCTTCCTTTGAAAGCTTAAGGGAATTAAGTTCAGTCTGTCTGAGTCACAGGACATTGTCATTTTCATCTGTTGCTTTACTGGCACAGCAACATCCTAAAACCAGAACAGGAACATTTGCCAGAGCTTTTCAGAACCCTATGCATAAGCAGACCGAAGCCCCATGCTGACTGGTAGATAACAGCATTAAAAGACATGTCTTGAAATCAGAGTGCACAGATTAAAGACAGCATTTCACTCCGCTTTCCACCAGCTCATGTCGCTTGAATATACCCCAGTTTCTGCATCTGCAAGACAGCAAACATACCTACATCACCACAGAGACTCCCCTACAGCCTGCGTCCAGAAGACGGTAACTGCAGGGTATTAACAAAGGAACATTTTTTCAGACCTAGGAATTACAATCAGCACACTGGGCTGCACAAGATGAAATGCCAGAGCTTGCAGGGGCATCTCTCTTTACCATCACATACAATAAGTGTTTATTTGTACCTGTCAGGGAAGGAATTTCTAACATAAATATCTCTCAAGCAACAACTTTAAGCCCTGAGAAAACAATTCTAACATATCTAATTAGCTTGAACTGCCTCCCCAGGTTTCTCTGTTTTGCTCAATACAAACATCTAAGACCTTGAAATACAGGACAGCTTTTGTCACGACAAAGAAATTAAAAAGCCTAACTGCCAAAATGCATTCTTGGATACATCTGACAGTTACCTTCCCTGACAGCCTGCATCTGGCTCCGAATGACTGCTGCCATTCTGCTTCTCATCCCCAAGCAAGTCAGTTTAACACTAACTCAAAAAAAACCACCACAGGCATAGACCGAGGTGTGTTACATCTCAATTAAAAAAAAATAAAAAAAAATCACTTGGTAGAAGTGGGGAAGAAATGGAAAACAAAGAACACCAGCACAGTCTTTTCTCCTAAATTCGTCTTCAGGAATATCCAAGCTGACAGGCTAAGAAATCAGGTCTCCTCTGAGCTTGGAAGAAATAAAGAAAACTACAGCTGAAGCTAAAGCAGCAATATAAGCAGAAAATCTAATGACTTTTTAACAGAAAAATGATACTTGGTTTAATCATCAGTGCTGCTTGCGACTTTATCAAATTTGAATAACAATGAGATCTTGACTGTAAGAAAGGTTCCTATGTACACCTGATCCCAAACAGACAGAAAAACACAGATATCTGGAAACTGGGAATATATCCTGTACTGCTACTATCTTGACCTTCTGAGCTGATGTCTCCACAGCAACTCACTTTGGGAAGCATTTTCAAGCTTGCAGAAGATGTGAGATGCAGAACAGAAGTCTATTCTGCTGCAGCATAATTCAGCACAATCATTTATTCCTTAGGGTGAGAGTCATTCAATACCCATTTGCATCGTCTCTGAATGAGAAATTAGAGCAACTGAACTAAATTGCCTTGGTATATCTGAAGTGACGCTATACTGCGGATATCAGCAGTAGCACAGAAGATTTACTCAGACCACAAGGTCTCTTGTGCACATCAGAATCTACACTGGCATTTCTAGTAAATAAATCTAAGAATTACATGGTTTATAGTGTGTTTTGAAACCTGCTGCTCCTGCTCAAACTTCTCTGCAAGACATACATTGGAATTATTACTACAAGCACAACAAATACTGATTTTCCTTTTGAGCACAGCCAGAAGACCACCCAGAGCTTAATGACCTGCATGAGGAATCTCCCCATCCTCACATCCTCCCCTAGGGTTTACTACAACGGGGATGTGTGAATGAGGAGGAATGCTTTGGGTTGGCATGCAGAGGCTTAAACATGCCCCAACCTTAGAGGGGTCAGAACTGAATTACACAATTTCTAAATACAAGCATTCATCTTGACATAAGCAAAGAAGAAAAATCATTAGCATTGTTATTAAATGCGCAGTTGCAAAGAATCACAGAAAGAACTTCTGAGAGAACAGATTTTCTCAGCCTTAGTTCATCAGAAATCTCATAAATCAGTATTTCTGACAGAAAAAAACAAAAGAATTCAAGCATAACACAGGGCCCTTCTGCATACCTGATGCTCTGGAACTCCTCAGTCTGTGCTGTGCTCCAGCTCTAATAGCAGCCGTCTCGGAAATCCTTCTGCTACACAAGGAATTTTACCACAGGCAATGTCTGGCCAACTGGCATCGAGATTTCCTTCACATGTTTTAATGAGATGACGAACAGCACGGGCATGCTATTCCCAGGAGGTCCTCACAGAAAAACTCATCAAATAAAAACTCACCTGAAAATAAGCCTCACTAATGAAACAATCTTATAGTTAAGTTACAACACAGGTACAACCTGCTACCTTTACCCATGCTAACAATTCCCCTTGTGGAATATATTCTGTAATTTGTAACTCATGTTATGTAAAATACAAGGCAAAATGACATCGTGAATATCAAGTAATTACATCACTGTCTTTACAACCATCAGGCCAAAACACTACACTGACATAAAAAAGAAAAAAAAACATTCACAAGTAAGCATTTTTAAGTAGGCATTAAATAAAAATTAACTCAAATACTGCAAATTATTACAGAGAAGATACCTGGCAAGAGAGAAATAACACACTGCTTGTATTAGATTATCATGCAACATATGAGGACAGAAAGTTTCCAGACAGTATACTCTTTCAGTATGCCATCACTGCTCATTTTCAGTCACGTTTCTTTTTGCCTCCTATAAAAACAAAACTGCTTCATCATCCTCATCTATATGATTTTACCGTCACATCTGCAATGCCTGTTTATCAGCAGTTATACCACTGACAGTGAAATTACTGCTTACCATACTGGCCACTACTATCTCAGTATTCACCTGTTACTCCTACCCTTTCTTCAACAGTAAGTCTCCACACAGCTTTCATGTTTCGTCTACTTGAACGATAGGAACCTTAGAGCAAAGGCTGCACAGCACCAAGATCAATTAATTCTTGACATAAAGACCCAAAGAGTACTGTGGTTGAAAACAACGTATGATCAACACTGTTGTATTTAAAGCAACGTGTTATACTTTCATTGCGTATTAGACAAAAATTGTATCGCAAGTTACGGTATTCAAAGTAGTTGAATTCTGACTTGGAAAAGACAACGCTGTCCATCAGAAAGAAGAGCTTTTCATGCTAGCTAGTCATGTACCTCAGGTAACCCGTCTGCAAAATATTGTTCATTTTGTACCAAAAAGCATATTTGTTAATTACCAAGAGCAAATTTATATGGATGACTACTTACCAGCTTCCATCGTTATTCCTAAAAAGAAAATAATGAACCGAGAATTCTTCTGTTTGGATGGGATTCAAAATAAGGGAAGAACGAACTTTCCTAGAGACTTAGCATTTCAACCCTGAAAGAAATGCCACACAACTTCCTGCACGTGATAAGAAAAGACCTCTCTCCATCAGCTGATCCTACATTTCTTAATGTGTATTGCCTGCAGTAATGAAGACATTACACCATTTAAAGATGAACCTAAACATTATGCAGCCCACAACATACTCGTTGCATGTTGCACGGTTCCCAAACCATCAAGCTGTACCTGGAAAATATGCAGCTACAGCAAGAGTGCCCAGTAAAGAGCATCCGGTCAAGACTAAGACCTTCAATGTGCTGTCCCTCAGAAGTCAAGTACTCATGTCTTTCAACAGTCTACTTTAGACAAACATCTTTGAGTCACAACAGATTCTTCTCAGATGTCACCCATTTATGCAAGACACACATGCACTATCTCAGCTGGGTACCTAAAGTTTTCTGAAAGTTTTTATAAAAGCTTGCCTGATGGTACAGTAAGGAAACATGCAGGCCCACAGCTGTTTGGAGTATTTTTTGATCCTTTTTTAGAATAAATTAGCAGCTTGCTGATTTCTGAATAATCTGAATGCGACTCAGATAATTTCCTACAAATGGTGCTGAAATCATCCACTGTTTTTCATTATGATTCAGCAAGAGGCATAACAAAGTGAGTCCCAAAAGGTTGTCTCAAACAACAAAGGCGACAGTAATGACCAAGTTCTTCACTTCCGACACTTAAGAAATCATCTCACAGAGTAGCTGAAGAGGAAGAAGTGGGGTTAATAAAAAGCCTCCTCTTCCTGACTCAGAATTTCCACTCACATCTGAGTCCCAAAACAAGTATAGAGATCCAAAAAACTATGCAGCAGGAGGGGGAGGAAAAAAAAAATCCACGAAGAACTAGCTTTTGTGTGTTTTTATTACTAAATATGAAATACTGAATTTTTTATGACTACGAAGCAGCTTGTATGGCTAAACCTCCCTACCTTCATTGCCCCTGCTTTTACTTAAATGGCTTTTGCAATATATCCTAAACGTCTGCAAATCCAAGTCTCTGATTTTATATGCCTGTGATTTCCCTCACACCATAGTGGGTGAGTGGCAAACTCATTAAGGAACAGACCATACCCCTCAACACTCCCAGGCTGCTTTCTAAAAGCTGTTTAAACCTGAAGAGGGAATATGTAAACTGCCTGTGATCCCAATCCCTTATCTTAGCCATCTGGCTACCCTTTCTCTGCATTTCTGACCCTTCTGTCTCCTTCTACGTTTCTGTATGAGTTTTCCCAATGCCTGCAGGTGGAGGAGAAATGACACAGATGACATGCAGAACACTGTCCAGGGTTCAGCAACAAACCAAAAAGAAGTCGTATCTCTCCAAGATGACAGCTTTAATATCATTTTTAATAAAGTAGGTTTAAAAAAAAAAAAAAGTATATATTCTAAGGTTTCAGTAAATTTCAGAAACACTAATTAAAAACTGGCCAGATTTTCCCATAGAGAAAAAAAAACAAAAAACCAAACCAAACTGAATTCAGGATCCCTCTAACCACTGGAAGCCAGACGCAGTTTGACCCACCACTCCTGAAGTCTACCAAGATAAACAGATGAGTAGGTGCCCACAGAGGTCATTTGTAATACACATCTGCTAGTTCAACACTCTGGGAATCAGAACATTTTATACCTTAACAAAACCTCGAAGTAAGGGAATCACTTTTCCAGGTAATTAACAGTAGAAAATGCTTCGATGGGGGAAACAAACTGATTCAGATAGACAAGCTCTACCCAATCTTTCTTACTTCTGGAGAACACTTTTTTTAATAAAACTTTATGAAATGTTTAGATATATTTTTCTCTAAGCACACTGCCTTGCCTATAAGAGTTATGTACAAAGCCAAAAGTGGAGAGCTGCTGTTATAAGGCTTCCAACTCAATTTACCATCTAGAAGTCTAATACGATTTGACTTTTTGTGCTTTGTATACTTCCAGGAAGATCAAAAGACGACGCACACCACAAGTTTTTCAAATGTGGTTGTTTTAGACATAGTTTTACTGAAAAAAATCCTTGCAACATCTTCTGGGAAAACAGAACACCATCATTGTATCCTGTGCCCTAATAATCAAATACAAAGGCAAGTTAGTCTCAAATATGACAGATGGAGCTGTCTCAATATTGCCTGACATTTCAATCACAAGTCCCTGTTTATATTCACTTACACAATTTGTCAAACTTCAACCTCTTCATGCTGCAGGCTTTTGAGATGTTTCAACTTAAATTATTTCACCCATTTTCACAGAAAGATGAACTTAAAATATTTTGTCTATAGCTCTAAGCAGGAAAGAGACATTTCCTACAGGCATCCATTAAAACCTCGCATCGTTCGCTCTTTTTGGACTTAAAAATCAGTTAAGAGTGTATTTTGGAGCTAGGAACGTGTCACTTGCTATCTCCATGAACACTTGGCCCGATCTGCCCAAGTTTTAAACATAGAATCATAGAATCTTCTAGGTTGGAAGGGACCTTTAGGATCATTGAATCCAACCATTAAGCTAACACTGCCAAGTCCACCATGTCCCTCAGCACCATGCCTACCCATCTTTTAAACATCCTCAAGGGTTGGCAACTCCACCTCTTCCCTGGGCAGCCTGTTCCAACATTTGATACCCTTTCTGTGAAGAAATTTTTCCTAATATCCATCCTAAGCCTCCCCTGGCGCAACTTGAGGCTGTTTCCTCTTGTCCTATCACCTGTAACTTGGGAGAAGAGACCGACCCTCCCCTTGCTACAACCTCCTTCCAGGGAGTTCTAGGAACCGATACAGGCTTCTTGAAAGTAAGGAGGCACCTATAAACATTGGCACATGAGAGGCACTGGAGGAATGCATCTACAGTCTGGTAGGATGAACTGAATTTCTACAGAGCCCCTGCCCCAGTGGAGTCAGAGATATGAATAAATTATAAATATGAATAATGATACAAAAAGCAGCTGGCAGCAATGCTACATCACCTTCCTGAGAAGGCATAGGTAGACACCAAAAGCTCTTTTCTGCCAGTGTTGTTGGATTCCCAACAGGAGTTTCGCCCTGGAGCTCTTTGAGGTGTACTTTTCCTTCCACATCTTGCCAAACAAGACAATGCTGGCAGGTCTCTGGGGCACAAGCCTGGCTGTAGTAACTCCCAGATGTCCTGCTGGTCTGCAAAGTGTGAGATGAGCATTGGTGTGAGTTTGTGAAGTTTCATGCAGAAAAAAGGAAGTGTTTAAAACCTCGTGTTCTCTGGAGTATATCTTTAAGATTTAGGATTTGAGAGTGATGAATTTCCGCCTCAAAGGCTTTTTTGATCTCCGGTTGATTTCAAGCTGAGTTCAACTGACTTAAACAGAGATGTCTACATGACACACACCAGCCTCTGATCCAGTTACCCTGGGCTCTCCTTGTTAATAAGTCCAGTTGACACCACCAGTGGTCACCTCACCCTGAAATGGATGTCTAAGACCAGTCATCTGAATTACACCCCCGCTTTTTTCTCACCTGTAAGGGGATCTGGCATGACCATCTCAGCTTGAAGAATTTTCCAGATGAGATGTCAGGAATAAAGAGAAAAGAGTCACACCTCATCTCTGCAGCCAGAGACAACAATAAATGGTATTTTCTGACTTGCAAAACTTGTATTTCTCTGAAGCCTGTTGTCCTTGTCTGACAACTGGACTTCCATCATCTTATCCGGTGTGCTACTTCTCCCTTGATGAGTGTTGTGTAAAGCATGTCCTCCAACTGTGCTGTGGCAATGCATTACATTTCATTGAACACAAGAAGCAGTACATTCCACTGCAGTCAGTAGAGCATTTTTATAGGAGCAATAACGTTTAAAAGGCTTTACTCTGAACTATGTCCCATATTCCCGGAGAGGAGACATATGCAGGTAGCAATGTTGTCCAAGAGGCATAACTGGTTTCAAAAGAAGCTCTGACCCAAACAGTTGAGTCTCCTCGTCCACTTATTGCAGAAGCAAGAACAAACAAATAACATTTTGGAGTGATGGGTGACTAATGGTAAGGCTGTGAAGGATATGGTTTGTAATAAACCCTGAATGTGATGGAGCAGCAACGCCCTCAAGGTGAATGAACTGCCAGTTGCCTCCCTATTAACACTCATTTCCACTCCACACCGCTTGCTATCCTTTTACCTCGTTTTCCAAGTGATTAAAATAATTAGGTGGAACATGTAGCTCTAAGTATTTATGATAGGTATTTAGTATCCAAATTCTCATAAAATATCTGACCTCACTGATCACATACTATCTGCACCTTAGAAGACAGCATCAAACTGGACCGTATGTGACTCATGATGACAGGGAACTAGTCTTTCTGTGCAAGCAGCTGTCAGGGCTGCTCTCACATTAGCCATCAGGAAGCCAGGCTACATGCTTGGTCTGCAGGTGCAGGGGGAAAGAACCTGTCAGGAACATAAAACATGAAGAGGACAAAGAGCGAGCTTGATGGAAACAGAATGCAAAATCACAATCTTTTTCCCTACCAGACTTCTGATCAAGTACCTGAAATGAGAGCAGAAAGGAAATAAACAAATACATGTGTAAATATTGACAGAGACCTACATTCCCACGTTAAAGCAGGTATGTGTTACCAGCTATGACAACAGATAGGGAACTGAGCTCATGTATCTTTAAAACCCAACCCTGCTGGCAACCCAAAATGAGTAAGTCTTCCTGCAAACAGATCTAAAGCAAAAATGTTGCCATCAAACAACTTATAATACTGCACAACAACCCTTCACCTTAAAGAACGTAAGGAATTCGGGATATAGCAAACTGGTGGCAGGCTGCACTGCATTCATCCCTAAGGATAAAAATCAGAGTATACAATTCGGTAGTCAGCAACCTTTTGGTACAAAACCAAAACACTACATTAAAAGCATGAGCTCCAAACATATACGAGGTGACCTTCAAGAAAGTGTACACACATTTAGGAAAAAGAGATACAAATGCATGATTTAGAAAGGAATCCAAATTAAAAGTTTCTGTGCATGTGATGGGAAGACGTTTATTGAAATTGGGAGAACACATCTACTCTAGCTGCAGCTGAACTAAATTAATACTTGGCTGCCCCCTCAAATCTGCTGGAATACACGCACGCCTGGTTACTCCTTCAATTAGTTCTGTAAAACCAGCACACAACCAATGTAGTAATAAACTTCTGCTACTCTGCAATGCCATTATCACCAAAAAAAAAAGTTTCCTTTTAAGATTAAAAGAGGTGCTGATACACCTTACCAAATTTCTAGAAGTTGTCTATGCCTTCATCCGTACTTCAGAACCAAACTATTTCCTACAGCTGGTTGAAGCAACTGTTCAGACTACTGTCCTTCCGGACTGGGATATGGATGAAAATAATCTTTATTTCCCCGCCCCCCCCCTCCCCATTTCTACACTGTGGAAACTGTGGAAAAAAGCAGAACAACATGCCAATGGCCAGTACTTATGCAGCCACAAGAAAAAGAAGGCACTCACTCTCACAGATTTTAAAAAGAACTAATTTTTAAGCTGGAAAGCACATCTATATCCCCATCTAGCTTGAAAAATGAAAGCCCCCCCCATGCCACTCCTTGTGTCTCAGCAAGAACAGCAGTCAAAGCTGGAAGTGTAGTACTCCTTCTGCCCTGCTACTTAAAATTAAAATATTTTTGTATATTAAAAATCTTATGAACAAAAGAAAAATGTATAGTAAACCTGACTCTAATTACTGTGTTTACAAAGTACTTACTAAACACTAAAAGCATTTATAAAGTACACTTCAGGCAGAAGGAACTTTTCTGGAAAAGCATTTTATTTCAAGTCCCACATGAGCAATAGCTGTTATATAGCTGAAATAGCACTTGTATTCTTCTCTGCTCATCTTCCTTCCCATCAATAAATTATTTTAGAATAGGTACTATTTTGAGACCAATACATCAATTTTTTCTAGATGCGATCACAACACAGGAAGTAAATTGTACCTCCAAGTCATGCAGTCAGCAGAGTTTACAGAAAAATTCCCTTGCAGAATTTGGATCAAGGTTACTGAAGTAGACCAGGAAATCCTGCTCTCACTTCCAACCACTGAAATTCTCTGCAACAGATCTGGTGTAAGAAAACTTACAAGTTGAAGCAAACACAGGCGATTCAGAAAACCATGCTACAAAGGCCTAATTCAAAATTAAAGGTTGATGAGTGCAGGTTATGCTCATCACAAAGAACATTTGTAACTTTCATGTCAGTTATTTATGTGTCACTAGAAAATGTTTTAGCACCCAGTAATGTTTTAAAAGGAGTAGCACAAATGACAAGCAAAAAGTCAAGATGAGAGCTTCTGGTACTGAACAACCCTGTTGTAACTGGCATGCAGCAATGGAGGTGAGCGGAGGCTGCTCTGGAAACGTTAACTCTGAATTTCTTTGTTTTCTTACAATTAAGATTTCAAGACCCCATGTAATTCACTACATCAACCAACATGTCTGTGCAACTCTGAGAGATCAGAAACTCCACTCAACCCTGGAAGCAAAGGTACTTCCCTAACCCATAATGCTAAGAGCACACAGAAAATTCTTAAGGACCTAGAGGTACTGCCACTATCTACTTCTGCATTTCTTCTATAGATGTGAATATCACTTCAGCCTCCAGGGCTGGAAAGACAGCATATCTGATATGTACCTTTTTTTAAACCTGTAGTTTAATCATGTTTCTTATGGTATCTTACAGGTGGGAAGCTGCAAGATACAACCAACACATACTGAAAGGAAAATCTGGTCTGTAAGGATTGCGTTGAACAAGACCAAAAGCTCTCGTATCTCCCAATAAATGCTTCCCAAGAAAACCAACCCAAAACATAAAACCCCCCCCCCAAACAACAAGCAAGCGGGATTTTTTTAAAAAAAGGAAAATTATTACAGTTTTCTCCCACATTGCAAGGCTTTCAGATAAGGTGGTGAGGGTAGAGAAATCAGATGATATTACCCGGAGGCAAGCATCATGTACAGTACTTTGGAAAAAAACAGGGAAAAATATTACACAAGTCAGATGGCTCAGTAAGGATTAAGAAATACCTTGATAAACAGCTAATGATACGAAAGGCAAAGCTTTTGGCTCCAGCTCAAAAAAGTAATTACTCCCATCTGGGCACACAGAACCCCAAGAAGGGCTACAGTTTCACATGGTACAGGAAAATTTTCACAGGCTTACAGTCTTTCTTTCATAGCTACACTGGGTGGGCGTACACCAAGTAATATTAAGGACAATGTTTAAAAGTATACAAGACTATAAACAACATTCTCAGAGGACACAGGTTACCTGTCCTTCCCATCAATGCATGAAGCCGATGGAAATAGAGTTTTAAGTCGTTGTGGTACTGTGAAACCCCACTGCTACGAATGGGCCTTTACAGAGCATTTAACTTTTTTCTCATGCATACATATACCTGACTAAATAGTCAGCCACAACAGAGCTTTATAAGGGGTTTCTTCAACAAGCCCTGACATTTTGAAGAAGCCACCAAACTTTCAAAAATACAGCAGCAAATTTTGCATCCCAAAACCATTGTAAAGTAAGGAAAAGCATTTGCCCATTCTCACAAATATGGTCAAGGCTTGAGTCAAGAAAGGTTTGCTTTCACTGGGAAAACTTTATTCTGCTATTTTTCCTGCTGACTGCTTGTTTTACGTGGGTGGGGTAGAGTTTTTATTGTTCTGGACTGCATTTTAATTGATGGCAGAGTGCCTGAAGTTTGGGATTGGCATCTCTTCCATTGTTTTTGCTGAGATAAATAAATGTGTTTCCCTCCTCTTTTTTAAAAATGAAATACATGCCATGCTCTCAACTGCTAAAAAACTGCAAGCTGCTACAAAAAAAAAAGAAAGACAACAGAAACAAACAAACAAAAGCTTTCAGATGGCACAAACAATCTACCAAACTCCTGCTGCAACAAATTCACCACCCAAAAGCCTCATGCCTCTGAAAAACCCTCAAAGACCAAGAAGCAGAGATATGACCGTGGAGGCTAGCAGTACTATGTTGTACTATTATGGCTGTTTGTGTAATTCTGAGGAGGAGACTGAAGATCAGATACTGGGCTCAACCTCAAGCATCAACAACTATGAGGATGGGAGCCTGCTAAACAGCTAAGATATGTTCTCAAGAGAAAATAAGGCAAATTTAGGTGAGTCCTGAATGGAAAGTCACTGAAGCAAATGCTACGAGGGAGGGAGGGAAGGGGTGGTCTATCCAGGCAGACATGGCTATTCAAAAAAAACCACAACAAAAAACGCCACTCCCTCTCACCAAACAAAAAAGCAAACCTACAAGTATAGCCTTATATTAATGAAAAACTCCAAAATCTGAAGGTTTTGTTCACAAGCAACATGAAAGCAGCATCTATATCAATACTCAAAACCAACACTAACCAGGCAGCATCTAAAGCATCTCCAGATCACTTTAATGGAAATAGGCTGTTACTGATGCTGCCAGAATAAGACTTTTTTTTAAAATATAGAAACATTTGCAACCATGTTTTCTGACCTAGTAATTAGAAAATTGCCCTGCTACAATCTGACACAAAGAAAAAAAGGTCCTAGTTTTTGCTCAGCTGTTGATTCAACGCCTACTACAATAGTAGTTGGCACTCCTATCACTCTGACGTTCTGCTATTCCAGGGGAGAAGAAAAAAAAAAAAGCAGGGGCATAGGGGGGGGAAGAACCACACACACGCAAGCCCCCCCCACCCAAACAAGTAAGCTGGAATTATTTAAGGAGAAATAAAGTGTCAGCACCAAGCTAAATTGTTCTCATTATCCAAAGAATTTAAAAAATACTTTAATATTACACTTGCATGAAAATTGTATGAGCTCTTCATGGCAGGCAGTGTTTCAGCATGCTCCCCAAGTGCACACAAACAAAAAACATATGACAAACTGTTGTCTCCCAACTGATTAAAGTATTTCTTCCTGGCACAGAAAAGCACTTAGTTAACTGCTGTGAGTCTGGGCCAACAGATGTATTACACCCACTACCAAGCACAAAGTTCAAACCTGAACACAAATACGCTTCAAAAACGTGCAGCTTCTGAAATCTGAGAAAGAGTATGTCTGAGCAACTTGTTTTCAACCCTGAGCTACTTGGTGAACTGAAAGAATCACTACACAGTTGGACAAGGCCAACTGCGCCTCTTGAGCACGTTTGGAAAAAGTGGAACATGTTAAAATACTTCTTTCCAAAACATTGTAACAGCAATAAAGCCACATCAGCCTAACACACACAGAGAAGTAGGGAAAGAAAAGCCTACATACAACGTTTAATATGTCTCAGTTTCTTTCTGTTGTGGTATTGACCTGTATGGCAAAGCCTTTCCGTTCCAGATACCATAATCATCCAGAGGAAGTGAGTCTGAAGTGCCCAAAACTGTGGGTACACACAAGTAGTACAGTCTAACATAACATGTAAGATGAAGAGCCACTGTGCCTTTAACAATTCTGAAGAGCTGATAACTACTATTGGCCAAATTCTAAATGTCACAAGCCACTAAAATCTAGCAGTTTATTTCATGGTTGGTGCAAAATCCAACATAAAATCCAATTTTCAGTATTCTTTTTTTAAAAAAAACAGCAAAACCAAGTTATTTGTATACAAGGCTTGGTGTCATATCACAAGAGATTCCAGGGTTTCATACTTTGATACTCAAAAGACAGGGAAACCAGACTAAGAGCTGCCTGCTCCATTCCTAAGTAGTCTCAAAAACCCCGAGGCACTAGGATCACAGCTGTTCTGAAGAGCAAGCACATTAATGGACAGTAATTATACTAAGAGGGTATCTTGTATGCATTTTTTCTCCCAGACGAAACCTACCTGTTTACTTTTTGTAGCCTTTCCAGCAGCATTCTTGCTTCCTTTAGCACCATCCATGTTTCTTAAAACATTGATGAAATCTTTCTTTGAAACAGATGACAGCAGTTTAGCACGCTGCCTCTCAGAGCTCCCACCTTTCTTCACCTTCTCATCAACATTCTTTTGGTGCGTCCTGACAGCATTAAATAATTGTACAACACCTCTGGCATGGGGAAAAAACCAACAAAACAAAAAAAAGTTTTTAACTCAAGTTGCCTTTAAGGAAACGAACCCTCTACCAAAGCAACTAATCAGTGCAGATGCTAGCTCCCCAAAACAGTTACTTCAAACCTCAAATCAGTTAAGAAGTAATATTTACTGCAACGTAAGAGACTTACAGCTGTCGCTCTTCCTTCACAAATCCACAAATAACTCTGCAGAAGTAAGCATGATAACATGGCACTGAGATCAGTGCAAGAGCATGTCTCATCCCCAGAAGCACGTTACTCGTCCTACATCAGCTACTAAAGTCCTCAGGGAAGATGTTAAGAGCAGCTGAAGCAGGGGGACAAGGCAGAGCAATGAGTAAGGAGACAGACACAGACAGCATATCAAGGTGTTCAACTAGTTCTGCAACACCAAACTACTGCAATGCAGAACAGGCAACTGAACTTAACAGATGTGGATCTGGTGAATTCTCTGCAGAGAAGGAAGAAACAGAGTAGCAGAAACAACTGTTTGCATTTTTAAAGCATTTAAATTAACAAAATAAGGGGATCCAACACAGCATTTCTGTTAAGCAAACATTACGTTCCCATCTAAATTTTCACTCTTTCATAAAGCTTCTGAAATCTTTTGTTGAACTTGATACTGTACAAAGCAGACCTGTATATAAATCACTTGGCTCCTGCTAGTCACTTCTTAAGAGTTCATTCTGATTGGAAACAGCTTACCTGCACAGGCCTTTTCTTCCCCTTTTTCTCCTTTTTTCGATACACATACATTTAAGGAAAGCATTCAGAAAAACTCGTACCTTGTGGCAGTTCTCTGAAGATTTCTTTCTCTGTCTCTGTCTTTGACAACATCTGGCTTCACTCGGCACATCATTTCCCACTCCCGCTTTTTATCGAGCTGCGTTATAAATATTGTTATGTGAAACAACATGGAGCATTTGAGAATGCAGCATGCTCTGATAGCGTATGTAGCAAGAAGGGAAAAAAAGATAAATCAAGGAATCTTGGTTTGGTTTGAGGCTAAGGGGAGCTCCAGTATGGGACCGGGCAACAGGTCTGAGGCAAGTCTCTTGTACGGACACACCAGGGACCACAGTCAAATCTCAAAAAGTCACTTGCCTTCTCTAAACAAAAACTAGAAAAGAGTCGCACCAGAGTGATGCCTCTGACTCAAGACAAGCAAAAGGAATTTAGAAATACTCAAATCCTTTCACACTGGTTGCTATGGACATGGAAATTATTCAAAGACAGCTTTCAACTCCAAGACTTAATAAGCTGATCACAGAGAAATTTATACATAATAAAATCCTGGGTCTATCAAGATAGGCGTGTTGCATTTTGAGCCTTGGGAATTTGACTTCCCCTGCTGAGTTAATCACAGTACAGCCTTGTGACCAACAGTGACGCATGGCAAAGACTACAACTGGCAAAACTCAAACATCAGGAAGAGCACCAAATGCTCACCAGAAAACAACTCCTGTGCACAACACTTATTTTCGTCCTTTTTCTTTGAGCACTCTGTATGAAAACCAAACTAATCTGCTTTCCCATTACCAGCGGCCGCAACACTACCAGCTTTTTTTCTGCTGCAACAGGAGAACACTGTATTTCCCCAGCCTCAGCTTCAGGTAGTGAAATATTTTTTTCCCTTTTACCAATTTAACAGTGTTCTAGGCCTGGTGATGTTGCATTAAGTGTATTTTACGCAAAAAGTCTTTCATGGAATTTCAGAGTCCTTACCTTTAGAATTCCAGGAAGACTACTACAAATTTGTGAATTTATGACTGTGTTTTGGCCTTCTATGAAAAGAATTGCCCTATTCTGTCTTCCATCAGCAAGAAATTAATAGAAGGCAGACTGTTCTCAAGCTTTTATAAGGGTAAACAAGTCAGTTGGGGGACCTGCAGCCCACCTCTGCTTTGCAGTACTCCCACATATTTACTGGATGGGAACAGGTATTTAGGACAACCATAAATACAGAGAGATTCTGTATGGCATCTGCTCAGTTAAGAGGCAGGCCGTGGCCTAACCACAGCATGTTCCAGACTGTCAGGTGGATAACCTGGCTATCCCACTGAAACAGAACTGGTAAGATGAGACATTAGAACTATTAATGTATTTTTACCCTGAAGGTAAATCAATCACAGCCTGGAATTTAAAGTTACACTAAAGATACACAAACAAGTGACTTAACTGCCAACACTGTTTTGTTTTCTTCATAACAGCTTCAGAACCAGAAGCAATTTAGGGCACGAACACTGTAATAGAAAACTCCTACCACGAAAATCATTGAGGGGAGCAAATAATGATTCACAACTGCGTCAACGATTACTGCAATCTCAACCTAGAGGCCTTTGATTTTGGAAGTCACAGCAGAATTTAAATGAAAGCAGTTTTCTTCTCTTTCTCGCTCGCACTTTCGATGAGAACTATTTCAACTTGTAATGCCAACAAAGTGAACTATACCCCAAATTAACAATAGCAATTAGAAACTAAGCTTAAAGCAGCAGCTTTCACCCTCTCGACAGCAAAGACACACCTTAAGCGGACAGACGGGAACAGTCTTGCTGCCAAAGATCAGCCTGCCTGACGGCCCAGAAAAAGCAGTAAGGGAAAAAGCCCTACAGCGTGACTGTCTGGAAAGTAAAAAAATTGAAGCCTCTTGAGATAACTGTGGAGGAGAGATTACAAAACTGAGGCAGTCTCAGAGGACTCTCCCAAATCCCCACTGAGGGGATCTTGCATGTATCCCCATCTGACTGCGATTGCACAATGAAATACTGCATCTTTTTCTCACCTTCATCCTCTTCTCCAGTCTTTCCTGTTTTTCCTTTTCTCTCTCCTTCTCCAGTTTTTTATTCTTGGCCAAGATGGTGGACTTATTTTGTGGAATCTTTTTGTTGAGCACTTTTGCCATGGCATCTGCCCAGCCTGCACTTGGACCAGCTTTGGAGCTTGTTGCCTCTTCAACCCCATTGCCAAGGGCTGCTGTTTCATCTTCATCATCACCATCCAGGGCTTCACCTCCTGAAGAGTAGCTGTCTTCTGGAAGTTGTGAGCTTAACTCAGAATCTAGGGGTAAAAAAAAAGGAACAAAAAGAAGTATCAGGAGTTCTGTTTCTCATAAGGATGCATCACTAGCATAATTTTCTCCGTATGTAAATGTTACTCAAGTTCAGGGTCATGTACTGCTTGCTGCTACTATTAATTCCTCAAGCAGGCATACACCTCCATAATGAATTTATTAGAAAGTATCCTGTGCACGTGCTTGCTCACGTCAGTGATGATTTAAAGTGATTTAAGAGGTTGGGTAAAAGAGAAAAGGCACCCTTGGAAGATTTATTATTAGATTAATGAATATTTTGATGCTTAGGAGCAGCAAGTTTTGAGAAAAAAATCATATTTTCCAGTTCAAAAATTATAATTTACAGAGGCATATATATACACACACATATGTATATATGTACACACTTTTATACAAACCGCAACAGTGACATCTAGTGCTTAAATGCAATCAGCTACATGGATTAAATTGAAGGTAGGGGAGCATTTCTTACATGACAGCAAAATCTGCTCACGGAAAATAATGCCAGCAAAAATATGATTACTAAGCATAATGAACGCAGAGGGGAGGCTGCTTTGTGAAATAAAGAATCGAGACAGTTGTCAGGTAGCTCAAAAGAAACCAGAGGCACTAAGCTTTTCTGGTAAAACTAACTGCTCAAATTCTTGATACGCAAATAAAACACCCCCAAATTCAAGTTTCCTTACCCTATGTCCCTTCAAAACAGAAAAGAAGGAATTAAAGTTAAAATACTGAAGTCTGGAGTCAAGCAACAGTAAGACAGAACAGCCAATTAGACAGCAAATAAAACACATGAAGAATCTACCACTTCCCTCATTAGTCTGTTCTAATGGTCAAATAGAAAAAAATCAAGCCTTTAACGGTGCGGATGATTAACTAGAATGAAACGAGCTGCAAGTTTAGGGTGTGTTAAAATATGTTTGGTTATTTCAGTGGACCCACTTTATCACATAATCAAGAGCAGAGCTTACAAGTGACCCGCCGCTATTAACTACCATTCCACTCATATTTGTGCCACCCAAAATTTTTAAATTAATTAACTTTCAAGGCTGCAAAACAAGTTCTGGACAGAAGGAGGCTGGTTTCTAATATGTCCACACTCATACCAGTAAGGGGACAACTCCCCACCAACTCTGAGACACCAGCTGACTGGTTTTCATCCATCTACCGCTCTCACTCCATAAAAAGAGTATTTAAAATCACAGTGTTAAGTACTACTGAGCCAAGTGCTTTACTTTGCAAGCATTACGATATCCCATAAACTACCTTCATCAACCAAATCATTAAGAGAATGAAGTCAGGACTGCTTCACAAGATCTGTTTTCTATTAAACCATGCAGACAGCTATTAATGATATTCTCTACTAATTGCCTATTTAATTACTTAACAAACATAAACATACACTCTGTTGTCAGACTAACTCATTATTCTGCCTTCTCCATGTGCCTTTTTGAACCAGCAAAAAACACCCAATGTAGCAGTAAAACAGTGGCATTAACCAATTTAAAACAAAGCCTCTAATAGCTAGGCACGTTTAGAGGCTTGGAGGGCATTTAGTCATCATCATGGAAAGACACAAGATTATATGTTTACATCACAAAAGTGGAAGAGAAATATTTATTGAATACTTGCTCATTATCTATATCAGTATGATTTTTACTGCCACCAAGGTGAACACAGTGTTGTGCCACACTCCACACAGGATAAATTGTGGGGCTTTTTTCAACAGTCCTTACTGTAAATTGGAAATTCAGAAATGGCAAATTTGTTCAACATATTCATAAACTACTAAAGGCATCCTTTTTATGATATACGTACATCTCTGTATCCTGATTTCCAAATAAAAAAGAAAAATTCAAACCATTGCATGTAAAGAAGTAGGTGCATTGGCGGATTCCTACATGTAAAACAATTTGTCAAGTTTTCACCCCTAAGCCCTACTAGAACGTTGCTATCTAAACAAGGAATCAACCTCTACTTGTGACTTTTTATAAATACAAATGCTAACAGCTACCGGAAGTCCAAACCTGAATTCCGCACACTGCTTAGGACGAAATTCCACCCTTAGCAGAACAGAACAGACTTATAAAAAGGAAAACTGCAAAAGCATGTCTTAGTCTACATAATATTTTCTTCCAAGAAAATAGAATGACAGATAATACCAACAATACCTGCTTTCAACAATTACAGAAAGATGAGCAAGGCTTCAACAACCAGGCATGACTTATTCTTTATTACATCAGAGGATCATAATGTCATGTCAACAGTTGTCAACAGCATGAGATAAAGCAGAGGAATTTCAAAGTAATTTAAACTATATTAACTCCATCAGAAGTAAGACCTGGGACTCTATACTGAATTGCAAAGTTTGAAGCCTGGTATAGAATTAATATAAAAAATCCTAAGTGTGTGTGCGGGGCAAATACACGTATACATCTCCATAATTTAGTCTTCTAAACTTGCTCAGCGATCTAGGTGTATACACATACAGTTAAAAAGAGCAATCATTCAGCAATGAGCTCTGAAAGAAGCTCCCACATAAGGTTTCCCCTTGGGTTCAGTTTTGTCCCTCAGACCAAACAGAAACCACTGCCACCTACGGCTCCAAATGGCCACAACCTCCATTCCTCCCAGAATAAAGAAACCACACTGGGAAGGGGTTTTAACAGGGAAAGGATAGGGGCGGGGGAAGGAGGGGATCGGACTGGTGTCGAAGGCCTCCCCTGCCCCCGGGCAGGGGAGGCCTTCAATGCCTGTCTGAGCAGAGAAAGACCCAAACCCCTTCCCACCCCCATAGAATCATAGAATCGCCTAGGTTGGATGGGACCTTTCAGATCATCTAGTCCAACCATCAACCTAACTCTGACAAAAACCATCAATAAACCATATCTCTAAGTGCTATGTCTACCTGTCTTTTAAATACCTCCAGGGATGGTGCCTCAACCACTTCCCTGGGCAGCCTGTTCCAATGCTTAATACCTTTTCAGTGTAAAAAAGTTTCCTAATATAAAAATTCTCCCCTGGCACAACTTGAGGCCGCTTCCTCTTGTCCTGTTATGTGGGAGAAGAGACTGACCCCCACCTCTCCACAACCTCCTTTCAGGTAGTTGTAGACAGTGATAAGGTCTCCCCTCAGCTTCCTTTTTTTCCAGGCTAAACAATCCCAGCTCCCTCAGCCGCTCCTCATAAAACTTATTCTCCAGACCAGTTTCATTGCCCTTCTCCGGACCCACTCCAGCACCTCAATGTCTTTTTTGTGGTGAGGGACCCACAACTGGACACGGTACTCGAGGTGGGGCCTCACCAGTGCTGAGTACAGGGGGTGACCCTTCCCTAGTCCTACTCACCACTCTGTTCCTGATACGGGCCAGGATGCTGTTGGCCTTCTTGGCCACCTGGGCACGCTGCCAGCTCATATTCAGCCAGCAGTCGACCAACACCCCCAGGTCCTTTTCTGCCAGGCAGCTCTCCAGCCACTCCGCCCCAATCCTGTAGCGCTGCATGGGGTTGTTATGACCCCAGTGCAGGAGCCGGCACTCGGCCTTCTTGAACCTCATACCACTGGCCTCAGCCCATCCATCAAGCCTGTCCAGATCCCTCCCCAACGCCTTTCTACCCTCCCGCCCGCTCCCGCTTGGGAAGCAGAGCCCGTTACCGCTGTCCGCCTCCTCGCCCACCGCATCCCCGCGTCCACGTGAGCCCGCCACGGCAGCCGCCATCTTCCCCTGCATCCTCCCAGTATTGTCTTCCGGCCCGGCCCCGGCGCCCGGAATCTGCGTTCCGGCTCCAAAGGTTCCGGGCAGGCGAGGAGGAGGTGTCGGAGGCTTCCGGGCCTGACGAGGCGCCGAGGCAGCTGAGCTTGTCTGGTAGTGCCGGGTTTTTTCATTGCACAAGGGACAGAAACAAAAAAATAAATAATAATAATAAAAAAAATACAGAGAGGTCTGCCTGGGTTTCTGCTCTTCCTCAGGCCCGGAGGATTTGTGGGTCTCGGGCACCCCTTGCAGCAGTGGGCAAAGCCCAGTGAGACCCTGTGGACTTCCCCTACGTCGGCCCTCAGGGGCGCCATCTTGGGGTCACCAGCACCCACAGATGGCCTCAGACTTCAGCACACGGAGAAAGACTGCCTCAGCCGAAGCCTGGGGAGTACCCCTGCAAAAGCTCAAACACAGCAAAGCGCAGGCTGGTTATTCTCTGGCAATTGCTCTCTTGCGCCTTTGGGAGCCACAGTCAATGTGGCAACAATAAATTGATGTTGTGTTTACTGTAGATTGCATAGTGGGAGGAAGAATTTGAAGGCTTACCTTCACAGTGCTGATATCCCAAAGAAAACGTGGGTCAAGGCCCAAAAGGAGGACAGTTTTTAACACGGGGAGGAAAGAAAACCAAATCATTTTCTGTTAGCATTTCAGTCAAATTAAAAAAAACAAACAACAACAACAAAAAAAACCAAACCAAAACAAACATTTCATAGAATCAGAATGGTTAGAGTTGGAAGGGACCTTAAAAATCATCTAATACCAACCCCCCTGCCCTGGGCAGGGACACCTCCCACCAGACCAGGGTGCTCAAAGCCCCATCCAGCCTGGCCTTGAACACCTCCAGGGATGGGGCAGCCACAGCTGTTCTGGGCAACCTGTTCCAGTGCCTCACCACCCCCACAGGAAAGAATTTCTTCCTAATGTCTCATCTAAATCTCCCCTCTTTCAGCTTAAAACCGTTACCCCTCGACCCCTCACTATGCTCCCTGATAAAGAGTCCCTCCCCATCCTTCCTGTAGGCCCCATTTAGGTACTGGGAGGCCGCTATAAGGTCTCCCCAGAGCCTGCTCTTCTCCAGGCTGAAGAATCCCAGCTCTCTGAGCCTGTCCTCATATTACATCCTCTTAAAGATATACCATTTGCACACTGATGCTTCCACATATTATTTTGAATATATTTTTTCTACACTAGAGAAGTCCTCTGAGGATACTCATGGGAGGGTGCTCTCAATCTTTAAAGTTACCCTGCGCTAGCTGTTATCTGTGGGGTGGATGTGCTCAGACCACCTCAGACACCCAAAGGCACATAGGCCCCAGATAGGTGGGTGAGCCACGGACCCTCTGCATGTCCGAAATGACACGTTCCACCACAAGTCTCCTCTGGGGTGGGCTGGCATGTTAACCTCCACATGACAGTTACTGTATCTACCCAAACTAACCAATCTAATGCTTAGCATGAATAGATCACTAACTATGGTTTACATTCTTTTACAAATTTTTCAAATTAATAGTTTAGTATGCTAGAAATTTTTGCAAACTCCTGTTCAGTTGATGTACTGAAATCCCTTCCTCTTAATGGTAGTATTTGGTTTTAGCACTGGGTGTTCAGAAGAGCAGACTATCCACCATCTGTAGAAAAAGAAATACATCCCTCTTACCTTAGGTTAGAGAATTTATTACCTGAGTAACATGCTATTTAATTTCTACACTCTGTATTTTTGTAAATAAATATTTCATTTGTTGTTGCTACCCTGTGCAGTCAGTCTTGCGTCTTTGTACTTCTATTATTCCATGTTCTTTTCCGAATGATGTGGGTGGCAGCCAAGATAGCAAATTCCTTTTGCTACCTCAGTATCAGGTGGAAAAATTAGAAGTTGGAGAAAGGTCAGATAGAGTGACAGAAATTACTGCGTGGCTAGGGAAACTTTCACAAGTAAAGATTATAAAGGCTAAGTATGTACATCTTGGTTAAGTGCCAGCTAAGTACAAACAGTATTGGACTCACTGTTTCTATCATAAACTGTCCTGCAGAGCAGAACTACCTGGAAAGAATATCAGTGTAATTCATTGTTACAAGCAAAGAGAAACACTGTGCTGAAAAATTTGTGCCTCTGCTCTGATCTGCGGAGTAAGAAGGAAACTGTAAACATCCCCAGGATGTGTCATGAAGAGGCCCAAGCTTTACAGGAGACATAATTTCTAATGTTTTACTCTGTAGGGCTCAAATCCTAGGGTGTTTGCCAATAATAATCACTAATCATTTAGTTAAGTCTGCTATGCAATGATAAAGACACCTAGCATTTGCTTGGCCTGATTCATCTCTGAATCATGTTGTGTCAGAAGGGACACTGCTAGGAGCAGGTTATTAAACTGCATAGGCAAAAAGCTCTTCCAGTATAGCGATTACCATCCTCATTTCCTGGTACACACACCTTATTGAACATGTCTTGCACATGGTAGCGTATTTGGCTTGGAAGTATGTAAAAATCTTCAGATTAAGTCCCGTAATGGGTTCCAGTAAAGAAGGTCTGAACCTTCTTCCCTCAGACTGAATTAACAAGTCACATCTCCAATAGCATACTTCTCTCCACAAGCATTATCCCGAAGCATTTCTCAGAAAATGTGTTGCCAAACCTCATTTCAAATGACTGTCATTGTCTCCCATCACTCTGGCCTGAACGGTCTTCTGAATTGAAATTGTGGTCTGAGGAATGCTGGAGAGATAGCCAGCCTACAAAGTCTTTCCAACCCAGACAAAACAGCAGTTACCTCCCAGTTTATCAATGTCAGCAACGTTGTCTGAAGAGAAGCAAAGGCACAAGCTGGCATTCTGCATGTGCAGGTCTGTAGTAAAACCATGGCTAATGAGACAGTGCATGAAAGTTTGATCGGTGGATGCAGCAGAGCCAATGTCTGAAAAAAAGCTGTAAAAAGGATGGCACAGGGATTTGCAATCCTAACGTTTTTATCTAAGATTTTAAATATGTTAATTTTTTGGTTTTGCTTAAAGTTTAAATATCAACAATACTGGCATAGAGCTCAATTGAAGTGGTTATTTTTTATTCCTCATGACAAAAATAGCAGTAACAAAATGAAGACTTTGTTTTTTCTGGAGCGGTGGAGCTCCTTTCTCTCCTCTTCTGTTCTAGACATACAATGAATTCATACATCACGGCGGTGGGCTGTCCAAAGCCTGTTGTCAGTTTGTCTCTAGGAAAGAAGCTTGCATGATGCATTTCAACATGCAGACACATGACCAAAAGTGCAGTGGGTTTACGTAAAAGAAAACGAGGTCAGAGAAACATACCTTGTGCTTAAACAAGGTAGTAAAAAGTTTTGTATTAATCCTTAGTTCTTGTGGGAAAGTGCTCCACAGAGTTGTCTCATTCTATGCAAAGGTGCTCTTGTTTATGCAGACAGAATTACCCTTACTCTAAAATGTTCATTGAGGCTGTAGTTACCAGCTGTGGTCTTCATCCCAGAGTGCAGCCTCTCAGATATCCTGGGCGCAGGCCACCAAGAGCATTAAAATTAGGAGTTCAGCTTTGACTTAATTGAATACCTGTGGAAGTGAATGCAGAGATGTGCTGCCTCCACTGGCCTTTAGATCAAGATCTTTATGCTAAAATTTCAATAGAATAGAAATGAAAAAATAATACAATTATGATAATTTTTAATATAACCCCTTACTCAGTGTTAGAAATTGTTACTGCCATCCATGAGGATTGAGCGTTGTTGCCTCTCTCAGACATTTCTGTGGCATTATCTTCAGCTTCCCAAGTATTGAGCCCTTATTATCCCAACTAAACAGCTTGGTGTTCCCAATCTATCTGGCTGTGTTTTCTTTCCCGGCTGTCCCCTATGGCTGATGCTGCTCTCCTCCTCTTTGCTTTGTGAACAAATTGCCTTGACTCACACATATCCCCCAAACAATTGCCCTTTTGGTTACAGTGAAGGCTGAATCCCAAGCCAGAGAAATAAAGTTCAAAATCTTTGCCACTTTTGTAGGTCGTATTCACAACTTGATTCCCACACTTAAAGAGATCAATAACAACAGATAGAAGATGAGCATGATAAAGCTTTCCAGTGCCCCAAGATTTAAACATGTTTATCCTCATTTCCATTTCTTTGGTTTAGCTGATGCCATGTTTTCCCCTTGACTGCAGGGTATTTGCAGATGAAGAGCAATTCATGAGTAAATCACAGAATACTGTGCTGTCATATAATAACTACTGCTCTTATCTCATATTCAATAAAACTCATATAAACTGACATTTAATGAATCATAGTAAAATACTACCCGTTTCTCTGCAAATGTTTTGCCTCGTGAAAGTTTGAGTCCAGGTCCCGGCAAGGTCAAGTGGAAACTTCCTGTTTCTTTCCTTGGGAATGCATTTGGCACCTGAGCCACACAACCACACAGTGAAGTAAATCTTAATGTTTTTAGGATGGAGTCACAGGGGGGTAAATACAACATTTTCAAACCTTTATGCCTGTATTTGTGAACATAAATGCATGTTTTTAGACTGAGATGAACACCTGTACAACTGTTTGCTACCTAAACAATGAGAACCATAGAAAAGCCAAGAAGAACAACTCTCATTTATGTAAAAAAGGGATTTTGTTCTGATGCTTGGAGCCATGGACTGAAAAACAGTTCTAAAAAGAAACTGTGAAATCTTGCCCGTTGAATGCGGCACGTTATCACATTGAATATGTGTGGAGTAATGCTGAGTAGTCTTAAATCTGTGTTTTCCTAACTGTAAGTGCTTGAGTTTGCAACTATCCATATTATTTGACACAATTTATTCAGCGTGTAGTTATTGGTTGTTATATATTAGCTTTCAACCAATACCATGGTGCCATTTGAAATACAGCTTCTTGGTTTAAGAGATATGTAAGTTTATATGTCATGTTGAGGAGTAGTTATTATTTTCTGCCACACCAATATGAGAAAATAAAAGAGAGATAAAAGGACCTAATGTACCCGAAAGCTAAATGTTAAATTCCTGTCTGTTTCTTATTCACTAATTCCATTCATTCATTCATGTGCAATAACCATTCTTATTCCTGTATTTCATAGGAATGAATTATGGTAGTGATATATTACCTGACACAATCGAGTTCAAAACACAAGCTAGTAACTGGAATTTTAGGAATTCATGTCAGATTTTCTCCATTTTATCAGTATCTGAATCACAGGAGTTAGCTTGAGTTACAATGAACGAATGAGAAAAAGAGCTTGTCCCCAAAAATGTAGTTTTATGTCCTGAGTAGATTTTAAATGTTTAAGGACGTGTCAAGGAGGGCAGGTTGGAGAACAAAACAGTTAATGAATATTTTATCCAAATCTTTAAGGATTTTCGGGTTTCTTTTTTCATTTATGTCAGCCATATTCATCACTTCTGATCATTTTAAAGAATTGTCAGTAATGGTTAGACAAGAGAAGAAAAACAAACTAGTAAATATGAAAAAGCAGAAAAGCTTAGATAAGCTCCAAAGGTTGCCTCCCACTCTGGAAATCAGAGAGAAGACTAGCTTGAGCCTGTCTGTAGTAGAAGGTGATCCAAATGTTTCATACTCAGATCAGAATAAAAGCCTCCAGTTGTGCTAAAAGTGCCAGAATAGTCACTTAGCTTGTGTGCACTGAGGGTTGTGCAGGGGCAGTTCCTGTGAATTCTGGCAGTGTGAATGTCTCACCAGTTATAAAGCAACAAACTGCAGAGAAAGATAATTCTCTGCTGATTAACTAAAAGATGAGTAATTTATTGCTACAGAATAGTCTCAGGGAAGCTTATATACATCTTTATTTAAAAGGTTTATCTATTTGTTACCTGAATACCTTTTTAAATTATGCCTAATTATTATCTCAAATTGTAAAATCTTCCTGGATCTACTTTGTTAATGATTATGAAGCTTCACTGCGGCGATTTCACATCGTCCATGAAAGTCATTATAAAATAGAGACACAGAAGGGTTAGCCAAAAACAGTATTGTAGCTACAAAGCAAATACTGTATTGAGATAATTGAGGATGAGATAATACCCTTATACGATGGTGTAAGAGCTCAAGAAAGATTTCATGCTAAACTAGCTTAAGAGTTTCATAATATATTTTACCTAACTATAAGACACGGAAGTTCTGTTTTGTAGCTGGACTTGACCTTTACTTTCACACTTGTTTATACACGATCAGCAACTATTTTTACACTTCATTTAATACCAGATTTTGATACACCTGCCTTCAGTAGTACCTGATTGCATAAGTTACTCTACTCCAACCAGTAAAATAAATAAATAAATCAATCAATCTGACTTCAAAAAGCTTCTAAATCCCTTTTCAGCAAGGTTCTTGCATACCTGCGAACTCTCAGCACACAAAACCTCTCCGTGAGTACTTGTGAGCTTGAAACATGTGCTTACTAAGCATGTATGTGATTACCTTGATGAAGCCTGAATACATGAGATTGTGGGCATGTGAGCTGTAGCTGGGATGTGCCATTTGCACCTGAATGCTGATGAAAAGCCATGATTCTCATATCAGCAAATCTTCTGTAAAATGATCAAGTTTTAATTTTTTTGTCCTGACAGCTGAAGTGTAATGGGAATTGGTTTACACCTGGCCTTTTTGGTTTACAACTGGTCTTCTATCATACTCTCAGATTTTCAAGTAATAGTAGGTTTTTAAGAACCTGACATTTGCTAGTAGTAAGGTCACAAGAACACTTTAAATATAGGAAACTAAACTTTGCATTCAGATGTATTGCTGCAAAGTAATTTATTTCTAAAAATCAATTCCTCCTCCTCTACTCCCTCCTCCTCACAGTGGAGATCATCTATAAATCAGTGAATCCAGCTAATTCTCCTTCAGCTGAATGAGAACTTGGGTAACAACCATCATTAAAACTCATTTAAGCAAGGTGAGATCTATCAAGAGTCTTACCATGCCCGGAACATATTTAGAGGGACCTAAACTCTCCAGTGAGAAATGTATTACATCTGTTTAGAGATGGAGAAGTAAAGGGGAAGAAGAGGTAGCTCTATCAAGCAAGACACACATACTGTTAAGACGGTGTCCTGATTTCAGCTGGGATAGAGTTAATTTTCTCTAATCATCTAATCTCTCTAATTAACTCTATCTCAGCTGAAACTAGGACAGATGGGTGCTGGAGAAATTGATTATCCAGTCTGTCTTCAACAAGTTTTCTTCTCTCCATGTTCTTACATCGGGCAGCTTCACAAGTAACATTGGGATTATTTTTTGAAGTGTTTTAGGAGACTTTAATCTTTAATAAAAGACAAATGGGTAAATTCCTGGTTCCCCTGAAATCAGTAGCGGATCTCTTTTTATGTTCAGGGAAAACAGAATTTCATAGTGTATTTTTATTCCCTGTGCAAAACCATAACTACCAATAATTAAGTTCATTTTCTTGCCTGTATGCCTCTAGTGATTTACCTTCATGATGGAATTACTGTTATGGTAAAATTACTCTTTCAGCTTTTGTATGAATGCTAGTGTTAGCTAAACTTGAATCACTTTTTTTTTTTTTTTTTTCTTCTCCAACCCCAACAGAAATTATTATTGCAAATGAACTCCCCGATTTCACTGAGCAACTTTCCTGTAAATTCAGTTACTGACTGGAACAAGGGACTTGGCTGAACCTTTGTAGCTGTTTGTCGTGTTTCAGAGCAAATGGTGCTTGGGTCTACTTTGCTTTTCTCTGGCCCATCTTTTATAGGATAGGCTTTCCTACCTTCACCTTCTCTGAAAGCAGCCACGCAGTCCCAACAGTGCATGTGTCTCGGGATAGCGGGAACACTTGACTTCTATAAAATCTTCAACTTAGGGTTGTGTGGTCTTTTGATCATTTCCCAAGGTTTCATCTGAGCCTAATCACCACGTTATTTATGAAGTATTTGAGAAAAGAATAACATTATAGATCTTCATCTGAATCTACAGAGGAAGTGAATTTCTTGATTTAGTGTTGTTTTCTTTTGTTGCAATGAGTTTGTATGTTTGGAATGGATCTAAGGAAATTATTGAAAGAATGCAGAGTCAGAGAAATAAGCTTTATTTTGAAAGCAGTTAGTTCTGTAACTTTTCTTGGTTTTGTTTTGAGTGTGAGTCCTATTGAGTAACTCAGGCTGGTGGGGCTGTTCAGCCTCCCGCTTGAGTGAGCCTCCCCATACTGCCAGGTTCTTCATTTGCTCTGCAGGAACGCGGCTGCTGGGGTATACTATGGTGGCAGCAGGAAAAACAACTTGTCTCTCAAAAACATTTGGCTAGCCTGAGACTGGTGAAGAGACAGAGTAGAGGGTTTATGATTATCTTGTAGAGAGAGTCATTTCTCAAGTTGTTTGTCTTCATTTCTGTCTGGATTTAAATGTCTCGTTACTGTCCTTTAAGAAGAAAAAGACGGGGGGGAGCTAGAGAAAGATTAGAAGCCTGACAGACGGATATACACTCATTCTGGTTTGTTGTTTTTTTTTTTTCTTGGCGGGTTTTTTCATTGTTTGGAGATAATCCTTGACTCTCTCAACCTGATTTTTCGCGTGGGAAGTTTCACAATTCTAGGAAGACTTAAAGTAGGACGTGTGTGTGCATTACTACTAAAAAGCAGACCCAAGGTTTTTAGTACTGTTGATAGCAATAAAAGAAACATACCCACATCTGTCTGAGAAGACAAATGCGGATCTTACAAACGTGTGAGTTTCTAATGAAGCTCTATGGAAGCTCCTTCTGCCTCTAGAAGAAAATGTTTCTGTTTATCCTTAATAGAAATCCATTGCGTGTAGCTATGTAATGGAATCTCTCATTTTTTATTTGCATCTGTTAGCTTTTTATTGCAAATAGGGCTCTAAATCTTACTTTAGAAATGAGTATTGCACTCTATGTCAGTGCATGTGCAAAGGAAGCCATTAATAATGTTCGTTATGAAAACCTGATCATAAGTGTTTTTAGTCCATTAGCAATTCAGCTTTATTTATGTCCTCTTTCAGGGAGAATTTGAAGCCAGAATTCAAAAGATGAAGTTTGGAAAAAGAGCCATTCATGAGGTCATAAAATGCTGTCACATTCAGGATGCTAGAAAATTCTTTTCTTTCTTCAAGGTTTTCAATAACCTTTAGGAAGAGGAATGAGTATTCATCTTCTGCTGCTCTGCCATAATTAAATTACAACACTTTTTTCCTGACTGCCAAAATGTATAGTTCTCTGATCCCTTTTAGGATAGAAAACTTTTAAAATGAAATACTGAAAAACATGCAGTCAGCTTCCCATTTTCATGGTACTTATTCCAACTGATCTGCATTTTTTTCAGGTATTACTGAAAAAAATTAGACCCTAGCTCCAAAGTCTCCTTTGGCCCCATTTTTCAGAAGACACCCTCAGGAGTAAAATTTTGCGCGGCAAAAATCCTCATGTTATGAGCTGGATGAAAGCATCATCATATTCAGAAAGGAAAAGGCTTTTTCTCTCTCAAATAACAACTCGATTTCTCTCCCATTTTTTTCCCGCCTCTAAAATAGTGTGGGATTTGCATGATTTATAAATATAAAACTGCTTGTAGTTGCTATTTTATCTGAAAATAAAATCACCTCATACAGCTGAGCTTGGAAAAAAAACCAATGCTTCTTACGACTTCCTTGGAATGTCGTTACTGGCAGCTCCTGAGATTTCTTGTGTATGTTTACTGTTTTAGTGTATCCTGAAGCTACGACTTGATCCTGTTGCATTTAGAAGTTGTGAGTTTGGGATTTGAAATGTCAGCAGAGGGGCTGCTCTCAATGCATCACTGCTGCCGTAGGTAGCGGTGGCTGTGGCTGTGGCAGCCGCTTTCAGGGGCTACTGTTGTTCGTATTTCACACGAGCCTCAGGAAGAGAGGCTGTGTGAGAAATAGGGCAGTGTAAAAAAGAAATGGTCTCAGCTAGTCTGTTTTCGTCTTTGGTTAACATATTAAGAGGCAAGTTGATTGTATATGATACAAATTATTTCATGACATATAGGGAGACTTTTTTCCTATGATTTGCATAAAAATGCAATTGTTAGCCTGATGTAATCATTTGGCATTCAGCGTTTTTCGATCGGCTAATGCTGAAAGGCTGAAGTGTTTTCTTGTATGAAGAATAGGTCGCTAACTTCTGAATTAATTTCTGTAGGAGACAATATGGATGCAATGTTTTTAAAGCTTAATTTAGATTCAAATTAATGTGAAGACAAGCTCCTTGAGTCACCTAGTCTTTCTCTGTGGAATCATTTCTAATTGAATGTTAAGATCAAAGTTTAAGTTTATAAGAAAGAAAAACAAGTGCAGATAAATAGTTATTATCTGACATCCTTATGAAAATTCATGACCTGCTGCTTTATCAGAGACCTTTTAAGAATTCTAATTGTGAAGTATGCATAACTATTAAATGGCTAGAGCGCTTCAGTCTCTTGATAAGAAGCGAGTTAAATAATTGTCCTGTTTAACTTGTGCTTGTTAACCTTTAAGGTCAACTAGTTTGAACATACGTTTAATGAAATCCTGGAGCCAGAATTTATGATACTGCTGCTGAATGTTAAATTGGACAATTTACATAAGCAGGACATTAACCTTCTGAGCACTAAATAGCATTTTAGCACTTAGCCGCTGGGGACAATAAGGGACATGTTCTATATATTTGTGATTAGCTTGCCTGGAAACTCTCATGATGACCAATTGGCCTACCAAGTTTAGCAGCATAATTAAATGAATGGACTCAGCCTAAGTAAATTATCAGTGCTGTGTACAGTATATCATTATAGTCCTAAGGAAAAAAAAAGATATGAATAATTTAATATTACATTACTAATTTATCAATGCTAAGTGACTGTGAGGAGGCTCTTTGTAATTCGTTGTTTTAAATTTGATATTTGATTTACTGCTGGTGTGATTAAACTTGAACCTACTTCATTTCTTTATCAGAAATTTATGGTAACAGTAGACTTTTTTTCTCAGGGTAATGGATGTTTTTTCGTTTTCTTCTGCTTTGATGATAATAGCAAATACAAAGTATTACATATTGCCAAACTTGTAATTAAGCAATTTGTCATAACAAGGCATGTGTGTCATCCTTTGGCTGGCAGATCTTGTAGCAGATGAGGGCAGCAGACATGGAATTGTCAGTGCTCTGAGCTGGAGGAGCAGAGTAATAACAGCTCAGGGTACCCTTTTCTCCCTGCATTGAAAGATAGAGCACAATATCCTCACTCTGCCCACCCAACTATTTTCTTGGGGCAAGTCAAGGCCATATATTGCAAGCAAGCAATGTAGATTTTTCAGGGTATGTGCTGTACTTGTTAGGACAATCACAGTTTATTCTGGGATGGTGCCTCTTGTCCATCTTAGGTGCTGCACAAACGTGAATAAGGACATGTTTTGAAGGACAAGTTAGGACCTGAGCCATTTCCCAAGGAGGATGCCAAGGAAGCACCCAGTTGCTTTTGTTCAGGTGCTTGCATTGGCAGTGAGATGCCTTCACGTGGATGGTACCTGTGGTCATGGCTCCACAGGTGATGAGTCAAGAGCTCCACCGGCAGGTGGCTGCCTCATGTGCAAGTGCTGCACCTCCGCCCCAGCTCAGCACCTCCACAGGGTCAGTCAGCCATGATAGGAATGGGTTTTGTACTCAGGGAGCTGGAACCAAACAGGAGAGGATGGAGCTGTCTGCCGTTTATGAGCAGCCTGTACTGCCGGTAGGCTGGGAAAGTGCAATTTTTGCAGATATTGCTACCCAAAGGCATTGCCACTGGTAAAGTACTTGGGTTATGGTCTTATAAAAAAGAATAGTGACTTAGGGGGACTCTTCACTGAACAAAAGACTTGGGATAGTGATAGGCATATAGTAAATTAATAATGCATGGATGTTTCAACACAGAGAGAGAATAGCTGCAAGATCCATCTCTGGAATTGCATAACAATGCTGTCAGGAAGATGGGATGGCATTGCTGTCCTTCACTTAAGGGATGGAGAAAGGGAGGCTGCTGAGCTCCACTCTGTGCCCTGTGGACTTTGCTGAGGGTGCTGGAGAGGCTGAGCGTTACCAGCAAGCCCAGGCTGTGTGCGTGTGGTGGTGGTGTTGGGGAAGAAGCACTCAAAATCTGTGATTTTCTGGCATTCCAGTGTCCTGCTTCAAATTCTGCACTAACCAGTTTCTTCATCTGTAGAGAAAGGATAATAGTACTGAGTATGAATGTAATCATTCTGTTCATGTGCCAGAGGAATGTAAATATAACCCGCGGGTGAATTTACTGCTGGATGGCTGTGATGTACTTGCATCACAGAATAGATTAGGCCTTCGTGGTCATTCGGCTACGCTCACTTCCCTAGCATCATTTGTTGTTCACGAGAAAGTCATGATATGTGAGAAAGACAGGGTATAGATCATGCTCCATGGATGTTCCTAGATATGGTCTCATTAAGGAAGAGAAGTGGCTCGGATTCATGATTGCTCTGAAGTTGCATTGTGTCATCCAGAAGTAAATGAGCTGCAGTCAGCATCTTAACTTCCCCTCCTTTATGTCTTTCTGGCAATGCATGGGATGAACATGAAAAAAACTGCTTTTCATTAAACAGAAGATCAGTCTAGTTTCTTAAGTTCTACCTGTTCCAAGTATTTTTGGTAGAAGGTAAAAGGGAGGAAACCTATAAGCTCTGGACTCTGAAAGAGCACCTCTCCTTACAAAAGTAGTTTTGGTTTCTCTAAGTGGTCAAGTATTCATGGGCAGGAACAACTTTACAAAATTCCTGCATGTTTCCCCTGGAAACCAGCTGAAATAATTCCTAAGGATACAATCCTGCCCTTGATATTTATCTTGAATTTGCAAATACATCTTGATTCAAAGAAGAATAAATCAGACATACTAGGAAGCTTGTGACTGATTAAGAAATTTTACTGCTTTAAAAAAAACAAACCCTCGTGTTTTCAACAGGCTAGACAAATTTCTCTTATTGGTATTTTGGATGCTAGGGCTCCTAGCCCTTTCCTGGGTAGCTGGTGCATGCCAACCTTTTCAGTCTCACTTGCTGATTACACTGTAGTTAGAAACTATTAATACCAAGAGCTGAACAGGAAAAAAAGTAAAGCCATCAATAGACTTATTAATATGCTTCATCATACCGTCTTGAGGATTATTCAAGTTGTCATCTGGCAGCTGTAGACATTTAGTAAACCTAAGAACCACTTCAGAAGGAAATCATGTATTTTCAGAAGCAGGTTTGTCTGGAAAAAAAGCTCTTTCATTTGCTTATTTTTCCATATAGACAAACTTGGGCAACCGGAGTCCAAGGCCTTGTTTTGGCAGAGATGTTCATGTGCTGTTGGGCAAGTCACTGAGTTTGAATGTGTCAGCGTCTGAGCTCAAGTCCTGCTGTATGCAAAATGTCGATAAGAGTGTCACTCCTCCTTCAAATAATTCTGTGAGGATGAATGCACCACGACTGTGAGCTGCTCTGGTGCCGCAGTAATGAAAGCTGTATAAGTAATTATCCTTTCCAGTAAATTGTAAAACTAAATGGAAAAAAGTTAACTTTTGTGATGAAGAGGTTTCAGCCTGCTGCTTAATAAATATACTTGCATCTGAGTTGAGAGGAAAAAAGGAAGAGAGACAAAGTCACGCACCAGCCCTTTTTAGCCCCAGAGACTCAAACTGTTAAAAAAGATACATTATCGGCACAGCATGCATCTATTTTTCTACTCCATTTTTGTGGCATCAGTGCTTTCAATCAGCCATCGCTGGGATTACAGGTTGCAAGGGTCTTCAGAAACAATTTTAAATGAGCTCTTCTATAGATGACAATCACCTTTCCCCTCCCCTGTTTCTCCTTCTGGATATTTGTCATTTGAGACATTTCTCTATACATTTTCAACACAGTTTTACAAATGCAGTCAAAGTTCTTGGTGTCCCATTACTCTCTGTAAAGGAGAGCACCGCCCATCCAAAGCACCAAAGCTGCAGCCATACAGAGAGGAGTTGCAGGGGGCAGTGAAAAGGGAGAGATGATGGAAGAGGACAGAGGTTTGAAGAAAGTGCCAGCCAGCACCAGACCTTCAGTGTTTTTATTCTTGTAGGAAGTTATTTGCAATAGGTGTGAAGGGACAAGAATGTGGGTTACTCTGCGCTCAGGTTGTCCTTAATATTGTGTCTGTGCTGCTCCATGGATCTGCTGTTGTACAAGGTGTAAGTGCCAGGGAGGAAGTGAAAGGGAGGCACTGAGCACGAGACTATGGCAGTTGTATTACTCCCCAGGTGTTGCCCCCATAGCTCTTTTTCTGTTCATCAGTCATATTTACCAGTCTGAAATGCTAAGGAGACTGGTGGGGGCTGTTCACTGGTATTAAAACTAGGATTTTTAAGTTTATGATCGCAGACAATAGGATTACACTGGTGAGATTAAGTCATTTGAATTAGGAACAGATGAAAGAAGTGGTGAGTTCAGGCAGTTTAGCCAGTACAGATGGAAAAAATTAAGGTGCTGGTAGCCCACAGATAGCAGCAGACTAGCACAAATCCAAATGGGAAAAGGTGGATCTTTTAAAAGACTCAGTGGGTATCTATCACTTAACGCCTGCAGCTTTACTCATGGCAAGATTAATTTACAGCTCTTTTGTTTCTCTTCTTTTCACATTGTTCAAATTCAATGTAATCAGACAGCTATGTGGTTTTGGGGTCTGATTTCCATTCAAGTGAATTTAGACTTTCAATTTTTCTCCTCTAGTAAGCCTACAAAATCTCCTGCTTCCCCTTAGTTCTCAACCACAGTCTTATTTTAGGATGTTTGTCTTGTTTCCACTACATTGGAAAAAGTGTGTTCTGGTTCAGTTGTCTTTTTTCTCCCCTCCATCAGGGAATGTTTTAATTGTTCTGAAGCAGGTACTCTTAGGGAAGTAAACTCACACAGAACCATGAGCATTGCACCAGGTGATACTGAGATAGAATAAATACCCTTTTTCCCCCCATTAAACATACAACCTGATTAAATAGAAAGACAGGCTTTTCCTTCAGTGGACCACTTCCCATAAGTTATGCTGCAACCTGTTTTGCTTAAGTCTTAAGCTATTTGCAAGTATTTAATTTTTCTAGTTCTAAAAATGCAGCAGATAGATACACCAGTTGAGTGCATCAGGCAAGAGACTTTTCATCACACCTTTAAAATTGCCTGCACTGATTTACACCTACAGGAAGCTGCACGTTTAAAGTTACTGGCATTGCTTTGTCTTCTCTTTTGCATGCTTTTTAGTTTCCCTGTTTAATGATACCATCAGTTCCTTAAATATCCCTCGGCTTCTATTTAAGCATGCTAATAGCAGTATATATGCAGAAACTGATGTACATGAAGAGTTGTTTAGTGTTACTGGAAGCCATTGAGTCTGCCTCTGAGTCCTTCTCTCTTCCTCTTACATTTTCTGCTTAGTAAGAGGTTGTATGTACTCTTGCTAGGCAACAGCTGTATGGAATTATATGTTTTAAACAAGCTTAAAAAAATATCTAGTCAAAGAATTTCTGAAATGAAATAATCGATGTAGCACTCTGGCAGGCTGTTTGAAGAGATTTAAAAGTTCTTTCAGCCTGGCTGTAGCTGTAAGACATGTTTCCACAAAACAACTGTTATCTTTTAAGAAAAAAGAAACACATTTCCCTGGCATGTTTTCCATACAGACATTCGTAAATATAATCCCTTCTGTTGCTTTGGTAAGTCAATCACGCTAACAGGTACCAGTTATTCAGTGACTGCCTTGGGCTAAATAGCGCGAGTGACAAAAACACTTTTAGGTTGTCATGTGTTAATGTAAAATGCCCCCAGACCCCAATACTTATTCATCTTCATCTAGTTGACTAATGCTTTTCCCATGTTGTTACATGTTGGTAAATTAAAGAAGCCTTCCAGACAGTTCTGTCAACAATTTACTGAAATGTACCTCATTAGTGAGGTTGAGCTGTCACATGAGTGTAATTTAATCCTATTGAATTATCACTCAAAAATGCTTGAAAAACAGGCCTTGATACAGTGAGAAAGAAGGTTTTCTAGGAATACTGTCACATCGTAAATTGATTAGCTGTGAAGCATGCAAAGGAAAAACCCCAGAGTTGTTTTCATACTTGCAGTAAGACTTGTGACAGTTCTTTCACTGCATCTTGTATTTTAGAGAACTGCATAGAGCCAGGTGCATTTCTTTTGAACACTTATTTTTCATATCAGTAACAAAGCTGGGAGGCTGAATGCCATGCTTAAGATGGAACATTAATTTTTTTTCACCCAAACAGAAAGCTGCGGGAGGCGGGGATAGTAAGGAACTAAAAGCATAAGGATGGATTTCAATTAGTAGTGTAGTAAACCATATGCATTTAGTTCTCCTTTCACAGAATATTGGGCATTTTGGAATCTTTGGAATCAGTTCTCTGTTGTTTGAACAATGCATGTATGATTTAATCCATGAAGTCTAGGATCTGGTTCTGTGCCTGTCCGTGTGGCTGCCTGTGGTCTTTAAGCACGCTCTGCACCTACTGAAATCAGAGAAATGGGCTCTGTCTGCAGACTGAGCATGATGTGCTTGGGAAAGCTCAAAACCAACATTTTTCTGAAAAATCTGTTTATTGAAATTGAGCACTTCCCTGGCTTACCATTTTAATAATGCTTTTCTCAGAATTGGTTTGGGAGGACTTGGGAAAGACTTTCAAACCAGAAGGAGAGACAAGAGTAAAATGTGTCCAATGATGGGCTTTCCTGGGCTGTGGCAGATCATGGTTCAGAGGCCAGCTTCATTTCCTACATATATGCTCAAACCACCAGATGATTAGATTATTGGGAGAAACTGCAAAGAAATCATGGATATTTTACAGTACAGAACAGGAATGGTCACTAAACCTTGTGTAACACAATAATGGTTTCTCGTTCACCCCAGCAACCACTCCCAAGCAAAGAGGTGGCGTGATGGATGAAGTGTGGTGTCCGTTTGTATATTTGCCCACTATTGACAAAGAGGGAGGGGAAACGGAGCGGTGTCCCAGCAGCTCACCTGGCTGGAGGACATCCCACAGGACTCCTACTGCAGAGCGGGAAAGCTCGCCTATGTGCAGTCCTCTGCCCACTGAAGGTCACCATGGCGTCTCTGTGGAGCGTGTCCTCTGTGCTTGGGGCCAGCCCTACCTAGTTTCCTTTCCTGGTAGCTCTGCTGGCTTTACATATTTAATGAGATTTTATGGTTTTAGGCATTATAAATTATATTTGCTTTCTCAGACCTCTAAGACCTTCCTCCACCTACCCTCCCTTACCTGTCAAGTTTCACTGGGTATGCTTTAAATTCTGTAGAGGAGAATACTGACTTTGCATAACGTAAATGAAAGAGCCAGGAAGCATTACATTTTCATACAAATTACATGAAACCCCCAAGATTCTGTCCTTGAGGAGAGACAGCAAAGCAGGAAGTGTGCAGAGAAACAACAGCTTTGGGTTTGGGTGGGCAGGGAACAACATTTCATGTACTTTTCATAAGGAAAGGAAGGATCCTGTGCTTTGCAGGTAGCAATCATTAGGCAAAGCTGGATTTTATAGTCTTGTAAAACTAAGAATCCTTGCTGTCATCCTACACAGGGGAAGTTATACATGTCTGTGGGAAGTTTGTATATATATATAAAAAAAAAAAACCACCACATCAAAATTGCAGCAATTTCTCTTTTGGATTTCTAAACCTCTAATTTATTCCTCAGTGGAGCAAGCGCTCCCTTTCACTGAGCATATCAAACTTTTCTTCTGCAACAGAGGCTGCTACAGGCAAAAGCATTTTCAGTGATGAAAATGCAGTGTTATATCTTGTACATGTGGCTGAACATAGCAGCTGAGATCAATAGATTACTGCTGAGAATGTGTAATCTGTATGGAAAGGTTTTCCTTTCAGAGTTACTGTATTGAAGGTAAAGAGATATTAAGACTGGTGGATGTGGTTATCAGCGGAAAACTAATCGCTTCCTTGCCACTCCTAAGACATTGTTGCCAAAAAGGCAGCCAACTTTGATCTTTCATCGCTCTGTACGAGGCAATTGTCTGATCAAATAATGCCTAATAATTTGAAACACTTGCTTCCAGGTGAACACTTCTTTACTTTTCTGAATGCTAAGCCGGGAATAAAACACGAGGATCACATGCTTTCTGGCATAGGCCAAGGTATATGCTGAAAGAGAGTATATTACTCCGTTGTCTCCGATCATGATTACTACTTTGGGTTCAGGAAAAAACTGCACACATAATTCTGAATTGATACCCAGAATAGTAGGAAAAATAACGTGAAGTTAAATATGGATCCTTATGGACCATTGATAGGAAGTATGCAACTGCTCTAATTAGTTTTCAGTAGGAACTCTCCAGTCAATTTGAAGTAATTTTAGGGTTAAATGGAGTAGTGCCAAGATATCACACCCGGATTGCTTTTCCTATGGTAATCCTCTAACTCATGGAAGCTCCTGTGCCACCAAGGCCTGAAGTTCAGGTTCATACAAAAGGGATGCTCTCTTTTGCTTTGGGAGAAGCAAGAAGTTTTGGGTTGTCATTTGTTTGCTGGCTTTTGTTTTGCTTTTTTTTTGTGATGTTCATTCCATGTTCATGAAAGTAAAAAGCTGAATAATGTGATGGTTTCTTGGTTTAGTTTTAATTCTGTCAGAAGCATTACATGCTGTAAGTAAAGTGAACTCCAAACCAGTGTTTCTCTTCTGAGCATGGAACTAGCAGTAAACTTCTTTCTAGCTCTGGCCGTAAAGACATTCTCTAAAAGAAAAGCAAAAAAAATTTGCATAACAACTTGTGAAAACGTATGTAGAAAAGTCTAGAAATTAAAACCCACTAAACCTAATTATTTGCTTCAGATCTAAAGAATACTGAAGTGTAAAAATGCATGCCTGTTTCTCTATTTATCTTTTCTTGATGGGATACCAGGTTTCAAAGATCTTTTATTATTTTTTTTAATTTATATGTTTTCTGGGGGTAAATTTGGAATCCCTCCCAATGATTAGATGCACAGTAAGTTCATAGGTAATTCCCAGAATTACTGCATTTTCTTTCACCGGTTACCATTCAGTGCACTAGCTAAATGATTGAACTGCTTAGATTTCTATTATGTTCCCGGAATATTTTGAACAGTCTAAAAAAAATACCATATACAAAATCCTGGTTGAAAGTTCAAAAGTTCAGTGCCAACAGCTCTAGCCCAGTCACTCTATTTTCTTTTTCCAGTCACATTTGCACAAAACTACCTGTTGCATTCAGTCACTTGACTCCTAACGGAAAGCCCATTGAAGTCAAAGGAAAGATTCCATTTACCCCAACAAATTTTGCATCAAAATTTTCTATGGGAGCATCTCATCTTCCTTTTGTTTTGTTTTGTTTTTTTTTTTTCAATTGCTGTATCTGATTGTTGCTAGTAACAGTGCTATTAGTGTCCTATATTTTGCAAGCAGTTTCCTAGTTATTATCATGGGATAAGCTTATAACGTACAGAGCTTTGTGTTTGTGGTTTTTAAAACTAACTGGAAATAACGTATTTGAATATCTGGAATTTCTATGGCTTCTGAGTGCAGTGTGCTTTATTTCCAGCTCTGCTTCATACTTGCTGCTCTTTGCAGATAGCTTGGATCTCAAGTATAAAGTGTAGGTCCAAATCATGTTGGCTGAAGTATAAGGTGTAGATCCAAAGCATATTGCAAGTGTTATCTGATACCTCCTGTAGCATGTGATGATATCAGATAACTACAAGTTTTGTTATGTGATTACCCTTTAATTTGTACAAAGTTGGATCACTGCCGTTTCTCAGCAAAGTAAAACTGGGTTTCATCTTTCTACTGGAGGAGTGCTAGAGAGCTTTTTTTATGTTTTGATTCCTATTTAGGGGATAATATGATGACATCAAAAGGCTCGCTGCTGTTGAAAGGGACCATCCTGGTCCCAGTCACAATTTTGTCCCCTTAAGCCAGGTCTGTGGCTTGTGAGATACCTTAGTGAGCCAGCTCAGCTGACTGTGCCACCAGAAAGCTTTCTCCTTGCCAAGTTAGTTGTGTATTGGTGTGATGAGCTGACTCCAAAAGGTATTGGGGAGTGTAGGATCACATGCCTCGGAGAAAGGGTTCTCTCTTTATTTCATTGCTTTATTTCATTGCAACAAGTGACTGCGTTGGCTTAGCCATTAATACAGCACCCTTAGTACAATACCTTGAGCATCCAGCTGGAGTTAACTATATCTGATATATTGAATAAGTTGGGTGAAACATGAGCATCACTGCAGGCACTCAGAATTTTCCCGTTGCCTTTCCTGAAGTCAGGCTTTTACCCAAGTATCTGCTTGGTGGCATTGCTGGAGGACGGTTTCTGGACCTATATTCACATTAGCTAGTCCTGATGGGCACTGTAAGAGGCACAAAAGGGCTAATAATTTGTATTTGCGTACAGATTTAGTCTTCGGCCATGTAATGCACCACACGAGGAAGCCCTGTCATAGAATTCAAGGAGCAAAAAATCTGCATACTTTCAAAACAGGAGTAAAGAGAGGGTGTTGCCTGAACCTTCTTCATTCAGTAATTCACCTGCAGCATAGATGCATAGTAAAATAACATACTGCAATATCATCCTGTGATATTAAGATCATGGCTTTTTCCCCTGTGAAAAAGGAGAAACTGAATAGTTGGGCACAGAAGTGTAACATAAGAAAAAGGGATAGTCATTACTCACAAAGAAAAATGAGAATATGAAAGCTGGTATGCCTAGGAGTTTTTGCAGAGGGTGGGCATGCTCCCAGAGCAGACATACGCATGACTGGAAGAACGTATTTGCATTTTAAGACAAATTTACTGCTTGTTTTATTCCTCTGCTTTCAAGTAACAATAGCTTGCAGAATTACATGGTTTGAAAGGGAAGATTCTACTTCCAAGAAAGAAAAAACAAAACAGAAAACAAAAGCCACCATGGAAAGGGCAGCAGTGTTGGAAGGCGTGCTTAAAATGGATGCTACTGAAAAAGAAATCTAGTAAGACTGATTTTTATTTTTTTTTCTTTCTTGGAAGTGGCATGCTTGTAGGTCTAGTACTTAGGAAAACCTTGACCTGTCTTCTTTCCTACCATCTCTCTTCTTGAGTTCATGTTGAAATCTGTACATGCTTAAAGACAAACTTAAAGAGATTATTTTTCCCCCACCCCTCACAAAAGGGCAGTGCAAAGGCAGCAATATGAGTGTTATCACCCAGTGATAAACTGTCTCTTCAAGCATCCTGTCCTCTCAGTATGAGCAGAAATGTCTCCAAAACCTTCAGTTCTTGGTACATGGTTCTGTTTGCCTGTGGCTTAACGGCATTTTAGTAAAATGGAGGCATACTGGAATGGTAGTCTTTTACACGCTCTCCATTTGCCTTTGGAAGAACTGCCCAAGAACAGATAATCTCATCTTTTTCTGTTGATGTATCTCCTACAGTTTCTTCTAGAAACATTTCTGTGGTAGTCTGCTCTGTCAAGCCTTTTGTATAGGCTACAAAATGTAAATATGCTATATGGTACCACCTTTGGGGTGGCAGCACTTCTAAAGTTTTCTCTCATCTCATGGGTTAGGTGCTGCAAGCATCAAATGAGGTACGAAGCAGCTCTTACCCTTTTAGGTGTGTCATATAATGAGACATGAAGAAGTCTTAATTAGTTGAAAGGAGGCGTGGCCTAAAAAAGCTGAAAGAGAGCATGTTAGGAATGTCCATACACCAGCATAATACTCCATGAAGCCATCTACAGTAACTCTCAACAGTTAGCAGGAGCTGCATTGCCAAGGCTTCTCACAGGCATGTGTTAGCCCCTGGAAAGCATCATTCCAATACAGCTGTGTTTGCTTCATTACCTAACTTGTTTTAGTCCAGTCTAGCTTAGTTATTTCCACATGTTATGTTGTACAGATGTACCCAGTAAAAAAATCATTTGGTGTTTACAAGCAACCTGTCAGGGAGCAGCAAGAGCAGGCTGCTTCCCAAGGGCAGATGCGACAGGAGGCAAAGGTAACAAAGAGGAAAGTCCAGGCGGGGATTTCTCAGCATCATAGTACCTGAACAAGAGGAGCAGACTGGGTCCAACAACAGCAACCAGGGTCAACCTGGGTCCAGGCAAGCCTGCGGTTACAAAACCCAAGGACAAGCCAGGCCAACATGGCATCATGGCACAAAGGCAGGTATACTGTGCGTGAGAGGCTGGGCAGGGCAATTAGCCTGTTGGCACACTCAAGCCCCTGACACAACCATCTGGCCCTGACTCTTTAGATGTATGGTTTCTTGCCTCAAACGTTGAGGTATAAAATTGTGTGGGTGTCAGTGGTGAGAAGGACACTGGTGCACGCTTTACTGCTGCATGCCTACCCTGGCACAGGAGACATGGGAAGAGCAGAGAGCAGTAGAGCTCTACTCCCTGTGGTGTGCTAGGCTGAGACTGTAAGCAGAGTAACTTCTAGATTGTCTTAATTTATGTCTGGACAGGGACTAAAGCAGTTTGAAAATTAAAAGGGCATAACCATAATCCCGATAGCCTCCCCCTTTTCCTTTATCAAATAGATCTTGGCAAATCTCTCCTACCTGCCTGAAAATGGAGTGTTTAAGAAGGCTCTGGCTTTTACTTTGGCATGACTGGGTTGAGCAGATGTCGAGGAAAGACTTTTCTTTCTAGCAGGGTCTAAGTCGATGAGGAATCCTTCAAAGACTTGGGAACAAAGCTGTATGGTTTAAAAGATATTACTCTTCATTTCTTCATTTGGTTTGCTCTTGTTTTTTCTCCTTCATTTTTATGCTCATGAAAAGTGCTAGGTTGACAGACCTGGCAATGAACTTCCCTCTTTATCCAGCTGTCCTGCCAATGTACTTCTTCCCTAAGGGACCACTTTTAAGGGGACTGGATGGTAGGTTGATTCCTACATTATGCGTCTCTGTCAGTAACTAACTGCCTGTGAGGAGGTGACCTAGTTCTGGCTGTGAAGGTGATGGGATTTTGGTGGGCCAAACTCCTGGCTGCAAGAAGTTGAGGTTTTAATAATTACCTTAATCTGTAGATAAGGTGCTTGTTTGGTTTAAGTATAGAGAGAAATCTATATGCACACAGACATAAAATATATATATTCTTAAATGCCATGTACTTGCTTTGCCTTATAGTACTATTCGCTCTGTGGGCACAGCCCATGGAATTATTATCTTTACAGCTATTTTGCAGTCATGGCACTGTTATTACCATGCTGGAATGGGAAAATATTATCTTTTTTTGTGTCAGTTTTCATTAAATTGTGAACATTTTTATACCAAATAAAGAGTGGAGACTGTCAGACACTTCATGCTTTTTTATCGTTGCTAGGTGAACATGGGTGGTTTGTTTTTTTCTTTACAGACACTGAACTGTGAAAAATGATATTCTTTTTTAAAGGATAAACAATTTCTGTATAAAATACAGTACATTAATCCTACTGCAGCTTAATGTAACTATACCTGAATTTGATCATTTCTTTAAATTCTGAAATCAGTTAGTTCTTGGTTACTTTTCAATGACATTTAACAGTTAGACTTAAAAATACAGAAGAATGCATTATAAGTTTTACCCAAAATGATTATGGCAGTCATTTGAATAAAATACAGATTTTGCAAGCTGTAAAGCATATCATTATACTATATACTGGTCTAACTAAGGTTTGGTTCACAAACTACAGTGCTCTAACCAAGTCATTAAATCTATCTAAAAGGGCCTCATTTGAGAAGCAATAAAATTTTTAATCATTTTATTATTAAAAGAGTGTTTAATATGTAGCTAATTAAATGCCAAAGGCAGGTTATCTGAGTTTAACCTTCAAAAAGAAAATGATGTATCAAAGTCTGCCTCTGGCATCATGGGATAGAAATGTCATCCTCATAATCATTGCGTGACAACTAGCTGGTGGCCTTTTCTAGAGCTATAGTTAAATTACCTGATTAAATTAATAGCCATTTAGATGTTTTAGGAACTGCACAGACCTATACTAAATGAAAATTAGGTCCATTACATTTTCTGAGTGGGCTAGATAGACCCTAAAATAAAACACGTATGCCATTGTCCACATTACTTAGATTAAGCAATTAAAAGCCCTTTCTTAAAAGCTACTAATTTTCTGTAATGTGCCAAGAACTAGGTTTACACTAATGATCAGATAGAGAGTTTTTCTCTGCTTTCCCGCACCTTTCTTGTTTATTTTACTATTAAAAAATCCCAGGGACTTGTGTGCGCACATGTTAAACATATCTCAAATGTGCAAGTGCATTTGTGTGTTGTGCTGCGTTGACTTCTCTTGACCTCCTGGGAGACCTGTGATGAAGGACATTAAATGTTCAGACAAAATTCCACAGAAGTCACCATGGTCTTCTCCATTCCCACTGAAGTCCTTCAGCATTGGACTTGGTCTCCATGACAGGAGGAGGCCTTGTCCAGCACAGGTAGGTGAAATGACAGGTGAAGAGCACAATGTATGTGCTTACTGTGCCAGATGGAGTGCTGTCAACTATAGGAGAGTGACTTTTAAGTCTCTAGACAAGGTATTCCTCCTGTCTCAATATTCTGCTTAGGGGAGAGAGAAAGCGTAAAAAAAAGAAGAAAATGGAAGCATATACATTTTTGATAAGGGCTGGGTGGTATCTTAAAATTTTACAACCTAGTTAGTTGCAGATGGCTTTATTTGTGTGCAGTAGGAAGCGGTTTTCTCTGCTTATTTATGTGCAAATTTGGTTTAGAGGAATAGTAACTAGAGCATGTGGTGGGAACTCCTGTGGACTAGACCAAGCTCTGCTATTATACCAATAAATTGTAGCTGTGGTTCTGCATCCTTGAAAGTGCTAAGCAGCCTTAGTATCCTCAGGATCTGGCCTGCAGAAAGCACCTGAACAGATGTATACCCATCTGTAAAATGAGCATGGCTATTCATACTCCAATGGGAAGACTGCTGTGACGTCTATGAATTCATCTCTGGGGTGCTTGGGACCGATCTTCCTTGCCTTTTTCTTTTTTTCCCCTAGGAAGTATAGTTTACTATAGGAATGGTTTTGCTGTGTTACTAGGGGAAGTTGGGTGGGAGAGCTGGGACACACCTTCACATCGTGAGCCAGACTTTGGGGACAGTGTTCAGTGAGGCTGGAAGCACTTGCCCTTCCATTTCATCCCTCTTTCCAAAACTAATATTGTTTGTTGTCTGTCAGATTTCCATGTCCTTCTCCCAGTTGGGCAGATTCCAACCACATCTGTGGCACTGATCTCCTCTGAGATCTTGGGCAAGTCTGCTTATCTGTCTTTGTCTCTATATCCATTCTTACCATCTTTCTCTTGCTTATTTAAGCAATACGTTCTTCATGGCAGGAACTGTTTTTGCAGTATAGTGTTTAGCACTGCAATGCCTCAGTCTCCGATGGATCCCACAAGCCATAGTGTAGGTAATATCCGTCCCACCTGCAGAAAGCCCAACATAAGCAGTTCCACAAATGAGAAATTCTATATTAAGAACCATGTGTCATTATTTTATAAAGCTGCCTTTCTTAATGTTGGAACTATTGTACTTCTCTGAGTTTTCACTTTCCAAATAGGACTTCATTTCAGTATCAGATCTGTAGATAGGTAAGACACCTAATCCTGGATGATCTACTGCTATATGCCAGGTATGTTGTTACCATATGGGATTTTCCAAGTACATAGTGTTATCCAAGTGCTTATTGCAGTTAGAACTGTGCTAACAGTTTTGATTTAGATATGCATTTTATGGATGCTTATGCTTTAATCCAGATGTCAATATTTTGTACAGCCCTCATCCAGCAAACACTCCATAGGTGCAGGTGTTTAAATACATTGACTCCCATAGAGTCCAGCAGGACTATATATACACATTTGAATTTGTATGTACACATTATTAAACACTTTTCTGAGTGACATTATAGATTTTTGTATCCAAAAATAAAGGAATCCATTCAAAACCAGACTCTAAGTGAGTGGAGCTGTCTGTTTAATAGATCAAGTCCGTACATTCTGTAAGTCAAAAGTATTCATCGACCCGTTCTTTCCTAGCACATTAGATAAAACTGTTTTATACATTAGGCTTTGAAGTCATACAGTTTTAACTGCATTAGTAAATCTAACTGTGAAGCATGATTTAAAAAAGCCAAACTGTTTCCTATTTTATATTTAACTCCAGCAGTGTTTTCAGAGTCAGTAAAATGAAACATGAGACAATCTCATGGAAGAGAAGCTCTCATAGAAGCTATGGTTTAATAAAAGATGAGTTAGCATTTCATTTTTCTGTAACAATTAGAAAGGCAGTAACACAATATTTATAACCATTCTTGCAGTTTTAAATGACACTTGCATTTTTGTTTGTGGAGTTTTCATTTTTTAACTCTGGTGTGTAAGCAACTGGTTTTACCAGTGATGTGTCAATAACACAAAAAAGCAGTTCCTACAGAAATGTTTTACCTTTGTGATAAATTACATGCATCGTGTTGTTAGATGCTCATGTGATAATATTAATAATTGTGCAAAATATGAGCACCAAGTTTATTTGCCATTTAAGCTTGAATGGAGTTTAGGGACTTCCTGGAGAGTACGCTGCTTTTGAATCAGTGGCATGTCTCATCACCGTTGTAGGGCAAGGACAACAAAATCTGGTCTGGTCAAGAAGTGGACTCTCGTTGGTGTGCTGAATCATATTAGGACTGTACACAGTTAAAAATATCTACATAGAGGCACTCTCAGTATTTACAGAAACTGTCTTTTTGTATCTATCCTCAGAAAACAAAAACCAACCCAAAAAGACCCCAAAATCCCAATACTTTTTCTTAAGTGAATTTGGCTTGCCGTACAAATTCTATGGTTTTGAAGTCTACTGGAACTGCCATGCAGTAAATGGGGATGGTTCTTGGAAGAGAGGCGTAGGATAAGTAAAAAACCTGGATTGAGAGTGGATCTGTAGAAGAAGGAGTGAATCTTTCATTTGAAATACTTCATCTTAAACTGTCATCCCTTGTTTCAATTTGCCTTGCACCAAAGATTTGTTGCTGCCACTGTATTTTTTTTTCTTTTGTGTAAGTGTGAGTATCGATGTGTGTGTGTTTTACTGAATAATAACATGAGCCATACCCTTTGGATTATCTTTAGGAGTCCTTGGAGTAAAAATTATTTTTGATAGGGATGATTAGACTGTCCAAAGCAAGGGTGAGCTCCACCAAAGAAAGTGAGCTCGTGAGCTCCTTAGAGAGTCCCCCCCAGTACATCTCCGGAGTCCCCTGCAGGCATTGCCTCAGTGTTTGATTCTGAGTAAGGACGTGCATCCTTCTTTGGTACTTGCAACATAACCCCTCGGCTCTCAGTACCGCTGTGTTTTTACCTCTCCTTACAGAAATATAAAAATCAACACATTGAAGGGGATGCTAAATAACATCTGACACTTTAACAGGCCTTTTATTTTCATGGGCATCCCTAAGTGCTTTGCAGCATTTCCCTATCAAACGAGCAAAGCAGGAATTTCCCCAGCACTATGAGGGGACACAAGGGCCATCTGGCCATGCCCGGCCCTGTGGTGCAGCCTCCTGGGGACGAGTGTGAAGAGAGGCGCAGTGTCTGCCTGGAATGGCTGGGATGGGCACTCAGGCAACGGTTTTAAGTGGGCAGCATGTAATTCACATAGCTGGGATTTAGCAGAGGCTCTGACCCAGTCTGATTTGAAGTGGGGTTCATCTAATTTTTTTAGGTCTTAGAGAAGACGAAGCTGCTGGATAGGGTAGAATTTTCAGAAAAGCCTCTATTTTGAGCTTTAGAAGCCTGATACGTGAAGTTATCCCCATATTGGGCAGCAAATATATGCTGATAATCCATATATTAGTATCAGCATGAACTGCTTGTGTAAATGTTGCTCTGTGGCATGCAGGGAGATAAGAACCATTGAACTGCTCAGATGCTGCTGCAGGAGGCAAACCCTGAAACATCAGCAGCAAGCTGTGCTAGCCCGAAGAGAAGCTGAGATAAGTTTGTGTGATGCAGGTTTATTGTACAGACTGTACAGAGGTAAGTGAAACAGTTGTAAAATAGCAGTTTTATACTGGCATGATGTCTTTCATCTGGAGAGCCCAAATGTTTGGGGAATATTGGAGCACTAATCCTAACAGAATTTAAATATTAGCCGTGTTTTAGTGCCTTGCCCATTATAGCTAACATGTGAACTAAGGCATAGAAACAAATGACTATATTTATTAAAATTCTGAGTCATTTTTAACCCAAACAATTTAATGGAGATTCAGACAGTACAGGCTATACAGATCAAGCAAGTAAAGACAACAGCCTTGCCCAGGACTCTTCACCATCCACGTATCACTGATTTTTTTCATGAAGGAAATGCATTTCTCAGAAAGATACCAGACAAAGGATGAGCAATATAAAGCAGTGATGAATATACAGCAGTGCTTTTCCTGTTAAGAAACCTATGGGAGAAGAGCAGTCTAGTAAAAAAAATTTCGAAGAATATCAAACACAGGTCTCAGCTGAAGAAAATACCATTGGAAAAAAGTTTTAGCAGTGCCAGTGCTTGAGAAATATATATTTTAAGTGATTTTTCTCTAACACTAGCTGGCTGACATTTTCCATATGCTGTGTTCCTTAAAAAGACTTTAAATCCTCCCTCCCTTAAAGTCTCCACTTTGCAGGGACAGGGCTTCACCGTACCAAAATTATACTGGTGGCACAACACTGAAATTGAGATCGCTTTGGTGAAGCATCTCTTTGAGAACAGCTGAATCCGTGTTCAGGAGGCTCATCTTCAAGTCGGGCACAGACTATTTCCAGGCCAGCCTTTAGCAAAGAGCTTTCCTGTATCCTTTGCAAGAGCCCTGCGTGTCTTTCCCTTTAGTGCCCCAGTTCATAGCTATTTTGTGGGGAAGAAAAATACAGGAAGGTGAGCACAGTTTCAGCCTGTATAAAACTTGTTACTGGGCTTTCTCTGGGGCAGTTCCCATTGCCCTCAATAGCAGTTGAGCTTAAGGATGGTATTGATAATGTATTCAAAATTCTTCAAAAGGTTCTCTGTTTAGTTAAAAATCGTATCCCTGTGCTACACTGAGTCTTGCCATACTAAGTAAACCATCCCATTGACTTCGTTGGAGCTACTCAGTGTGAGATAAGGTGACAGAATTGAGCAGCAAATCGTTATTCTGGCTAGGAAAATGTGCTTTAAGCTGTTAAATATTAACAGTAAACACAAATCAATGTGTTTTTACTGCTAGATCATTATTTCAATAATGGGATATTGGATTTGATAAGCAATGCAAGCTGCCACAACTGATGAATTAAATACTAGAAAAAATTGTTCTTGGAAAGAGAACAGTGACAGACTTGCTAAAAAAACAATTTTGGAAGAAAAATGGAAAGACAAAGGGTGCAATTTAATGTTTAGGATATGACTGGAGATCGCTTACTACCAGCAGGGTACTGAAAATGCTGAAATAAAAATGTTTTCTATTAGAGCATCTCATTTTCAAAGCCAATGCATTGTTAAGGCAGACTTGCTAGTGCCAGTCCAGACTTCCACATGTGCCTGTTTCCTTCTCTGTTATAGAGGAAATCAATAAAGAGGAAATCGAAAAAATCATATACATGCAGTTTAGATATTTGTATGTTTTTATTTCTTCCATCCATGTAGTTAATTATGGATTTACAGTATTACAGCAGAGATCTGAATTTATCCGTGGCATAAGAAAAGGTCTTCTAGGTGCTGAGAGCTGACCAAATCCCTTTAAGTTTATAAGAAGGGATGGGTGTGCATGTGCATGTGTGTTCTAGGCACACTGCTGTAACCCAGCTCATGGATTTTTACGGACGTGGTCCAGAGAGAGTTCATACAAATGTGAGACCATGGGAGCTTCTGAAAGGGTGGTGAGCTGAGCACTGCGTGTGGTAGGAGTTGTGCCAATACTGGAGACTTCCAAAGTGCAGATCTATTTTCCCAATTGATGTAGCTTTTTGATGAGCTGTCATTGCACATTAGAAGTGCCCGTACAGGAACGGAGCACCTAGAGATGCTACTGAAATGTGGGCTGTGCCAGCCGGCTGCTGGTTACTGTGTTACTGGAGTTTTTTCTTCCGAATTATGGAAAGGGGCAGTTTCTTTCACTATTTCACTGAAATAAGCACATTTTCCCAGGAGTCCCACGAAGTGGAGTTATTCAGCAGAAGGAGAGGGTGAGAAGTCTGCTGTGCTCAAGAATGTCCAAGAATTTTAATAGTTACTTAGATGTCCCAACTTCTTGGGTTTTGCCCTAGCTTGTGGGAAATCCAATGTAACTAAGCTTGGGGGCTTCTGAAACCATCCAGTTTTCTTTGCTCAGTCAAAGCAGATAATGCAAAAGTACAGTCACAAATAATCTTGAGCTGTTAAGTTTATTTCCAGCTTTTCCAGTGTTTACAGCTATATGGGTCTTCAGGGTGAACCCAATAAAAGTGTTGACCCAGCACTGAAGACCAACCCTGGATTCAAGCAAAACATGCCACAAATAACTGGCTTGGGGTTTGGATCACTTCCAACAGGAGACAGGATATTATTTTTTTTTTTTTGCTCTTGTAGTTAGTCCAGTATTTTCCAAACATCCATAAAAAGCTTATTTTGATTTTGTCAGAAAGTTCAGGGTCAGTTTTTGGAATGCAGTGTTGTTTACCTTAGTTTGAAGCAATGGTCATTGTCTGATCGAAATTTCAATATGTAGGATAACTTACCTATCTCTTTAATGCAGAACAGTGTTTTGTTTTAATCCATGGGGGTTTTTTAACCTCTGTATTTTTATTTTTTTTTAAACATGGCATTTGCTAGCTGCCTACACTGCTCCTTTAAATACTAGCAGGGAGACACAAACGTGCATTACCCATCACCATTTTTGAATAGTATATTTATCATTTTTATTATTTATGTTTCTGGCTTGCAGTGTCGATGCAAATGTATTAAATACTGTTAAGACCTGTGTGCTTTAGCATCTGTGGAATATCATCACACCTCCAAGGCTAAGCCTGCAGCTAAAGTGTTTAAGAATTTATATGGCCATTCTTTTTCTCTCTCTGTGGCGTTAGAGGGAGGAAAAAAAAGCAATAATGAAATGCATAACCTACATCCACACAAAATATAACTGGCCTATTTATGATTATGATTCACAGTTCGGTCACTAGAAATATACTGTTCTGCAAGTTTATGCCTTTAGCGGTTATTTGTTAATGGCAACTCCTGCACACATTTTCCTGCAAGTCTTTTGGATTTCAGGAGAAAATGTGTCCTTCAAACAAGTTATTTCTTTGAGGGATCTTTCTGTAAGTGAGTTCCGCTGTGTATTGACTACTCATAATATTTTCTGTTATCGTCTTGTCAGGGTTCAATTCATTACTCCATTCATTATTCAATTTGTTGGGCCATGAGCATCTGAATAATTGAAAACCACAGAAGTATTATAAATTATAGTGTCTCCATGAAATCCCAGTTTTAGGGTTTATGACTTTACTTTAAGAAATCACTCTCTGTTGAAAGTTGGCATATGAGGTCTCATCTTTAAAGCAGAAGCTTATCAGGGTGGTGGTTTTTAATATCTCTATTGCACACTTAAGAATTCAGGTTGCCTAAATGTATTAAATTATGGAGTTTTTAACAGTTTATCTGTTTTCTAATTACTATTGCCATCTCAGTGATATGGGCTAGAAACTGACAAAGAAATTTATTTATTTTGAGGTTAATATGAAATTTACAGATGTTGATTAAAGGTTCTTTTTTCTTTTCTTTCACTAAATGGAGTTAACATGGCTCCCCCATATTAAAGACCAAATACTTTTTGTGGCCTTTTGCAGGTCAAAGATGTTCCTATACAGAAATATAAGCTGACATTTAGCTGTTATTTTAACTAAGTACAGTATATCTTACTCAAATGTGTTTTTAAATTTTATTTTTAGCTCCTGTGTTTTGATTTGGAGTACTATTATATTTCTACTCACTGGATAAATTATATTAAATGGCATCATATTTATTTTAAGAGAAAAACTATTTAAGTTCTAAAAACATAAGTGCCTCATAGTCTGCATTCTTCTCTTGATTATGTTGCTGAAAGATCAACAGAATTGTACCAGAGCAGTCTGTATTTCTTGTTTCTGATTTTCAAATGTTGCCTGTCTTTAGGTTATAGGCCAAATTTGGGAAGATATGCCAGAAGCAGTGAATCTGCTTTCTGTGGGGATCTGACATTATGGTTACAAAGTAACTTATTCCTGTGTGGATTTTTGGTAGCCTCATGTGCTTCTTCAGAAGTGTCTGTTAGAATCATCTAATCTTGCTATTAGAATATAGGAAAATTTATAGTTCTGGTGTTGGCAAGCTACAAAATAGCGAGAATGATGTGGTGAAGACCTCTGCTCTAACAACACATATATTATCGTGTCAGCCATATTCTTTGGTTTGGCCCCAACCTTTTGCAGAAGGCAAGAGAAGGACATTTTCTGGAGAAGGTGGTCCAGGGCTCATTGTCGGCTCTTGGAGCTTTATTCATCAGCCCAAACCTGGTTTCATGGCGCCCTTTGAGCCAACATGTGGCTGTCCCGTGCTCCTCCAGCTGTTGGTCAACACAGTGCAAGGCTCTCCAGTTTCTGAGGGATATCAGCCCTTTCTGTGCAGGTGCCTCAGGTACCTTACAGTCAAGCTGCTGGCCAAAGATTTGAAGGTATTTGGTCTTGCCAGCTCATGCCCTTTGCAGCATCCCTTGTATCTGCCCCTCTTTTGGCTGCTTCAGTCTTTTGTTGTGCTCTGGGTCTTCCATGCTTCTCTTTGCTTGGGGGGCTCTTGCAGAAGGAACAGCTACCTAGAGCTGATTGCAGTTTTCCATCAACAAAATAACTCGTCCAGAAGAAGCAAAAATGGAATTCCATAATAATTCTTAGAATCTGACCCTCTCCACAAAGCCCAAATGAAAAACCCTACTTTTGAGTCTCCTCAGAGTGACGCTGTGCTAGAAAGGCCCCAGATGGCTCTGGCTGCCAGGGATGCTCAGCTCAGTCCTGGAGCTCTCTGAGTGGTGTTCACAGGGACGGCTCTGCGGGAAGCCCAGCCCTTGCCAGCACAGCTGTACACTGCATGTTGCCTTCACAGCTGCCATGGCGATGCTGTGCTGCAGCTGCGGGGGAGACTGAGAGAGCCAGGAGTCTTTCCCTTCTTCCAAGAGGAGGCAGGGAAGTCATCTGGGAAGTCAGTGATGTCCAGGGAAACATTTAACTTTTTCACGATTTTAGTACCATTTTCTTTACATTGCTGGTACAAATTATCTTTTTGATCTGGGTCTTTGTACTAGGTAGGAAAGAGCAAGAAAAGACCTCGAAAATTTGGTTGCTATATCCTTATTTCTATGGTGCAGGAAGCAAATATAGGGGGAATTCATCCATTTGCAAGTTAAAAACTACAAATATTCCCAGTGTTACTCAAAACTTAGAAAAATTGTTTGCCTGATAGAGGCAAACCATTTGCATCATGGAAGAGCTGAGAGCAGCGACTTGGTGGTAGTGTGACAATGCGAGGTTGTCTTGAGTTTTGCTCATAGCTTTGTCAGACCCTGAGTTTCACTCCTGTGTCCTCTCTCATAAATCATTGTGAGAGTCAGGACGAAAAAATATCCTCAAAACTAGTCAGTAACAAGATGTTAAAGGCCAGCACAGGCCTTTGGTTTGTTGTGGACAAGTACAAAAAGTCTGCATAAAGGTATAATGGTGAGACCACAGGGAAAGCTCACCATGGTCTGTGCCGTGCTTGTATGTAGCTAAATATCTAAATACATACGTAGTCTCTGCTCATTATTTTCAGTGAGAGTGAAACTAGGAGGGAGTTTTAGACCTTCTAGATCCACCTATTTGTGTGGTAGAAAAAGGGCAAATTTGTTTCTACCTGCATCTGAAACCCTTGTGGTCATCCTGATGGCGTATATGTTCAGATATGCAGTTGGTGGGTCCAAGAGATCACAGGGAATATTATCAACATTGTTGATTTTGGAGAAATACTTAAAAAAAATAATCAAGAACCAGATGGGAGATACATAGACGCGTGGTGTCTGTCTGTCTGAGCCCCAACTTCAGCTACTCCGTTATTCCTGTGTTATTCAGGGATGGTGGCACAGCACCACAGAGGTATTCCGGCGTAGCCATACCCCAGAGGCTCGTTCCTGATGTTACTCTTTATATTGATCACCCATCAAGAGAGGAAGAAGAGTCATGTTGTGAGGAGTGGGAAGGAGGACCTAGGCATATGCTGTTGCAGTAGGAGGGGGATCAGGAGCCTCGTGTGGTACTCGGGTCGCTTGCGTGGAATCTGTGGGGTAGATGGAGGAGGTGACCTCTCCTGGGAGGGATGGCAAGGTTACTCAAAACCCCTGGAAGGCAGTGGCTGCTGAGGGGGGGGGTCTGCAAAATGGAAGAGGTATGGAGAGATAAAAGGGTTCTGGATCTCTGGGGGGCAGGTAGGGGCTGCGGTGGGGAGCAAGTGTCAGTGCACTGTGGAGCTGGGGAGCACAGGCAGCATCGAAACTGGAGGGGAATGAGAGGAGGGAGGTTGATGAGCAGGGGAGAGGGCAAAAAGGTTAGCAGTGAAGTTTGCAACATCCTACTTGCTTTATTTTCTGTCCTGTTATTGACAATCTTATTTCTCAGTCATCATTTAATGGGCAGTTTGTCTGAGTAAGAAGTAAGACTGATTAGGTGTAGGAAGCAAAGCAAAGTGATTAAAGCTGCAGGATAAAAAAAAACGCTTTAGGAAATCTTCTGCCCACTCACATTTTTTATATCAAAGTAGCTAGCATCTGTTTTAATGACACTTACTAATAAAATAAGGGCTTTAACCTGAATACTATTTTTCTTCCTTGCTTTTCATACTTCTAAAAGCAAACCTGGGCTCTTTGAAATACAGAAAATAGTTCTTTATCAAGCTACTGTATATCCCATTCCACATTGACAAAGTCTAGCCTGAATCTGCAAATAAATGAGAGTGGTTTTGAGACCTAAATGGCTTTTTATTTATGTTTTAGAGAGTGAACAAAACTGGGTTTGCAGTGAGAACACATTCTCATCTTTAGCGGTGGGGGAGCTGCCTTTGTGCCACAGTACTACTCAGACCGTAGAATCGTATTTAATAAAGAGATATTTAGTTTGCTGTTGGAAAAGGATTACTGCAGGAAGATATAACAGCTACTTAGATATTTTTATAGAACTTTTGCATAAATCTTGTATCCATAACCTGATCTAGTGACATAAATATTATCAGCTTGTTTCTATTTCACCTGCTGTAGAACCACTGCTGTCCTACAGCAATAACCAGCAAGGGAATAGAGCTATTTGCTGCTGTCATAAATAAGACGGGGTGTCACAGCTGTTTTCATTTGACTGAGCAGTAATGGAGTTAATTATACTTCCAGTCTCTTTGTTTTTGATCTGTGTTTCCAAAGTCATCTAAGCTTCTTGAATTCTTGCAATTTTTTTTAACCCTTTTTTCTACTCACCTGGATTAGACATTTTCTTTAATTTGGAGGGGAATTCATTGTTATAATTCTTTATAGTATTTATCCATGTTTTTCTTATGAGTTAAATTTGATTATTATATAAAACCCTCTACTAAAAATCAATGTATTTATTTGTACTGAGCAACACAATGAAAGATCAGAGAGTACGGTCCTTCTTGAAGACCAGACACATAGACTTACATTCATTGGAAAATAAATCTGTTTTCATCTCCAGCAATTCATAAGACTTGCTTTAAGAAAAAGAACAACATAATAAAGCTATACATTGATCAACTCAATCATATTGCTAGAAGAATGCATGCAATTAGGGAAGTCGAAAGGACAGCCAGACTTGCACAAATAGGGGAAAAAGCAACTCGTATGTAGGAACATTGGTCCATAAAGCTGCTGCACAGCAGCACATTGGGCAAAACATATTGCAAGAAAACCTCTCCGTTGTTGCCTATTATTAGCTTTTTCAGTTACTTGCATTTTTGTTTGGGATTTCCCCCCCCCTTTTTTTTTTTAATTTTTAAAATGTGACAGTAGTAGATAAGAATAAAGTGAAATCTTTGTTTATAGGCGTTAACGGCAATATCTTGAATGTGGCCGGGTTTTGCTCAGAGAATTTAATAATTCTGAAGTCATGCAAAGAAATACAGATGTTGAAATGTCTGTGATGGAGGCTCTGATTCTGAGCTAGCTTTATAAAGTTACTGTTTTTATGGGAGTCAGACACTGAGCATGTATGAAAAATCACACTGGACACCTATCTGCATATCTCCATGCTTAAAATTATGTTTTGAGATGTGTCTTCAGTGAGTTGCAAGCAAACAAGCAACAAAATGAAATCTAAGAGCACCAAGTACTACAACTATAAATCTCTAGTATAGGTAGTCTATAATTGTTAAGTCTCGGAAATACCCTTGAGACGGTGATCGAAGGGGTAGATTTAATAGTCAGACATAAATATGATTGCTAATACACACTTAAAAATTCAAAGTTACTTGAAATTTAGCATGAGAAAAACCATTGTCAGTGATACGTGCCAGCATAGAAAGTCTGTGTTAAGTCACCTTGCTCTTAGTGTATTTACCTAGGTCTCAAATCCAATTGCCATACTGATTTTGCAGCATTACAAGACTAAGAATTATGTATTATCTTGTCCCATTGTTTACATTTTTGACAAATAAATAATTAACAGAGCAGATGGGCAGGATGAGGACAGACAGAGGAGATGCCAAAATGTCCCATCATGCAGTTACAACACACAGATCACAATGTGCAAGAGTGATATTTCTCATGTGCGATTTTAGCAGGCTGCCCTCTGTCCCAGGCCAGCCCAGCGTTCCTGTGAAGGGACTGCTCAGGACTGCATTTGTTGAGATGGTGCGTATCCGATCAGAGCTCTTGCGGATGGGGAGTGATGGTGACACCATCAAATATCTTCATAGAAGACAAAACCGGCTTTTGGAGGGGGGAAATTTTTGTTCTCTCATGACTTAATACTATTTGAAACCAGAGAGTGAGAAGTCAAAGTTTCCATTTTCTTTTGCCAAAACCTTCAATCACCTCCCCACACCTCACCCCCCAAATATGGCTATATATTATCATGGAAACTTTGCCAGTTGATGTAAATTCTAGGATGGTGGGAAGACATTTACCCTTTGCTGAAAGGTAGGGAGAAAGTTGTGGGGTTTTTTTCTAGCCAGGCAAAATTTAAAATCCAGATTGCATTGTGAAGTGTGTAAAATCTCTCCTCTCAGTAATGGATTTAGCCAAGCTACAGCCTTTGCTATGGAAGGTCAAATCTTTCACTCTGAAGTCTTTCAGACTCTGAACCCAGTTTGCATATTGAGCTCTCAGAACTATTTTCAACTACCAAGGGCATCTGAGCATGAAGAACACATTTCTTGATGTCTTTAGTTACAAATTGGCACACAGATGGGCTGCAGTAGCGTGATGGGGAGGGGGCTCACATCTTAAATCCGCTCTGTTTATTACCCAGGAAGTTTTGATCAAGTTTATGGTGTTAAAGACTCCAACATATCAACTCCATTGAAGAACAGGACAAGCTATTGTAAATATGAACCATCAAAGCATTAGCCATTTCAATGAAATGAAGCAAATCAATTGTTTTCTATAAAGGTGCCTTTCAGATCTCCTTTTTCATGTTCTGAGATCCCTTATCAAGTTCAGCATTATTAAATGTTGGACTATGGACTGCAAGAGTAATTTTTTAGGACTTCTAAAGGGTCACTTTGCTGCTAACATGCTTGTCTTTGCATTTATTTTACTTGACCTAAACAGAGTTACTCACACACACACAAATATACGTAAACCAGAATTAACTCTGTTGCATATAATACTCGCTTCAGCCTTAACCCAGCAAAGTATTTGAGGAATTAAGAAAAATCAAAGATGGTTCAAATGCTTTTGTAAGTTTGGATTAATATTTCCAGTGAAATGCATCCATTATAATGATCTGGTTAGGATTCTTACTGTTTATCTGCAAGAAAAAATTACAGTCTGCACTGGGGGAATATATGTTTTCTTTGTGGTGCATCATGTGCTCACCTTTGTAGACAACTACCTCTTTGGATCAGTGAGACAGTTTCCTTTTTTGAGGTCTCCATCAGCTTCTCCATCAGCACAGCAGAAATGCTGTGCCTACGCTCTCCATATGGGAGCAATACTGATTGTGCGTACAAGTATTCAAAGGGTGGAGAAAATGCCATTTCTTCTGCCCTTTCTCCAGTCAGGATAGTGGAATTAAAAATGTTTTGAAGTCTGTGTTGAATGTGTATATAGCTTTTGTCCTACTAATTTTCAGGGCTTTCTACCCAAGAAATTTGCAGTAAAATGTCGTAATTCCTTAACTTCAAGCATGAGAGGTGTCCATCTCAAAGCACATGCTTAAATATAAGTAGAAGATTAAATACCTTCATAGACTGGGGTCAGTGTTTCCAGCCTAGCCAACCCTTCAACTATACTTGTGATTGAAGGCACCTGATGTTACTTTAACACGTGTTTTCTTTAACATGCGAAAGCACTGAGTTGCCATGTTTCAAAGAAACAAGAGGCTAGAATGAATTACCTTCCTCCAGTAAAAAAAATAGAATTTCCTCTCCAAAATTACACTGGCTCGAGCTCCATTATGCCTAATATACTGTCCAACACCACTGACAGGTTTAAGATCTGCTACTTGTGATGCTTAAGAGCTAAAAACATACGATTTATACCACTGCAAAGACTATTTCTGGGTTTCTAATGGGACAAGCAGAAGTTGCACCTAGCCCAGGAATATCCAGAGTCATTGCAGCTTAAAACTGTGATGTGCATGTAAACACAAAAGTTATTTCAGGTCACTTTAAAACATGATTTTAAATAAGAGTTATATCTTTACCAATTTAAAACCGAACCTGGTAACAATTTAGTAAGATGAATTTTTTTGGACAGAATATCTGTAATATCATACATGCTTGCTTTCCAAAGCGTGCAGTAAAACAGAGCTTACTGTAAATTGCTTGATTGCTTTACTTTCTTCTGAGATTCAGCTCAGTGGAGTAACAATGGTATAAAATTGGTGAGAGAGGAGAACTGTCTTGTGCCTCAGTCCCTCAGTGACTGAATAATTCAAATTTTTCCACTTTCATGTGAACCTAATGCTACTCTCCTGGATGAATCAGTCAGGAGAAAGGTAAGCAGGGTCTGTTTTCCCTCTCTCTCTCTTTTTTTTTTTTTTTTTTTAAGCAAAACCATCTTTGAAAGAGCACGCTCTCTTCCATGGAGTTTTAAACTGTATATTGGAATAGTGAATATTTTTCTAAGAGGTTATGGTTAAAGCTGTTCTCACACAAACATAAATCTACTTTTTCCTACAAATTAAAGTTTCAAAAATTATTAATGTTTTCTTGCTGAATACTGACATCCCATATTCTTCTTCCATGTTTTTTCTTTCTTTTTTCAACTCCCTAAATTATAAGAGAACTAAAAGTCCATTAGATCATATACATTAACATATGCTATTATGGTTCTGCCTAGCAAGCATGGGCAGAAGATGCTGTGTGATATGATTTTCCATTACTGTTCTTTGAAGGCAAAACATAAAATTGCTTAATATGTCTTGCTATTTTTTTTTTAAAGTACTGAACTCCTAAGCTATGGCATGTGACCTAAAATAGGTAAAGAAAATATTTATTTGTAAAATATGCTCCACATGAATTGCTGTGTTGAAAAAAAGCCTGGTTCATCCCATGCAATGTCATGACTACAGTATCAGCTGTTTCCAGACCATGTTGAAGAAGCCTCTTATAGGTGTCTATAGAATACCCCCCTCTCAAGGAAGTCTGACTCCATTTTTTAAGTAGACATAGTTGCCACATGCTTTAAACCAAAAATAACAATTTTTTTTAAGTGCATTGCTTTTACTTCCTATCTGCCTTGAGTCTGACAGATAAACCTCTAGGAGCAAGTGGTTACGGCTTGTGTATTTTTATGTCCTTGACCAAGTTGGTTACCCTTGCTATATCCTAATTTCACCACTTACGCAATGGCATAATGCCTTTCTACCTCATGTGATGGAAATTAGACATTATATTTAAAAATTGTAAAGTGCTCAGAGAGGCTTTGTCAAGTTTGTAATGTGTTTAATTGGAAAGTACTACAGCTGTGAAAAATATTGCATGTACTAATGCTATGTTTTCTACCAGTTTGAAAGATTTTCTCATCGTACTACCACAGATTTAGTGGGGAATACCAGATAGAAATCTTAACAGTCAGAGAAATTTACTTACAGTTGCCTTTTTTACTATTATTGATAGCAGATTTATATCTGTGACCAGGGAAGAAGTCATCTGGATGCAGTCATGGATGATTTTAAATTAAACGTAAAGTTTAAGAAAATTCTGGCTAAATGTCATCAAGATCCATCATGCCAAGCTGTTTGAGAGGGTAAAGGGCACACTGTGAGCTAGATGAAGGGCAAAAGCAGAGCCAGAGCCAACACGCTCCGCAGGTGTGGTACGGGTGCTTGGGGACAGCCGGAGGAGCCACCCGGGAAGAAGTGGGAGTTTGTCTCTCGGGAGGAAGGGGGTGGTTGCTCTCCTCGTGTGACTAACTCCTTCCCTGCCTTCCCCTCCCTACGACTCCAGGCTGATTCTGCTTTTGCCTAAGTCCTCGCGTGCTCCCTAATCTCTGCCTACTAGCGGCTCTGTGTGCATCCACTCCTCCGCTCCATCCCCTCCAACCTTTTCCAGACAGCCAGCGTTGTGGGGTCCTGAGCAGAGGGTAAAGCGTTTTTTTCTCCTTTGAATCCAGCTGTAATTTACGGCTCTTCTTTTTGTATTAACCATAAAAGGAAAAGAATATATTTGAAATCAATGTTTAAATGTGAATCAAAATTGAATATATGGAAGCCAGGGAATATTTATAGCCATAATGTTTGTATTTTGGGATAAAAATAGCCCTTTCATTAAAAACACAGTATTGACCCAATTCCATTGTTTCCCCTGCAACACATACATTAAGCAGTCCTAAGTGGATAATGGGAAAGAACAATAATAAGGATAACAATAGGTTACAGAAACAATTAGGTAAGGAATAACACATGACAGGTA